>NC_041350.1:31337826-31680326 GCF_004354835.1 Perca flavescens
AACAAGTATTTGACCCCCTGGACAAACAGCATGTTAATATTTTGTAGAAAAGCCATTATTGGCCAGCACAGATGTCAAACGGTTTTTATAGTTGGTGACAAGGTTTGTGCACATTTCGGCAGGGATGTTGGCCCCTCTCCCTGCAGACAGCCTCCAAATCATTCAGGTTCCGAGGTTGTCGCCTGGCAACTCGAATTTTAAGCTCCCTCCAAAGATTTTCAATCGGATTCAGGTCTGGAGACTGGCTAGGCCACTCCAGAACCTTGATGTGCTTCTTCTTCAGCCACTCTTTTGTTGCTTTGGCGGTGTGCTTAGGGTCGTCGTCGTGCTGAAACACCCATCCTCGACCCATCTTCAGCTCTCTCACTGAGGGAAGGAGATGTCGGTCCAGAATTCCACGATACATGGCCCCGTCCATCCTCCCCTCAATACGATGGAGTTGTCCCGTCCCCTTGGCTGAAAAGCACCCCCAAAGCATGATGTTGCCACCACCATGCTTGACAGTGGGGATGGTGTTATTTGGTTTGTACTCGGTGTTCTTTGCCCTCCAAACACGACGAGTTGAGTTGAGGCCAAAAAGTTCTAGTTTGGTCTCATCTGACCACATCACCTTCTTCCAGGCCTCTCCAGAGTCGTCCAGGTGGTGAATGGCAAACTTCATGCGGGCCTGTACATGTTTCTTCTTGAGCAGGGGGACCTTGCGTGCGCTGCAGGATTTCAATCCATGACGGCGTAGTGTGTTACCAACCGTTTCTTTTGTAACTGTGGTCCCAGCTGACTTCAGTTGATTCATCAGTTCCCCCCTTGTGGTTTTGGGATGATTCCTCACCGTTCGCATGATCAGGGACACCCCACGAGGCAAGATCTTGTGTGGAGGCCCAGACCGAGGGAGGTCGGCGGTGGTGTGGTGCTTCTTCCATTTCCTGATAACTGCACCGACAGTTGATCTTTTCTCTCCAAGTTGCTTTCCGATTCTCTTGTAGCCCATCCCAGCCTTGTGCAGATCAACAATCTTGTCCCTGATGTCCGTAGAAAGCTCTTTGGTCTTGCCTATGGTGGTGATGTTGGATGCTGGTTGTTTGGGTGTTGACAGGTGTCTTTTATACAGGTAACGAGGTGAGGCAGGTGTATTTGATGTAGATAATTGGTTCGGATTGGGGCTGTGTCTTAAAGACTAACTGGCTTGTAGGAGCCAGAATACTTGCTGTTTGTCCAGGGGGTTAAATACTTGTTTTTCCTCATCAGATGGTTATCAATTTTAATAAATTCATATGATGTGATTTTCTGGAATTTTCTTTGGGATTCTGTCTTTCACTGTTAGAATGTACATATGATTAAAATTGTAGATTTTTGCATTCTTTGTAAGTGGGCAAACCTGCAAAATCAGCAAGGGGTCAAATACTTATTTCCCCCACTGTATATAGATAGATAGATAGATAGATAGATAGATAGATAGATAGATAGATAGATAGATAGATAGATAGATAGATATGTATAGATATGTATAGATATATATGTATAGATAGATATATACATATCTATAGACACACACACACACACACACACACACACACACGAGAAAGTTGGAAAACACAGTATGGAAAACACAAATAAAAGAAGAAAGTAGTGACTTCTAAATGTACTTTGACTTGTATTTCATTGCAGACAATACAACAGCACATCATTTAATGTGTTCCTCATGATTTTTATTGTTTTATTTTTCAAAAAGCAAAATTTCTATTTTGGTTCTTGCAACACATTTCAAAAAAAGTTTGGAACAGTAAAGCATTTTCCACTTTGTAATGTTGCCATTCCTTTTCACAACACTTAAAAGACGTTTAGGGACTGAAGACACCAAGTGAAGTGTTTCAGGTGTAATTTTGTCCCATTCTTGCTGCAAACAAGTCTTAAGGTGGGCAACAGTACGGGGTTCATTTGCGCTTCAAAATGCACCACACATTCTCTATTGGAGACAGGTCGGGACTGCAGGCAGGCCAGTCAAGTCCCCGTATCCTCTTCCTCTGCAGCCAGGACTTTGTAATGTGTGCAGAATGTGGTTTTGCATTAACTTGTTGAAATATGCATGGACGTCCCTGGAAAAGAGGTCTTCTAGAAGGCAGCATATTGTGCTCCAAAATCTCTATGTACTTTTCAGCATTAATGGTGCCATCACAGAAGTGCAAGTTACCTTTGCCAAGGGCACTGACACAACCCCATACCATGACAGACCCTGGCTTTTGGACTTGTTGCTGGTAACAGTCTGGATGATCCTTTTCTTCTTTGGTCCGGAGCACACGGCGTCCATTTCTCCCAAAAAATACCTGAAATACTGAATCATCTGACCACAGTACACGTTTCCACTGTGTGATGGTCCATCCCAGATGCCTCCAGTTTTAACTGGTATTTGTGGTTGTAACTAAGTATTGTGGTACTTGACAAAGGTTTGCCAAAGTAGTCCTGAGCCCATGTGGTGATATTGCTTATAGATGAATGACGATTCTTGATGCAGTGCCGCCTGAGGGATCAGAGATCGCGGTTGTTCAGCTTAGGCTTGCGCCCTTGTCCTTTACGCGCTGACATTCCTCCACATTCCTTGAATCTTTTAATTATGTTATGTACTGTTGAAGGTGAAATAAGCAAATGTCTTCCCATCTTTCTTTGAGGAACATTGTTTTTAAACATTTCAATAATTTTCTCACGTATTTGTTGGCAAACTGGCGATCCTCGGCCCATCTTTGCTCCTAAAGGACTAGACCGTTCCTGGATGCTGCTTTTGTACCAAATCATAATTACAATCACCTGTTGACATCACCTGTTTCAAATCACATCATTATTTAACCAATTTACCTGATTACTAGCCCTAAATTGCTCCTGTCCCAACCTTTTTTGGAATGTGTTGCAGGTCTGAATGACAGGAAAGGATGTATATTTACAAATGAAATTAAGTTGACCAGACAAAACATGAAATATTTTGTGTTCACATTGTCTGCAATGAAATACAAGTCAAAGTACATTTAGAAATCACTACTTTCTTTTTTATTTGTGTTTTCCATACTGTCCCGACTTTTTCTGATTTGGGGATCTATCTATCTATCTATCTATCTATCTATCTATCTATCTATCTATCTATCTATCTATCTATCCCCAACTTTACAAAAATTACAATAAAGACATTTTATACAGAAATATTCCTCAATGTAATCATCTGTCAGGAGCCTTAAGCCCCTGACACACCAACCCAATGGCCGACCGTCGGCAGAAAAGGAGTCGGACTGATCAGTCGGCTCCCCGAGGTCCAAAAAGAAGCCGATTTGAGTGTGTAATATGTCTCCATAACAGCAGGCCGTGCTGTCCGTGCTCTTACACACCAAGCCAACAGGCCCCGTGTCTGGCTAACTATTACCTGTAGTTGTATACAGTGCGTTCACATCATTCGATCTAATTGCCCGTACTTTGGTCCGTACGGGGACTTGAACCGCGACCCTCAGGTTCCCAACCCAACTCCTACTGGCACCCCCTAATTAAACTACTGATGTTTATTAAACTTCAAACTCATCAGGGACACATCAGCAGTCATACACATTGCAATTTGTTTTTTTACCTGCACCTGTAACAACAATCCCTTGTTTTTGTAGTGCTATTTTTGGTCGAAACACATGTTAAATCAAATCTAGACATAAATGTGCTTGTTTTGTCCACAGGAGCCCAGTGACAATGGACCACTGTTCTCTGAGCTCAAGTTTTACATGAGAGCTGCTAAGCCTGACCTGAGTAAGCCTACTTATCATTCCTAAAACACACACACACACATAAACACACACACAGGGCTCGAAGTATGACACTAAGCTGAACTAAAGTTAGCCTTGTGATCATAACACAACATACTCCCTCACCACCAGGGCAAACAAATAAAAGAGAGCCAACTTTCTTAATTAAAAAAGACAATCTTGTAGCTGAGGCACAGAGGGAGGGGAGCTTTTTGGTGGCAGCGCCGTTGGCCCCCAGGCTACAGCTTTGCATTTTATATAATAACAATCCAAATGTCAATCTCCCCTGACAATTAACTGTTATATTACTAAGGAACCAAAGGCTCATATTTTATTCATGCCAGAATCTCACGTTGTTGGTAAATATTTGTCCCAGCGGCAGATTAGCTTGCGGCCTCGCTGCCCGGTTCCCCCCACAGAATAATACTCTTATTACTTTGAGCATCACAGCCATCACCTACATACACCAGCTCAAGTAACCAAACTGTCTTTGATTAACATGGTGTGCATTTCAAAGATTTATACACTTTTGAGACATTTTGGCCAGAAAAAGTTCTTATGAAAAAGTTCTTATGAATTGCCTCTTGTCCTGCAGTTCAGAGCTGGATGAAGTCTAACAAGTTGAAAAGTCTGGGTGTTCCCAGGTATTGGGGCTCAGGCCTGCACGAGAAAGATGGGAAAAGGTAAGTCTTTGGCCAGGGCTGCTCACAGAGAGAAACGTACAATTTGTCAGTTTAAGTTTAATCTTACATAACACAAAAGACGAAAACAACGCCAGATGAAGGCTTTTTCCCGGTGTAAATGAACCTTGTACTGTCCCACTGTTTTAATTCCAGATTTTATTTAAAAAACCAAAACTAGTACAAAATGCCTGCAACATAAAAAAGAATATATTCTAAAGTGTACAAAAAACTACATATTCTAAAGTGTACAGAAAATGCTAAATGCAACGGATTAGGCTATTTACTCATTTGCACTTAGCATTATAGCATTTAGCCATTGTAATAAAATAAAAAAGAGAAGTTATATTCAACTGAGAACTCGTATCTCTTGTTATCTTGTAGGTTACAAAACAGTTTGCAAAATAATAGTTTCTTCAATATGGCTGCTGATATGGGCACAAAGATTACTCTAGAAAAGTTTCTACTACAAATTGCACAATATATATCCTGTACCTAGGCTGAAAAAAGTGCTGTACAAAGTTATATTATGTTATAAAAACAAAGGAAGACAATAAAAATAGAGACAATGAACACCGTACAAACAACACACTTCTATACAAATTTCCCTAAACTAAATCATACGCCGAAGAATAAAAATGTGTTTTAAGACGAGACTTAAAGATCTCTGCAGTAGAGGAGGACCTAATGTGAATGGGAAGTTTGTTCCAGAGTCTTGGGGCCACAACGGAGAAGGCACGATGTACCAGAGAGAACTGTGACGGAAACATTTGCGTAATTTCCCACATGTTAAACACCAGATGATGGGAGTGCATTTTAGCGGTATCACTCTGTCAGTTACAGGTTGTACTAAAATGAGACTGTGGCTGATTTCCCTGCAGAAAAACAGCTAATCACTAAAATGTGTATAAACTATCAAACTGACCGTGAGGCCTCAATTTAACATGGTTACGCCAAAAATTTAGAAGTGGGGCTTGTGTGACACTTCAGAAGTACTAAAAGTAATATTCCTTGTACGTTCCAGGTATAGGTTCATGGTCATTGACAGGCTTGGCACAGACCTGCAGAAGAAGTTTGAAGAATGTGGAAGGAGGTTCCCCAGAAAACTGGTCCTGCAGCTCGGCCTTCGACTGGTTGGTTATTCCATGATCAAATGGCTTAGTTTCACTTTTGTGTTTTTTTACTGGATTGCATTGAAGTGGTAAACAACAATGGAATTTCAAGAATGTCGTGTCATTGAATGTGCCATTTTGAGGCAATGTGTTGGAGACAAAGAGCCTCAGGGATGTCCTGTTTCATAATAATTATGTGCTGACTTTGAGTGACACCATACAGAGTGACACTCTTTTTAGATCTAAAATCTTCCGTTTATATGGAAAACCCCAAAGTAGGTCATGTTCCTACAACTTTTGATATGTACACATCACTTGCATTGTCCACTATTAATTGGGGTTGGAAGTAGGGCTGGGCGATGTGGACCAAAATTCATATCTCGTTTGTTTTTCCGTCTTAATGGCGCAATATATATCTCCTGTATTTTCTACAAAGTGGGCCAAATGTTCAGTTCTAAGTCAAAGCCACATGTGAGATATCACAAGCACTTTTGTCAAAACAGATCAACATCAAATCCAAAAACAGGGTTTCCTTCCCTGTTGAAAAACACATGCAAATGAAAAACATATCTAAAATCAGTTGCCTATATTAAATAAAAACAGGCCTATCTCTGAGAATGCTTCTTTGGCTGTCAAAGTTACTGAACAATTCTCTGGTTTATCAGTGGAGTGGATGAACTACACTGCAGACTGTGCTGGCTGACTCATCTGATGTGTCCAGCGTGGGTTAGTCTCACATAGCCAGCTCTATCTCCACAGCGCTGTGGAGGAAGGTCTGGCTACACCACACATCCATTCCAGGATAGAAAAAGACGCTCTGGGTTGTTTGCATTTCTTTGAACTAATCACAATGGTCTTGGGCGGTGCTAAGCTCCGAACACAGGGACGGTGGCTCTGCTAAATAGTCTTGGGAAGGAACTTGTTTTGGTTTAACATTTGAAAACTCTTCATACCATATTAAATGAAGTTAACTGTTGACACAATACCCTAATGTGAGCTATTTAAATTAGCTGATACATAGTTAAATCTCATCGGCTCTTCCAAAGCAATCCCACCAATCAGTCCCAAAACGTCCCAGTTAGAGAGGAAATGACCTAAAATATTCTTTGTAAATCTTTACAATCATTCCCCGAAAGAACCAAGCAGGCCTGCCTTGTTGAACCATCCAAATTTTTGATCGAGTCTATGTATGCAAATTGAGCCACTAGGTTGTTAGGACGGTTTCATTTTTAATAATGTAGAATGTCTCTGGGATATTTTTTCGTAATACCAATATCCTTCACACTTGGCTATGACCACCTCAAGACATGGTCTGGCAGTTGCATTCTGATTATAATACAGTTTCTCTTTTTCAAAACTAATATTAAAAGTATTTCTTTTCTTTTTCTTTGCTTGTGTAGCTGGATATTCTGGAGTTCATCCACGATCATGAGTATGTGCATGCTGACATCAAGGCATCCAACCTCATGTTGAGCCACAGTGATCCCAACCAGGTCAGTAGCATCCTATGAGGTTAAAGGTGTGTGTGTGTGTGTGTGTGTGTGTGTGTGTGTGTGTGTGTGTGTGTGTGTGTGTGTGTGTGTGTGTGTGTGTGTGTGTGTGTGTGTGTGTGTGTGTGTGTGTGTGTGTGTGTGTGTGTGTGTGTGTGTGTGTGTGTGTGTGTGTGTGTGTGTGTGTGTGTGTGTGTGTGTGTGTGTGTGTGTGTTCCAAACAGGAAGATTCTAAGAGCTTTTCCTAGCAAACAAGGCAGGGGAAAATATTTAATTTGAAGATTAATAATGTATCATTGGTGGTGTTATTAAAGAGCTATTTATAAATGACAATTTAAAAATCGGCCCCTCAGGAGTTTATTAGGTAAGGTTGTTTTTTTAATTTGCAACTGTGCTATTTGTTTTAGTTTTTTCCCCTGGAGTTACTGGGGTATAGCTTTGGTCTTATTGCTCTGTTTCTTTTATTAAAGCCAATACCCAACTGTAGTATATAAGCACAATGCAAACAAAATAATAATAATGAAGCTCGTGTAGGTGGAATTACAATTTAAATTCCAAAAGGGCGAAATCATCTGCTGTCCATGCTTTCAGTACAATTCCTGGAAACATTACACATGCTTTTGTATAAATGTATGACTTGTTAAATTTGAGCTAGGTCTGTTTGCATGTCTGAATCAGTGTCTTTTTGTAGGTTTACTTAGTGGATTATGGGCTGGCATATAGGTACGCACCCGACAGTGTGCTAAAGGAGTACAAGGAAGACCCCAAGAGATGTCACGACGGCACCATTGAGTTCACAAGCATCGACGCCCACAAAGGAGCAAGTAGGTATAAGTACACTACTGGTAGTTCTATAACCCTAAAAATGGCTTTTAAAACCAGACTGCCATGTCTTTCTGTGACGTGGTGAAAATATTACCTCTATTATTCATGCCTGTCAACTCCACAGGTATCTGTGGAGTTGACAGGCTTCGTTTAAGGCAGCACAGTGGCTCAGTGGTTAGCACTTCTACCTCACAGCAAGAAGGTTCTGGGTTCGAACCCAGGTCGTCCCAGGCCTTTCTGTGTGGAGTTTCCTCCGGGTGCTCCAGTTTCTTCCCACCATAAAGACATGCATGCAGGACTAGGACTACAGTTGAAAATTAGGCGACTGGCTAACACTGGCGCATTTACAGAAATGTTGATTAATGTGCTAATTAATGTGTCCTAATCAAATAAATCTAAAAAATAAGTTGTACAGTATTGGCTGCTACATAGAAACGGATTCCTGTAGCACATAGCAGCTGTGTCTGCTCGCATTTAGGTTATATCTTATAAAACTTGCTTCCAACTACTTAACCGCAAGATAAAGAATTGATGCTGGGTATTATCAAGGAACTCATGATTCGATTTTGATGCTTTGGGTCACAATTCGATTTGGTATCGATGCAATGTGATATTGCACGTAGGGGACTGAAATACCCACTGAGTTCATAAAAGTGCCTTCTGATATTTGTGAAATTGTCTGCATTATTGATATGGTTTAGAACAAATTGAACCCAAAACGTATTTCGCCATTTTATTACTTTGTTAAGAAAGAATAAACCATTCACAGTGCTGTAATGCATTGGAATAAAATGCACATTTGTGCCTTGGCGGAACTGGCAGAGTTGTGCAATGTAAACAATGCACGACTGCTGTATTAATTGGAATAACATGTAAAGTGAATACACACTTGAAAGCAAATCTTACGCTTTGGCTACATTGAACGCGTTAACGTCTGCGGACCGTTAACGGAGCGTATGTTCCGCGGAATGTATGTTTTAACCGGCTACACCAGCTGCGCACACACGGCGTAAGATTGTGTGAGTCACAGGCGAGACGCTGAGCTTTTGCTTTGGGGATTGTTGTTGTTGAGTTTTTTGGAGCACAGCGCTGCAAAAACGTCAATCTACTGTCAGCTGTTATCAGAGGACGCAGGTGAGGGAAAACCGAAACTCTCAAAACAAAACTGCCAATACTCTCATTAAGTCGTTTCTTCTAATATAGAAAAAAAATATAAATAGACTCCTGTTTTTACGCTTGTCGAGCGGATATCCGCGGAGCATACCCACCACTACGCTTCTCTCTGGCCGATGTCTCCAGTTCCATTGATTATAGCAAAAGTGTACGTTACGCATGCAATGTAGCCAGCCCGTTAGTCTCTTGCCTCTTAGTCTGAGCTGAACTTTCTGCCCAACAATGCACAACTCTCTAGGGCTCGCTTTTCAAATTTGGGATTGAAATATATATATTTTTTCTTCAATACTGTTATAACAGAATCCTCAAAAAAGAATGCCTTTTATTAAACCAAAAGACCCGTGTTGCAACACAGTGTTTGCATTTCATGCTTGGAACATATAAACATGAGATTGCTATTCATCTTTCCATCTCAAAAGAAAGACGGAAAACAAATGCATTTCCAAAAATGTGGAACTAGTCCTATACTGGATTTGTTGTAAGATAGAAGCATGTTATTCTTGGAATTGGTATTGTGTTCACAACCGGATTTCTTTTAATGCTGGTATTGCTGTTAATGGCAGTGCTTAACGTGGCTGCTGACAGCGTTTGCTTCAGCTGATGTGGTTGTTTGGCTCCAGCTGCATGCAGGCGGAGCGACCTGGAGATCCTGTGCTACTGCATGGTACAGTGGCTGTGTGGACGCCTGCCCTGGGAGGACAAGCTGCAGGACCCCCTCTACGTCCGTGACTCCAAAATCAGGTGGGAGAGGCACACCTGCATTCTGTGCACACATCTCTGACAGAGGTCTTTCAGTGAATGCGTGAGGTTGTCTGCTTTATAGGGCTGGGCAATATATCAATATTATATCGATATGGATATATGAGGCTAGATATCTTCTTAAATTTTGGATATCGAAATATCCTGATGTGACATAAGTGTTGTCTTTTCCTGGTTTTAAAGGCTGCATTACAGTAGAGTGATGCAATTTTCTGAACACACCAGACTGTTCTAGCTGTTCCATTATTTGCCTTTACCCACATAGTTATTATATCATCATCAACATAACTGATGATTGTTTATCAAAAATCTCATTGTGTGCATATTTTGTGGAAGCACTAATTGTCAACCCTACAATATCGATATCAAGGTATTTGGTAAAAAATATCGGGATATTTGAGTTTCTCCATATCGCCCACCATATCGCTTTATGTATGCAGGCAAAAGTTTTGTACATTTGGAAAATGATTTACTATACAAAGCAATGTAGACTTTTTATATTTTAAATTAAGCTTTGCGTTAGTTCATGCAGGATCGGGAGTCATACGCCTCCACCACCCCAGCCTCCACCTTCCTAGTTTAGAGTCTAAACATGACTCAAAGTTTAAAATGTTTTTTAATTTTTTGATTATGGCCCACTCTTGCAGACGGGTGCGTTTTGAGCATGGCGCTCCCTGTTTCAGCTTAGCATGCTGCTTGGCTGATCCAGGAAGCATCAGTAGAGCGGAGTCTTCAGCGCCAAGCATAACTGTACTTCCATTTGTTGCAAGAAATGGTTAAATCTATGACGAGAGTGTTCCTGACTGAAGTACAGCAAGGTGTTTTAAACTGAGAATTTTCAAACTTTTGGGGGGAAATCATGCTGCTTGTATTTTTTCCCTTACAGGAGCCAAGAAAACATCTCTGAATTTATGACCAAGTGTTTCTCCTCAGGAGACAAGCCAGGTAAGACAGATGCACACACACATTACTCAGTCAACACGCGCACAGACATACGCACGCTAGATCCCTCCACAGGCCTAAAGTTCCCGCCCTACCCCGGCACCAGCCCGACAAAGTATGCCATTTTTCAGCCCAGCTCCGGCCCGAGGCAGACATCAATAACTTTAAGGCTCTTTCTGATGCACGCTCTCTCTAATGTATGCACAAACACACCAAAATGTCATGAAAGGAAGTTCTTCTGACACCTATATTCCTTTTCGAACAGAAAAATACAACCGTAGACCTTCTGAATTCAAGTTTCACTCTTTCAACGACCTAAGACTAGCTTAAATACCTTGTTAAAGCCGCTGAACACCCACAAAGGTCCTTTTAGTCATTCTGGCTGATTAGACCCCTGCTCAGGATGATGGTGGGCCAGAGCTCAGATGGGAATTTATTAGGTCACAAATCTTTTCAACCAATAAGAATGATAAAGGTGTAATTTGTTACTGCCCTAACAGGTGCAAACCAAGCTAACAGGAGACTCTGATGTCTAGACACGCCCACACAGTCCTGGGAAGAGGTCTAAACAGCCAGATTAACTCCAAACACCTGTGTGGCTGCTCAGGGCCTTTAACTTAACAATAACCACACTTCACCAAATGCGTCTTGGTAAGTCTTTCCACTGTTTCAACAATCACCAGCTCTGGTTAGGTTTGAAATAAACAAACAACTGCCAGAAGCGGATATATTCGTCCAATCACACAACCCTAACAATGGCACAATGAAAGGAGAGAAGTTACATGAATCTGACCCGAGCCCAGTCCTGGGTCCTGATGGGCTTTCAGACCTCTCTCACAAACACGCATGCACGCAAATATGGTTTGAAAAACTATGGAATTTTTAAGGAACTCTGGTCTGATTGCGGCCATATGCCGCTTCAAACAGACACCCCTCAAACATGTACTGTATCACAATATATATCACTCTGCTATATAGTTATAAAGTTCCTTGCATCATTAAAAAAGACTTTACTAATACTGCCCATTCCTAGCTACCTAAGTGAATTACATCTTTCACTTGTGTTCATTCACAACTATTTATAGCCTTGTAAACGGAGACCTATTTGCTTCTCATTAGGATAGAAGTCCAATGACACACGCTGCAGTAAACATTTTTAGTTCGGACTATAAATGGCGACATTTGTTGTCATTTTAATGTTGGCACTTTGACCTGCGGGCAGTGTGTTTGGCTTAGGCAGAGGAGACTAACACGAAGCGTCACACCTCCTTCCTTCTGCTCAGCTGAGCACAACCAAAGTGTTGTTTACAACTCCATCTGTGAGTGCCTTAGAGACTGTGAGTCAAGTCTGAGGAAAGTCACACCAAACCGAATTAGGCAGGATGCTGCGACCAGAGCAGAACATTATGGTGACGACAGTGTGTTGGAGAAGAGAGAGAAGTCCAGTCAGTGTAATTTATGTAGTCCCACATCACAAAACGTGGACCAAAGCACTTCACGGGCACCAGGCTTTCTAGAGCGAACTTAACGGGGTCAACAAAGGTGATCTGCAGCGTACAAACAAAATAAAGACAAGGGCAAATGCAGCACACCCCTTGGTATACCGTAGCAACAAGAAGATGTAACGGACACACCTCACCTGTCTACCTTTTCTGGGACCAATGATACTGGCATAGAGGCAAGTAGTTTGAGTTTATGATGAGCTGGTGTGTCCTGTTTTCTCTCTGTTGTGTTGCAGATGAGATCCAGAGGTTCATGGAGGAGGTCAGAGCTCTGGGATACCAAGACAAACCACCATACGAGAAGTTCCGATCCATCCTGCAGGCTGGACTGAAGGCCATCCAGGCTAAAGATGACGGCAAGCTGAATTTCACTCCCGCCACACCCGTATCACCCCCTGCCCAGGTCAGCACACACACGGAAACAAGCAACAACTTTAGTAATGCTAGTAATAATAATACTCCTTTACTGGAATTCTCTGCTTCATTTTATTATATGATTATTATATAGCTTATCAGTGCGTGGACCATGTAGTTAGGGGTACGTTGGGGCTGCGTCGGGAAGGACTGTGTGTGTGTGTGTGTGTGTGTGTGTGTGTGTGTGTGTGTGTGTGTGTGTGTGTGTGTGTGTGTGTGTGTGACACAACAGTAAATAACAGCCTAATGCAGTAATGACTCACACTGAGCTGAAATGGAAACACTGTGCTGCAACACGTGTCTTTTGGTTTAATTAAAGGCATTCATTTTTAAGGATTCTGTTATTCTACAGTATTGAAGAATGTAATACCTACCCTACAAAAGAATTGTTGAATATTCGCGTCCAACCCTACTCTGTACTTTGTAAAATATGTCCTCCTAATATGGTTCATAGTAGGCTACAGTATTAGCCACCATGCAGTTGCCATACCATTGTTTTACCCCTTCAGAAGAATTTATATATTATATTGAAAAACGCATATACCGTGATATACAGTGACTGTCTGTGCTTCAATCTATACAGTGATATACAATATAGGCTGTACCGCCCAGCGCTACATGTAGCCCTGAAGGCTACTGTAGTATTGAGCTATGGCTGGCTAACTAGGCTACTGAAAAGGTGTTGACTGTATTAGTCACTGCTGCATATAGGTAGAGCTGTAACAATTCCAAATGTTGCTGTACAATTAGTTGTCTCAGAAATAATTGCGATTAACAATGTAATTGTCTTTCAGTCAAATTTTAAAGAATATTTATTAATTTATGTGTCACTTTTTCAAACAAATTAAAGTTTTGAATGAATCCCAGAATATATCTTTTGGTTGTATCACTGTTAAGTGACCCAGATAATGAGGTGTTTTTGAAGCGGCAAAACATTTGTCAGCCAACAGCCCAGGATGTTTGGAGTTGCTATGGCAGCAATGACAGCTTTACCTCAACAGTCCAGCCAATAATCGCTTTGTAATTACAATTTGGCATATCTAAACAAAATCAACAATTACCTTGACCAGTCATACCCCTTAGGACCTTAGCTAAACAAAGAAACGGCGATTATGTAAAAAAAATTGCAATTAGACAACGATGTAATAATTGTTACAGGCCTACATATAGGGGCAAGTATCTGCCAGTGCCTTACCCATTCTTAACTGCACCTGTCAGTGGGAAGTGATTCCTTCCTTTTTGTTCTTCATCTCCAGTGACTCTCTCTCTCTCTGTCTCTCTCTCTCTTGCTCTCTCAATTTCTGTGCATATGGAAGATGCCACCGGGGACATGGAGTTGCCAGCCAAAAGGTTACCGGGCCCCGGTGCTGGTTATTGTATGTAATTATCCCTCCAATCTGTTCACCTCAGCGGGCGCCGTGTGGTGATCATGAGGTAGCAATTGTCAAAATGGAGGCAAAAATGAAAAGGGGGGGCAGGGTGTGAGTGATAGTTCAGGCTGAGAGTGTAGCTTCATTATAGAGGACCAGGAAGGAGGAGGAGGACGAGGACGACGGACGGAGGAGTTGATTGCCTTCATTAAGTGCATGACTCTCTTGGAGGCCACTTCTTCTTTCTCTTATCTCAGCAGACGCCACAGTCGCCTTGATTTCTGTAGAGAGGACAGAGGTAATGAAGTCAGTTTTTGGGAAAGTGCACTGTATTAGCAGTGATTCTGAGAAACCTTGATCTTTGTTGACCCCACTGTTTAAACGCACTTTACGCCAGGAACACAGCTCGCTCTCTCTCTCTCTCTCTCCTTCTCTCTCTCTCCCTGTGTGTGTGTGTGCGCCACTCTCTCTCTCTCTGCCTGTCCCTCTGTCGGTCTCTCTCTCTCCGTGTGCCTGATCGAGTCTCGCTCTAGACACACCTGAGAAGTCAAGACAGCCGAAATCACCATAAACCTGGGTTTAATTTTGAAATGTGTTTTATTTGTATGCGGCTGCATTGTGGCCTTCCTGTATGTATTTACTGTACCTACCTGGCTCGTGAAAGAAATAGAGGAGACGCAGAAACGATCGCTGCAGCGCGCGGCCGCTCTGCTCCTGATCGCAGCTGGTGTGACCAAAAAGATTGGATAAGATGGGCGCCAAACTGAAAATAGCTCTGCTTCACAGCGCTTCCTCAGCCGGTGTGTTTTTGCCGTTACAAGCACAAGAGAGGAAGTGTTTCTGTTTGATGCTCTGTGATCAGAACCGTGCAGCACATAATGGGACATTTTAAAGGTCCCATGACACATGGTGCTCTTTGGATGCTTTTATATAGACCTTAGTGGTCCCCTAATACTGTATCTGAAGTCTCTTTTATATAGGCCTTAGTGGTCCCCTAATACTGTATCTGAAGTCTCTTTTATATAGACCTTAGTGGTCCTCTAATACTGTATCTGAAGTCTCTTTATATAGACCTTAGTGGTCCCCTAATACTGTATCTGAAGTCTCTTTTATATAGACCTTAGTGGTCCCCTAATACTGTATCTGAAGTCTCTTTATATAGACCTTAGTGGTCCCCTAATACTGTATCTGAAGTCTCTTTTATATAGACCTTAGTGGTCCCCTAATACTGTATCTGAAGTCTCTTTATATAGACCTTAGTGGTCCCCTAATACTGTATCTGAAGTCTCTTTTATATAGACCTTAGTGGTCCCCTAATACTGTATCTGAAGTCTCTTTTATATAGACCTTAGTGGTCCCCTAATACTGTATCTGAAGTCTCTTTTATATAGACCTTAGTGGTCCCCTAATACTGTATCTGAAGTCTCTTTTATATAGACCTTAGTGGTCCCTAATACTGTATCTGAAGTCTCTTTATATAGACCTTAGTGGTCCCCTAATACTGTATCTGAAGTCTCTTTTATATAGACCTTAGTGGTCCCCTAATACTGTATCTGAAGTCTCTTTTATATAGACCTTAGTGGTCCCCTAATACTGTATCTGAAGTCTCTTTTATATAGGCCTTAGTGGTCCCCTAATACTGTATCTGAAGTCTCTTTTATATAGACCTTAGTGGTCCCCTGATACTGTATCTGAAGTCTCTTTTATATAGGCCTTAGTGGTCCCCTAATACTGTATCTGAAGTCTCTTTTATATAGGCCTTAGTGGTCCCCTAATACTGTATCTGAAGTCTCTTTTATATAGGCCTTAGTGGTCCCCTAAAGGCGCTTTTCCTTTACATGGTACCTACTCGCCTCGACTCTACACGCCTTTTTTGGTTTTCCATTACAAAAAAAAGTACCTGGTACCTGCTAACAGGTACTTTGTTTAGTACTACCTCAGTCGAGGTTCCAAGCGAGCTGAGGCGAGCCGAGAAGGTGACGTGAAACCCTGCAGGCTGCTGATTGGTTGGAAAGAATTGTCACTGATCACTGCATTGCTAGCGACAGACAGCATTTTTAAATAGTTTAGCCAGCGGTGTTTTTTTGTTGCCGGAGGCTCCACGCAGAGCTTTCTCCGTAGCATACAAGTGGCCTGATGTTTGTACTGGTGCGCTGGTGTGTGTGTGTCGAGTCACCGTGTGTGGGGAGCTGGTGAGCGAGGGATCAGTGAGAGAGTGACGGCGATTAGCTCCGGAGTGAGCAGTGACTCTAGAGTCCTAGTGAGAGAAACAAAGTGTCTCCTCTGTTCTTTCTGACCACGGTGGGAAATCTGGAGCAGGAAAAGTTAACTATCTTGTTGATTTCATGTTGTTTACGGAGAAGGAGAACCAGGAAATGAGTCGGGGGAAATGCAACGCTACCAAGCCATGCCCACGGCACGGCACAGTGCGTCGAGTCGATGCGAGTCGAGCAGGTACCATGTAATGGAAAAACGCCATAATACTGTATCTGAAGTCTCTTTTATATAGGCCTTAGTGGTCTCCTAATACTTAATTAACAAAAATAAAATATATTATATATATTATAAATATTATAAAATACAAAAAACAGACGGGTAACAAATTGAATGTAACGTCTACACATGCAGGGGTGTAGTCTACGTGATACGCAGGTATTAGAATTTCGATTTCGATTTTGGCTCCCGACGATCACCAAAATCGTATAATCGAGAAAAAACGATTATTTAGCCATGTTCTGTTTTGCAAGAGTACTCTTATTTTGTCTTGTGTTCTGAATGACACGCGCATGCGCACATCCGCACGTGCACATCCGCCCTTCCTGAAGCCAGTCAGGGAGGCAAGTCGTGTGCATATCATCCGCTGGAATTTAAAAACTCAGGGTGAGTAAAGATGGCAGCAGCGTTTGGTGAGCAAAAAAGTAGTATACTGTCTATAGACGTTGTATTCCCCCGACACGCTGTATTCACTTAGCTACCGTTTAAAACTTTTTCCAGCTTAGTGGGGGTGCATAGGCATACTGCTCAAAACCAACATGAAAAAACATAGTAATGTTCCCTCAGCATTTAGTTTTGTTGTTAAACTGTATGTTAATGAGCAGGGACGTTAAAAACGTTAAAAAAGTTTCACGTAACGTTACTCTAAGGTACCGTCTATGTGCTGGATTTTCCCTAAGGTTAGCTAGCAAATAAGCCCACTGACAGCGACATTATTGTTGATATTTTGGCCCAGTGTTTAGTAATGCCAGTAGTAGTGGTCATAGTGAGTGAACATGTGATGTGAGATGCACATTGTTATGTGTGTGGAACTGTTCATTAGCTGTGTAACGTTATGTGTGATATCTGTAAAGCTGAACCGACTCACAGAAGTACAACAGATTATAGCCTGGACACTATCCATTATATCCATTTATTGAATATTGACCAAAATAATCGTGATTATAATTTCTTTCCATAATCAAGCAGCCCTAGCAGGTATACGCATTAAAGTGTCAGAATGCAGGAAATTAAGTCTTTGACGCTCACAATTTCCCTGGGGGAGGACACTCAGACCCCCAACTATGCAATAATGACCTTGTTGATTTAAGACAATAGAATTACTGCCAGCAGGGCTCCAGACCGCAATCAAATGGTCGCATTTTACAACCAAAATTTGAGTGTGCGACTGAATTTTACATCCAGTCACACATGTGGGACCAGCAGTGTTGCCACAGTTACTTTGAAAAAGTAACTTAGTTACTTTACAGATTACTTGATTTTAAAAGTAACAAAGTTAGATGACAAGTTACTTTTATTAGTTACATTCAGCAACTGCCGACAACCCCGCCACAGCCTCAACATAAACATGACAACCGGTTTACTGTGAGGCAGCTCAGCGTGGCCAGTAGTAGGATCTGGTTTATTATGGCACCAAAGAGAGCCAGTCAACCGTGTTTAAGGGCAGCATTTCCTCTACAACATACTGCCCCAACAACTTCTTCAACTCTCCCCCACTTACTGGTTTTGTGTTTGGGTGGTGGGGGGCCTCCTGCGCTCTGCTTCCCACCACCTGCTGGGACTTGCTCTGTAAGTTTGACTGCAGTGCTGCGACTCCAAATGGTTCTTCAGATTTGACGTAGTGTTTTTGTAGCGAGATAGCACTTTGTCGCCACCAGCACAGAGTGTACAACCAACCTTAATACTGCCGTCTTTAGCGGACACAAACTCAAAATAGTGACTGGATTTCCAGCTAGAAAGCACGCATCTCTCTCGTTCCTCCATTGTTGTTTACGTTTGTGTCGCTGCGTGGTACACGTGACCTGTCCACATGCTGAAAACGTGACTTCACTCCCCGAGATGCAAGAAGAAAACTAAAACTAACTTACTTACTAAGGAAAATGACAAAAATAGTAACACATAGTGACTTGGATAAGTAACTTTAATCTGATAACTGGTTTGGAAATAGTAACGCGTTAGATTACTTGTTACTGAAAAAAGTGGTCAGATTAGAGTAACGCGTTAAAATTAACGCGTTACGTGGCATCACTGGCGACCAGTCAATGTGCCCCCTTTTTTACACGTTAAACATTGAAATTTCGGTACTTGAGAGCGCGTAAGCGCAAGCTTATCTGTCCTCTCTGAAAATTGAGAGAGAGAGCAGAGCTCTGACACACACACACTCGCATACACGCAGAGCTTCAGACGATGCAAACTACGTCGGTTCTGCAGTTTTGTTGAAGTCACAGTGAGTCACGGAAATGCCGATAAAGTGGTTTCAAGTACGGTTACAGTTTTTCATAACTTCACACAGACAGCGTTTCCTGCGATATGATATTAACGGTGAGGCGAAAGCGGTCGCGGTGCTGTTGACGTTACACTTCCCCGGAGACGAGCAGGCACAGCAGTGGTTTCTATGCCCTGGTGACTGACTGACAGGCGTCGGTTGCAAGGCAACTTTATTTCTACAGCAGCTTTCAGCAACAAGGCAATTCAAAGACCTTTACATGAAACATTAAAGAGTAATTAAAAACGGTCATGATGAAAATAAAACAGGCTAAAAAATTATATACAAATACAATAATAAAAAAAAATATATATATGGGGCTGTCATTTTACCTTCTATGTTGCATCTTCAAAAGTGACACTGAATTTGAAACAGTACATTGTAATTTCTGCATCTATTATCAAAGTATTTATTAGTAATACAGTGGAAATTAGTAGAAATGTTAATATTTGGTTAGCATGTTGATTTACGGTGTGTGCCCCTACATTTTCTGGTTGTGCCCCTAAAATTTTCAGTTGGGGGCCACTGTGCTCCTAGTGAAAAAAAGTTAGTCTGGAGCCATGCTGCCACCTTTCGCGCGCATCCCGCAGTGACAGGATGTAAGCAGTAGGGCCGAGATCATCGATGTAAGCCTGCAAAAGCGATGGATACATTTTTAAAAAGGAAAAATGCAGATTCTGATCTTATTAGGCTACAATGAGTCATTTTGTAACATTTTTGGTTGGTTGTGTGCCGTGGGATTTTTTTTATGTAAAAAATGTGCCGTGGCTCAAAAAAGGTTGAAAAACACTGCAGTACAGTATACCTACTACAATGCATTAGACTACACCACTGGACACATGTTC
Organism: Perca flavescens; assembly: GCF_004354835.1. Classification (NCBI taxonomy): domain Eukaryota; kingdom Metazoa; phylum Chordata; class Actinopteri; order Perciformes; family Percidae; genus Perca; species Perca flavescens. The sequence continues at coordinate 31,357,465 of NC_041350.1, forward strand.
ACCCACCTTCCAGTTGTCACCAACAAGTTGATGTCCCCTCTCTTCATTTTCTCCTCTTCTCCTTCCAGAGGACCACCAAGAGAAAGAAAGCAGCAAATGCAGCAGAAGAGAGTGAGACTGATGGAGGACCCATCAAGAAAAAGAGAGTCACAAAGAAAAGAGGTAGGTATTTTTTGTTTGTTTTTTTTGTCTGAGATCAGATATCTCTGAGGTCAAGGTCATCATTGTGCTTACCCATGATGAATTTCCCCCTGCAGAAGTGAATGGAGTGAAGAAAAGTCCCAAAAAATCTCCTAGACCAAAGAAGGTACCCAGCACTGGAAAACTGGGTGACCCCAAATCCAGACTGGTGGAGATGGGCACCCAGACTTCACCCGGACTTGCCAAGAAACCCAAAGGCAGACCCAAAAAAGCCAGCGCCTAAACATCCACCTTTGTCTACACTCCTCCCTCCATCCTTCCTCCATCCTCCTGTCCTTCCTCTGCCTCTTAAAAGAGTCACTTTTTCAAGTTTTATATGATTTCTATCTGTTACGCACTTGCTAGATGTTGATGTTTGATTGTATTTGGCGTGGTTGAAGCCACGTCCATTGTAATAAAGAGGAAATTAAATTGTCCATCTTTTGGTTTTAATTAAAGGCTTCAGGGTCAATGCAAAGAAAGTTTTCACTTTTTATTTAACATTACCATCACACAGGTATTTGAGTTTTTATTGTGTGTGTGTGTGTGGGTTTGGGTGGGTGGGTGTGGGTGGGTGGATGGGTGGGTTGGTGTCTGCCTGTGGGTGGGTGTAGATATGTCCTAATACACTGGCATCTGAGTGTAGATTCAGCTCTGATTCCAGCATGATTCCGTTTTTATGATTTGGTTTTCAAATATGTTTTTCACTTTATTTTAGTTTACTTCAAAACTTTCAAGTTTTATATGACTTCTGTCTGTTAGGCACTTCCTAGATCTTGATGTTTGATTGTATTTGGCGTGGTTGAAGCCAGGTCCATTGTAATAAATATCGCAGGAAATTAAATTGTCCATCTTTTGGTTTTAATTAAAGGTTTCAGGGTCAATGCAAAGAAAGTTTTCACTTTTCATTCAGCGTTACCATCACACAGGTATTTAAGGATAAATTCAGTTACTATAGTCACTATAAAATCATTTTAGAAATGGAAGCCTGATAGCTGGTAGATTCTGAACTTAATACAGACCGGGACACGGCCCATAAGCTAGGTTTGGGAGGTGTTGGGTGACTATGAGTCCAACTCTGCACATTTGTTTCTCTTGATGAGACCATTGTCTTTATTAACTGTGTATGTGTGATTTTTGAGTAGTAGTTTAATGATAGGTGTAGCCATGTCTTTGAATGCTCCAGTGAGTAGAAGGGCTCCATGAGCACTTAATGGTACCAGCCCTTTCTATAAAAAGGAGTTGTAACTAATGGCTTTATAAAAATAGTTAATCATGTACTGATGCTTTCTGAATCACTTATAGAAGAGTTACATGGCATTAAAAAGAACTCTTAGGTTGCGAGGGTGTGAAGAGTCCCTTTGATTGGTCTTTTTTTTTTTTTTGGTAATTGTAAACATTATGCACGTTGGTAATCCATTACTAAATTATTTTGGGGTTCAGACTTTCTAATAAGCATGTTAAGTTATTTATAGCATTTGAATGAATTAGAAGAGTATGTCCTGAGTGTCCGAGAATGGTAGCTCCTCTATTTGAATGAAGAATCAGTTGTAGCAAATGAAGCTGATAACAAGGATTTTAGTGGTTTTCTCAAGTGAAAGCCAATCAGGACCAATCCCAGTTGTGGTACAATTACTTGAGTTGGGAGTCCGTGGAAAAGGGAAGGATTTTTGAAGATGCAACAACTTGTAATGCTCGAGCAGTATACGTGTGAATGTCACTTTGCCTTTGTCAAACCTTTGAGAGAACAGCTGCACCACTGCTGAGCTCAGTGGTGCTAATGCTAAAGCCTATGTTTAAGAGCAGACAGGACGCTAATCTCATTTCCTGAACACACATGGTCAAATCTGAGTTATCGGCCCTCATTAACAAAGTGCACGTCATTGTCCTCCTGTCCGTCTCTGAAATGTCCCATTTTGAGCATCCAGCTATAACAAACATTTTTCCAAGTTGTTATGGAACCTGTGTCAAATCATCATCGTTATATTTCTCTCAAAATGAGAGTACAGGAGAACATTTCACACATGAGAAGCTGCTGACAAGCTGTCCATTTTCCCTCAATCCACTCCTGTCCTCCAGCTTCTTGCCGTCCCCGGTGGGAGCCCCCCACCTCATTAACTCCCGACCACCGCCCCTCCCTCCCCATGGAGGAAAACATCTCCACTAATGTCAGTGTTGTGAGGGCCCTCGGGGGTCCCTGTGGCGACTGGTGGCTTACCATCGATTGTTCCAGCCTCTCCAGGAGTAAAGAGCCCCCCTTGCCCCCCCCCCCCCCCCTCCCTTACAGACACTGACCTCTGGGGCGCCACAGCCCCGGTCCCTCAGTAGGTGGCAGTAGTACATAATGATAGCAAATGGATGTAGTTGGCGCGGGCGGGCAGGTTGGAGAGATGGCTGGGGGGGGGTGAGAAGGGACAGCACTTAAACCCAACACTAGCATGTTTTGTGCTTGCAGGGTGAGGCTGTGTAGCAGGGATGTGTTCTCCGGCTGCTGCCCGTGTGTTGGCTGTGGTTGGCCTCCGATCGGAGAGCCGGCGGAGCCTGAAAGCCTCGCAGCAGTGGCCTAACCACCCCCCTTATAATATGGAGGTCATCCCTCCCCGGGCCCACGCGCCAATAACTCGATAACAGTTTCCCCCGGCCGCTGGGTTTCCTGTGTTTGTGACAATTGTCGGTATTTTGGTTGGCTGGGGCGGGAGGGGAGCCAAAGTGTTCCAACTCAAATGTAAGGTACAGCTAAGGCAAGAATGTTTTATGTTTTCCATTCTTGCAGCCAGCGTTTTAAAGTCATGGATGTGACTGACACGACAACACTGAGGGTTATGCATCAGTATGCTGATATCAGGTTGGCATTTTCTATGTTACATGTTCCAATACATGTAATACTGTATATTAAAGAACATGAGAGCCCAGACAAGACTGGAGATGTAAAGTGCAGAGGTGTGGACTAGACTCACGTGACTTGAATGACAAATCTAGTGACTTTAGACTTGACAGAATCAAAAAGGACTTGCAACTCAACATTGACTTTACCACAATGAGTTGTGGCTTCGCTTTGACTTTAGCCTTTTGACTTGGAATGATGTGATATCCTCCGTAAGCCCAAAGATTACTATGTATGTTTTAAGGAAGTGTGCAACAAATGAGCTCTTAATTCTTTCTGACCATGGACACATTTTGAATCAATCCAACAGCAAACAACTGCATTGCAGAAGCGGTAAGGAAAATACATTTTTAGGGACTTGAAACAAAAAGAAGACATGACCTGACTCAGGACCTCATATAGTCAAGTCTTGAGACTTACTTGTGAATTGCAAAACAATGACTTTGTGATAGATCTGGCGTGGCACACTGTCTTCATTAGCATATGCTTAATGTAAGCACTAGAAAGGATCACATGGCAGAGAGGACATTACAGATCTATACAGTGGATGGATACATACATTTAAAGGGTAATTTTTTTCAACCTGGACCCTGTGTTCCTATGTTTTTGTGTGTAAGTGTCTGATTGGAACAACAATCTTTGACATTGGTTCAAGTATTAAGCGTGAAGGTCTGAACTTGCAGCCACAGAGCGGGCTGCAATGTAACTCTATGGGGCAAATGTGCATCGTCAATGTCGTCCACTAAAAGTGCTTCATTTTGCCACTGACAGACTCAGATTAATATTATAAGTGTGTGACAACATCATGGAAAGCATCCCTACAGATATAGACTTTTAAAAACCTCTTTGAGACCTTTCTGTTTAACCAGAAACAGCTCTGAAGTCGCTAGCTCTAAACCCACCGGACTCCATTTAAAAAAGACATACCTTTAGGGTGTATAGAGCCGACATATTTTCACAAGTAAATCAGTAAACTATGTGTTTATTTCAACCAAAACTAGAGTTGTGATGGTTGGAAAAGTGGAAAGATGACCCAAAACGTCTTTTCATACGCAAAGAATGCAATTTTGTGGATGTTTTTATGTTTAAAAAAAGGATCTTACTCTTTAACAGAAAGGTTGACCTTTCTTCTTTCAATTGCTCTATTAGCTTACATTGTAGCTTGTTTCACCGCTGCCAACTGCAGCGATCTCACTTAATACTGGACCGATGTCAAAGATTGTTGTTCCCATCAGTCACTTAGACACAGAGACATAGGAACATAGGGTTGAAAAGAACCAGTTACTTTTTTACACTACAGTTTCAGATTGATTTACTTTAAACTGTGTCGTCTGACTGTCCATCTGCCAAAATAGATGAGGGAAGGAAGTTCATCTAAAATGCCTTCAATACTTAATTGCTGTGTGTTCACAGCAATAAGCTAAAGGAGCAGTAGCCAGTGCTTTGTGCACTTTTACTGCCCTGGGTTTTAGCTCTAATTGCGGAAGCTTGTTCGGGGACATACACTTCTGTAGAGGAAGCCCCGCAGACACTGCTCAGGGTAACACACAACTTTACCTTCCTCAGCATGTAATTCAAGCAAAAAAAATCATGTAATCTATATTTTGATTTACATATAATATTCTTGTAAATAGACACAATAATTGAACATTGATTCACAGATAAGTCTTTTTAGTACACATTATCAGCAGGTATCAGGTATTAATCAGTCAGATTTATTTAATTAGGCTTAGTGCATTAATAATACAGAAATGTAGGCTAGATACCATTTCCAATTTGTTTGTAAGATATATATTATACATAATGTTCTAGACAGCACTATAAAAATTCCATCCTAATGTGTTCTTTAACCAGCTTTAAAAGTGAGTTTTCTTTAAGTGCTGTGTATTGGATCAAATGGATGCTCATGTCGTTCAGGTGGATTTCCAAAAGTAAGTAACTGATACATATTTAGAGAAAATTTCAAGTGTTAAATTTGAGAATGGAATTCTCAAATTTAACTAAGCAGGACGCTGCTTAGCTTCCGTGTCTGTACGCCTCCCGGCTTCTCCAAACTGGGGGCATGCCACCAGACTGCCGTCTACTGGAGCTACCACACTGACTCTGGACAAGTAGCTCATACAACCACACTTCTAAACATCCAAACTATCGTTTTAAAGACAGCGGAGGCGTTTTGAAGGAGATGTGGCTCTGCGAAAACTTTCACAATGCTGCAGTGTGTGGAGGTTGTATCTGTTGTCATTGTGAGTTCTGATGTAGCCTGAACAGCTGCTGGGGTGTGTTCTGCCTCGCAACTCAGCAGCCGTCAAACTGTTATTCCCTTTTCCGTTTGTTTTTGTGTTTGTGTGTATGCACGGGATATGTGGGTGTACAGAGAATCGTGCGTCCACAAGATGCAGTTCCTGTTCCTACGGAAGTGTCTGTTGAGGTCACAATACCGAAAACACAAGAGAGAATGTCACCTACACTGAAGTGCATGAATGTTTTCACTGCCTGAGTTGAGAGGTTGTTGGGTGACTCTTTGCAAAAAGAATTATAGTCAGAAGGACTAAGTGTTTTGATGTTGCCTCTGCTCCATAACTCTTTGGTTATCATGCTGAACTTTTGGTATTATTCAAAATGTTAACTTTCAGCCACTACGTTGTGGTATCTCAGGCAAAACAAATTTCACCACTGTTTCATACCCCTACTCAGATTTTGAAACCTGCACTAGTATTTTATTATTGTATATTAACAATGGATCGATGTGTAACGTGAAGGAGGTCTCAGTTGGCCCAGCCTGGACCTACTCCTGGCTGGTGGAGACTAAAGTTGTCAAAAGTATCGATACTTCTATACTTTTTCAAAACCATGAGTTTAACAGGATTTTGGTTAATTATACATTTTATAGTGAAAGTACTGAAGCTAGAGAACAACCTCATATATGATACGGCGTAGCTAACTGGCTGGTAGCATGCAGCTAAAGACACAGGCTAATGTTAACAGCGTACCTGTAGCGCAGCGGCTGCACCTTTCCAGACCCCGTGGCCAACGCCGGAGACGGAGAGAACTGTTAAATCCTCCTGCTTTCCTGAAGTCAGCAGTGTGGCAACATTTTGCCTTCCCCGTGAGTGAGTTATGGAAACATACGGGACCTCATGGTGCATTCAGGTGCACCCCGTAAACTCATGGTGCATTCAGGTGCGCCTCGTAAACTTGCCGAAACTCTTAACTGCTGTTGTAAAATACCCTTCTGCCATCTTTGTACTAGCACGGTGTGCAGGTCTTTAACACATTTAGTGTACCTCTGATTTTGTTCCCCCCTTATTGCCATGGTATCGAGTATCGCATTTGTATAATAGTTTTAAACTTTGATACAATTATCAAAGTTTAATATTCTGGTATTGTGACAACCTCATCAAAGACTGTTGTGCCCACATCTTGCGGAGACCAGCGGCCTTATTACAGAAACTTCTGTCTGAAGTCCTATCTTATCTAATCTGCCCTCAAAGAATCGGAATCAAGAATCGGAATCAATAATCGTTAAAATCCAAACAATACCCAACCCTACGTAACGGTCTCAAGCATAGAAATGAAATGGCTTAAAGCTTTAGTGCGTAACTTTTTAAAATGAATGAACGTCTGTTACATTGTAGCAATTGCCAAATGAGTTTCTACCAAGCTAATTAAGACTATCAGTTCCACACAACTCTCTCTGGATTTCTCAGTAGGACTATGTTCACAAGATTGGGGCGTCCGGCGACTTTTGCACGCAGAAACTGGAGTGAAGGTAATTACGCTTCTGAAGAGTCCATCATGTTTTTTAATCCTCCGTGTCCTCCTTGGCTACTAGTAACTGTGTGGAGGAGGGGTGGAGGTGCGCTATCACGGAAGGCTTGTATTATGTGGACGCGCCGACAGTTATGTTGTCATTACTTAGAATTCCTCATGGGGGAGACAGAAACTACACACTATAGCTTTAAAAAGACATTGAACTGTTTGCTGTGGTCATATGATTAGGAGCAGTAAGAAGTGGGAGTGAGAAGGAGGGACCATTAGACCCAGTGGGTCAGGGAATCGCCGCGGTACCGCTCCATGGTTCATTTTCAAAATAAAATCCAGAGTGCTCACGGCGGATCATATTTCCCTGCACTACACCTTGAAAACACAGCACAGAGTCATTTCCCCTCGACTCCTCTGGATGGAAACTAACTGTTGTTGGTTTTGTGGTTCTATTCTACGTGAATTCGCAAGCTCTCGTGGGTCCTCGTGACTTCAGCTGTCAGTCATTGCAGCAGCCGTACCGCAACAAATCTGGACCTGGTGGGTAATGAAGGATGGCGGAGCACGCAGCCGGCACGCTGTGGAGCCAGTCTGCAGACGTTCTGCATTCGTTGGAAATCCCCACTTACTCTTATTTTGAGTTTCAATACACAGTTGCAGATCAAATATATAACTATTTACCCATAGTCAAATCAAACAGTGCTTGTGCGTTTTGAGTGTCGTGAGCTCCTCCCTCTCTGGCTTCCACACTGGGTGTTAGATACAAATAAAGAAGAGACTGTAAAAGAATATATGGTTACAAAGAACTACCTTTTCGTTATTGTTTTTTTAAGTTTACATTTGGGCCACCAAAAGAATTACTTTGGCCACCAAATGGGCCATGGTGCCAGCATGTATCCCTGAATGTTCAATAATTTTTATAATTTTTTTTATCATTTTATTATCATTTTTTTATATATATATATTTGGGGAGATATAGTATCCTTAGTATTGTTATATTTTCCTTTTCTAGGATGTTAAAGTATTGACATTTAAAAAAAAGAATACATGTATTTTATTTATGACAGAGAATTGGTAACAAAAAGGTAAAAAACAAGTCATTTTTCTTTTCATTGTGTTTTAATCTAAATCATATGGACTTCTTTGTCTTGCCGTTGTGAATAATATGCTGTGTCAGTTGCCTACTGTGTCTTCCCTCTACATTCCCTGGCTCTTCAATTGTCACAGCTTAGACAGTAAATCTGCATTTCACCCTCCACCGTCACCTAAAAAAAAGTCAAACAGAAAATCTGTCTTTCCCCTAGACCTCCACCTAAAAAAAAGTAGCATCAAAACGCAGTTGCAATCCTCCACACCTATTTCTCCTGAAACTCCTGGATGAAAAGATGCAATGTAAAATTCACTCGGTGCTGTAATTTAGCCCTCCCTCTCCACTTTTCGTAAAAAAAAAAAAAAAAAAAAAAAAAAAAAAAAGACCCTGTCTCCCAAAAGACAAAAACAAAACAATATGCACACTGATTCCAGGTGTGGGGGGGAGTGTGTGGGTGAAGTTACGGTACATTTGCCATTGTAGTTGTGTGTAAATATTAGAAAGCAGCAGGTTCCTGGCGTGAGGAGAAGCCAGCCAAAGCGGCGGCACTAAGACAGGCGTCCTTATCGGTATTGTGTTCAGACTCCGGCGTGCTCCTGCTGTTTGTAATCTGCAGCCGCCGCTGTGAGCAAAACTGGACAGGCATTTATTGTCCCAGCAGGAGGACGCTTGACAAGAGAATGTTAAACATTCCGCTACCTGCAATTTTCAAAAGGCGATAGCAGACATGATAAAAATGTACACACACATTTAATTTCATGTTTTCTTTTCTTTCTTTCTTTTTTTTTTCCAGGGGAGGGAGATGCAGCAGAGAAATGGGAACTTGGGGGGGGGAAAGTGAACAGTTTCTTCAAGTCTCGCTGTTGTTGATTCTCCTTGTAATTACATGTGTGTCTGGGAGTGGCTGCATGTGTTCGGTGAGGAAGAGCAGGACGGAGTGTCAACAACTCTTCCAAGAGAAGAAGAGTGCCAGAGCTGGCCCACAGCAGGCCCAATGGGAGCTTTATTTGAATTATTGCTGGCTGTGGCGTTGGCTGGGCGCGGCGGTCATCCGTTCATCAGCGCTTAGTACCAAACACACACACACATGAAAAACATGATGTGGGCTGACTAAAAACACTAAATAAAAGAAAATAAATACATATTAACATACATAAAGCCACAAATTCTACACGTGGGACGTCTTAGAGATTGCACAACCCAACCCACTGTCAGAGACCTTTAAAACGGAGTTGAAATCAATCAAAAGCCGGTACCGCTTGCCTCGTAACAAAGCACAATAACATGGTCTCGGCCAGTGGTTCTCAAACTTTCAACAAGATTAAACAAGATATGTGTATATTTATCTACTACTTTACATGACCATGCATTGTCTGCACAAAAACTGACCAGGATGCACTTTGCTGAGCAACAACAATGTTAAGTCTACAACAGTAAGTTTCTACTTTTCACAGTTGAACTTTTGAGGCCAGTTTAGAAGTAGAAACAAATTGAACTCACTGTAGAGCACTTGTTGCTGTAGGAAATAAATTGCATTGCACTTTATTTCTGTTCGGTTTCCTCTTATCTGAAAACTGTGTACAGCAAGGTTTTCTGCACTTTATTTTTATACGGTTCTATGAAAAATATCTTACCAGCCCTTGTCACACGCATCCATGATGACTATCCAAATGTTTGCCTTAAGAGGCCAAAATGGGTATTGTATTTGGACACACAATTTGGTGCAAATAAAAACAAGTAAAATTATTAATGAATTTGATGTATTTTATTTAGCAAACCTACATTGTGTGGTTCTCTCCTATCCAATATTTCCTATATTTCTAAGGAGATTTTTCTGATTAAATCACCCCCCTGACTGATTAATGGTCCCCACTGTGCCACCCTACTTTGAATCGCCCCTGGTGAAGTTACAACATTGTTGCATTTTTTGTTTGGTCCGGTTAGCGATCACACTGCACTTTGTCAGACACTGAACATTGTAAACAAATGGCACGAGGTCCAAACGGACAGAATATCCGAGTGAAACTCGATGTTACTTCGTGGTCTCAGAAATAATAACGTCTTGGAATTTCTGGTTTTGCTTTGGTCTTTCTATTAATCAAATATTTTAGAAGTAGCAAGTTTTCGAGCATTTCATTCTTCGAATGAGACAAGTGAGACGGTACCGAAGGAGAAAGCAGGCCCTGATGTGTGTTGTTCTTTGGTTCACTTCCTGTATTTGGGTCGGATCAGGTTTTTACCTATGTGCCCCATGGGCGTGCTGGTCTTACAGGGAGGTGTGTTCAGGTGCATTCTGGGAGTATCGCTATCTAGAGGCAGCGGGAAGTGATCGCACCATTGACCAACAAAAACCTGGTCTAAAGTCAATAACGCAGCATTTCATTGTTATTTTAACAGAGCATTAGTAAAATGCTCCTAGGCTCGTGCACAGCGTGCGCACACTATGCTTGTTACACACACAGCGACGCACAGCAGCACACACACATGCAGAAGATTACAAATGCAAATTTTACAATGTGAAATAGCATTATTGTATATATATATATATATATATATATATATATACGTGGAATACCTCTTGGGACAGAGGACTGAGAGATGACAGAAAATCTCTCCTTCCTGCTCAGCAAATCCTCCATCATAACAGCAATGCTCCAAGGTCCAAACGTGCTTGGCTTTTAAAGGGAATGGGAGATGATCTCTGATTGGTTGATTGCATGTTATGCCCAAAACACATTAAATCTGATTAATGAAGACACTAAGTACAACCCTTTGGAACCATGCGCCCGGCACACGGACCCTTTAGTGGTACACGTCCTAAACGCACCTGAGCCAGGCGCTTCACGCCGTGCCCTTAGATCATTAAAATAGGGCCCCTAAAGTCAACCAAAGTCTAGTGCACGTGGAAGCGAACCGAGACCCACATTTTCAAATCCAAATGAGCTTTCACACCACCACCTGGTTCTGTGTGAAAGCAACCTAAATTGAGTCTCCTGAAGGAAAGTCCTGAAGTCCTGTGTGATAAGTATTGCATTTAAATACAACACAAGCACTATAACCTCACACCCTCTGATGGAGAGTTATAGTTTGTATAAAGGTGTAAAGGTCTAAGGATAGAGTGTTGTATGCTGTACAGATTGTAAAGCCCTTTGAGGTAAATTTGTGATTTTGGGCTGTATAAATAAAATTGTCTTGAACTGACTTGTATTGCATGATATTTTGAGGGGTTTGGCCTTTTGTCACCTTACTCAATATCTCGAAAGGATTGGGATCACAAATCTAAATCTTAGTTTACATCTTTACTGAGTGTGATTTTGAAATCAACAGTGCAAAAACATTTCTTTATGTCTATTTTACCAATCCACCAAATAAACCAAAGTAACATGTTTCCGCCCGTTATCAAAATGAACCATCTCGGCTTCGAGCTGCAAGTTCTCACCTGTCAGTTTATTTTCTCACCTTTGGGATGATTCTTATCACTCTGATGAAGGTTGGGAGACAGACGCTAACGTGATTAAATGATTAAATAAAGTGATGTGAATGGAGAAACAGTGTGAAGGAAAATGTAAATGCTCATCACACCCCAACTAGAACAGCAACATTTCAGAACAAAATCTTTTCATTGAAATTAAATTTCAACAATCAGATCCAATGTAGATCCATGCCATTGACCAATACTAAACACAGCTGTCAAGCAAATATTCAAAATTCAAGTATATATATTAAAATTGTTAAAAAACAAGACATTTGAATGTGAAAATTAATATTTGATTGCGGAAAAAAAAACAGCACTACTGCACTGGGGAGATTTCAGGATTTTTTAATTGGGCTGGCACACTGGGGACCAATAATCAGTTCCTGTGCTGGTTCCATGGTATCAGAATTTTGGATAGTCACCATCAAAACATTAATTGGTCATGTGACAAGAGCTGGGAAGATTGGCAGAACAGGCAGCAAAGTGACAGTACTTTGATCCAATGGAAATAACAATTGTCAGATTGACAGCACTCTAGGTCAATGGATTGGGGGGAAGCAATCATATTTAAGGAGGGGCCAGAGCCACCCCATGCCCTCCTTCTAGCCCCCCCTCGCGCATTCTAGTGTGGCCTGGGCCGCTGCTCCCTAAACATGTCCGATGGAGCACAGCTGCTCATCCAGAGAGTTCACAGCGAGTGGGCGGGTTGAGGGCGTTTCTATCATGCGGTTGGGCACTAACGGAAGTAAACAAACAACGAGGGCGAAGAAGAAGACGCTGCAAAGACGGCAACGAAAATGTCTAACTGGAGAGAAGACGGGATCCGGGCACTCAGACTCAGATGCCGTAATTGTCGGACAATTTCAAGTAACGGCGAGAGTCTCATTTGTATATGACCAAATTACAAACGGGATATGTGGTCGCGGCCCACGTCATGACCTGCCTCCTACACGCTCCAGAGAGCGACAGAGGGAGGAAGAGAGAGATCTATGGCGTATGAATTATTAATAAGTTTTACGTTATATATATATATATACCATTATTTTATTAATTTATTTTGTAATGTTTATGTAGATCTTTTAAAATAAACATTTATGTTGAAAATAAATATACCTATACAAGCAGTGTTGACAATTCTTTTCCAATGAAAGAAGCTAGCACTAGCTCCAAAAGTCGCAAAAAGTCGCTAGATGACGGCATATTTGTGAGGTCACCATCACGCATAATTTGCATTAAGCTTCGTGGTTGTGTCAGCTGGCTGTCTGCTGCACGCAAGCGGAGAGGGAGGGAGAGACACGTGCTGTTGGGCCGTGGACTGGGATCATTCTGAGCAGCATGCTGGGAATTAAATACGATATATTTGCTTTTCCCCCCCATGGTCTGAAGTCGCTAAATATTTTTTACAAATAAATTCGCTAAATTTAGTGAGAAAGTCGCCAAGTTGGCAACACTGAATACAAGTTGTTATGTCTACCCTTGTATTGGTGGCAGCCAGTCATGGGACAGGAGTCAGTGGTAATAAAAATAATTAGTAAGCAATTTGCAAGCTTGGGACGAGAGGATCTAGTGATTCTGCCTAGCACTAGCAATTTCCTGGTTAGAAAGCATTACCAACAATTCCCCAAGGATGCATCCGCTTCGAAAGTTATCAGCCGATGACATTGGGCGTTATAGGTTGTTACCATAGATATGAGGCAGATATAGAGATGATTGGTTCCAGTGTTCCTGTCAGACATTGCATAACATGATCAAATTTGGACCAAGGATTCAAGGATATTGTAGGAATAGAATTTACTTCACGGGTAAATGAGGAGGTTAGCGAAACACTAGTCTCGCTTTACCAGACCTTCCTCCACAGCGCTGCGGACGAGGGTCTGGCTAGTCCACACAGCATTCTGGGATGGGAGGAAAACGTGCTCTGGTCTATTGGCATTTCTTTAAACCAATACCAATCGTCATGGGCGGCGCTAAGCGCCGGTTGGAACTGCTGCAAAAAAGTCTCAGGAAGGAACTTGTTTTGGTGGAACATGTGTACGTTCAAAAGTAGTTTTAGTCGTGCAACAGAAAACTCAGATTGGACAGATAGTCTAGCTAGCTGTCTGGATTTACCCTGCAGAGATCTGAGGAGCAGTTAACCATAGTCCTCACAAATCCACCGGAGGTTAGAACGCCAACACAGAGACAGAGGAAGGAGACGGATATCAGTGAAAAGACATCCGGCCGAATTTCTCGCAGGACCTGAGCAAGCCCCGGAAGAGAAACATCAAGGACATAGACTAGCAAAGCACTGTAATGAAATCTAGTAGCCCAGTAAAAGTGTGCGTATATTAGCATCAGTGATGGTCCAGTGTCAAGAGTCTTCACATGGCTGTAATAAGACCACCTTCATTGTCCCATGCTGTCTAGGCAAACCTATACACACTCTGACATTACCTACCACTCACGTGGCTCCCTCATGATGATGCTTAGACTTTAGTCTCGCCCCATTACCCACCTCACACCCAGACAAAACTTCACTACACTCAGACCAAAGCATGGTGCTGTTTGCCGCAGTCCGATCGTGGATTGCTATGTGCCGACGTGTTCGGCAAGTAGGTAAAGTACTGGCAGCGGAGACATGCCTCTCTGGTTTGGCTGTGTGAGCGATGGCTCTTAAATTTGCTCACAGCGACTAATGGATGCCATGCTGGGAGGGTCATTAGGAGGAAATAAACCTATGTAGACATATTATTAAGGAATTTGCACGTAGGGCCATGGGACATCAATAAGAGGCTAATCAGGGGAGCTTGTTGACTGTACTGTTTCCGAATGACTGCTTAGTGAATATCATACTGTAGGATGTCTTACAGTGATTCAACCAGACCAAACACATTATGTGTATACTGTTTTTTACAACACCAATCACCAAGAAATGTGCAAGGCGAGAAAGCACAAGGACTCCGGCGAAGAAGCTAAATTAGCTAACTTAGTGCTTTACCGGGACATGAGAGAGGAGCTCAGTGTCTCATAGGACGTCCCCTGGCAGTCTAAACCTATAGCAGCACAACATGGGGCTATTGTGGCTAACTGCATAGAAATCTGTATTTGGGGAAGGTGCCGGCTACCAGAACCATAGTTGCCTATTCATCTGTGAATGCCTAATTGTGTAAATGTGTCAGACTATGGATCATTGTTGTTTTTAGAGCCTCCAATGAAGATGTATCATCATAATAACTACACAATAGAACACTACACTGTTATCCCAAATTAGTTGACTTTACTCGAAATTTGCGCGGAAACCAGTTGCCTTAAACCGTTTAAGCTTTAGTGCGTAACTTTTTGATATTAATGAACGTCCGTTACAATGAAGCCATTGCCAAATGAGTTGCTACCAAGCTAATTAAGACTATCAGCTCCACACAACTCTCTCTGGATTTCTCAGTAGGACTATGTTCACAAGCTTGTATCATGAGGACGCACCGGCAGTGTTGTTGTCATTACTTAGAATTCCTCATGGGGAAGACAGAAACTACACACTACAGCTTCAACAGGTCAAGTTGTATTACCGCACCGAGTGGTAAGACCAACATAAGTAACTTTTTTATGAAGTCATGTTGAAATACAACAAATACAAAAAAATTAGGCTTTACTTATCAAAAGTAAAGTAAGAACTTGTAAATATGTTTTCTTTTTGGGGACAGTATAGTTTTAAGAACAATGTATTCTACACATTAGTTCCATTGCAACAGATAGGTTAACAATACAGAGATTATAATATCCAATATATTCTGCACGGAACGTATCACTAAGGAAACGTTACAGACTTTGCGTCATCTCACATTCCCTTTAAGAGCAGGCACGCTTGTTCCATGGCGGATTGCTATTATGACGGCGGATTTGCCTGGCACACGCCAGCGGGAGCTGTCTGGGATGCGGCAAAGTAATAAATGCCCGTCTTGGCCGGGTGGTGATCTTGCTGTGTCCTCTTGGGCGCATCTCCTCAAGTCTGGAGAGGATTGCTGCAGCCATGGAGCGTGGGCCTTCAAACGCACCACCTGCTCCTGTTGTGCCCCTTCCTCCTCCCCCCCACTCCACCTCTGTCCACCCGCTCCACCAGGAGCACATTGCAACTCCCAGACCAGATCCCGCCAGAGTGTCCAATCCCGCTGTAGTTCAACATATCATCTCCTTAAGTCTTTTAATATTTCATCATTTATGTCATCAACACATCCATGAGTCATGGAAATGTTGTGTAAAACACAACAAGCCACAAAGAATGCTGGGACTTTTTGAGGACTGTACTGTAAAGTGCCTCCTGACCTATCCAAACACCTGAAGCGCATTTTCAGTGATATTTTTCCTTGTAATTATATATGGTTTGCAAAAATGGGAACTGCTGCGTCTGTGTAGATGAGAGAAGTAAAGTGTATGCGGTTGTGCACACGCTACATTATGGGCAAGCATGCGCCCCTAAAATAGCATCTGAATAACGCGCTACTGACTTTAGACTAGCGCCACTGACTTTAGACTAGTGCTACTGACTTTAGACTAGTGCTACTGACTTTAGACTAGTGCTACTGACTTTAGACTAGCACCACTGACTGTAGACCAGGTTTTTCCTGGTCTGTGGCGGAATTGTTTTCTGAAACTGCAAAATGGGTGCAAAATGATACATGCGTCGGTGTACAAAGGCAATTGCGCTGGGTGCAAGATAGGGCCCTTTAACTAGGACAGAAACCATTCAGAATTTTTTTTTCCCATGAGCCTTTGCACTGCTTCACTGCAGAACAGTTCAAATGACCCTGCCCCTCCCATACAGAAACTTAACATCCTTAGTTATCTCTGCTTAATATAATCTGTGCACTGCATACTTCAGCTGATTATGATAAACAACTAATGAGAGTTAGAAATGAATGTGGTTTTTAACAAAACATGACAGCTGGACAAAAAAAGTAATATGTGTGAATGTGCGAAGTCTTGGGGCCCTATCTTGCACCCGACGCAAAGCCCAACGTAAAGCCTGACGCAAGTGTCTTTGCTATTTTAAGACTGTCCAGTGCCCAAGTCGTTTAAATGTACAAATGTACCTGCGCCCATCTGTGCGCCCATATGGACGATCTGGTCTTACAGGGAGGTGTGTTCAGGTGCATTCTGGGCGTAGTGCTATCTTGAGGTAGCGGAAAGTGATCATAACAGCAATGTGCCAAGGTAAAAATGCGCCTGGCTTTTAAAGGGAATGGGAGATGATCTCTGATTGGTTTATTGCATGTTAAGCCCAAAACACACCTCTGATTAATGAAGTAACTAAGAACAACCCTTTAGAACCAGGCATCCGGCACACGGACCCTTTTTTCCGCCGTCAAACTAGCAAAAGTGGATTCATACACGCCCTAAACACACCTGGGCCAGGCGCCTCACACCGTGCGCTTAGATCAGCGGTTCCCAAACTTTTTTTCCTGCGCACCCCCTTCTATGTCCCAACCGGGTTGGCGCACCCCCAATTCACACTTCAAAAAAAACGCAACAAAGCTTTGTTTTATCGCCATATAAAGACTCATGTTTAAACATGCGCAAATAACCAGAACACGCATGACAATAACAACATCAACAAAGTTTCAATATAATGCAACAAAGCTACGCACAAGCTTCCACTTTTAAGAGGACGAGTGAAAACTCACTTTTCTTCACACGGCTGACTAGTGTAGCCAGGATGTCTTCAGACATGGCATCAATGCGGCGCGACACAGTGTTATTGGACACAGGAATCATGTCCAACTTTTTTGCCTCTTTCTCTCCAATCATACACTCCACCATCTCTTTGGCCGCTGGCAAACACACGTCTTCAGCAATTGTGTGCGGCAGCCCCTTTCTCCCTACTCTGTAACTGAGCAGATATGAAGCCCGTAATGCGTCTTTCGTAGACCAAATGCATGAATGAAAATGCATTTGTTTTAGGCTTTTCTGCAACTTCTCCAATTTTGCTTTAAAAAATGTAAGGGGCTTTTGACTTAAATGGCCATGTTTCGTGTTCAGGTGACGACGGAGATAAGACGGCTTCATACAGCTGTTTGCTAGAACTTCACTGCACAACACGCACTGAGGCTTTGGGCAATCTGTATCGCCGATCCAAGTGAAACCCAGACCCAGATAATTGTCATCATATTTCCTTCTTTTTTCCCCGTCTGGTGTTCACCCTCATTACCTCTTTTTTGGCATCTCCTTCCCTCCTCTTCGGTTTCCTCCGGTGCATCTTCTGACTCCCACTCATTTTCTTTCTCTATTCTCTCCGTCTCTGTTGCCTCCAAATCCTCACTCTCTCTTGGTCCCTTTCCTACTTCGTGACTAACAACTTTATCATAAGACGTCCCACTTGACAGTTTCCCTGATTTCAGCCAGTTAAGCATATTTAAAATGAATGAAACGAGTTGGCACGAATATAGCCTAGCGGCTGCAGTAGGCCTACATAAAAGAGGAGCAATGCGTAGAAGAAGAACGCAGCTGTCTTCTTCTACGTTTCTATCAAAAACTAATAAATTATAGTTTTTTTTATTTTAAATAAAAGCGATTACAAAAGGAAATGTTTTCTGTTCATGTTTTTTTATTGTATGGAAAAATCTTTTTATATATGTCAATGGAAAAATCCCACTTAAAAAAACAGACCGCCATTACATTTTTCCTCTTGCGCACCCCCTGGTGGCAGCTCGCGTACCCCTGGGGGTGCGCGTACCACACTTTGGGAATCCCTGGCTTAGATTGTTAAAATAGGACCCTTAGTAATATAACAGCCTGTGTGTGTGTGTGTGCGTATGTGTGTGCGTGTGCGTGTTGATTTTATTTTACACACCTGTTATGTTATAGTGTGGCTCCCAAATGCAAAAATGACTCGTTTATTTTACTAAAGAGCAATCTCAGTTTATTTTTATTTCTTAAAGTCAGAGTGAGAGAGAGAGACAGAGAGAGAGAGAGAGAGAGAGAGAGAGAGAGAGAGGGGTGGTATGTGAGGTGTATTTGATACACTTCCTTGATATCATTCCCAATGGGATGAATGAAGAGATTACATTTGCTTATTTCTTATAAAGGAAATAATTGATTTTGTTTCCTTTTTTCTGTCTGTCTGTCAGCAGGATTACAGAATAACTTGTCCAATTTTTATGAAACTTGGTGAAAGGGTAAAGCACGGGCCAAGGAAGAACATGTTATATTTTGGAGATGATCCAAATCATGGGGCGGATATACAAATGATTTATCTTTTCTTGTTAACATTGCGAGATCGGGCATTTGTGTGGTCTCGGAATAATCACAAAAAAGTGTTGTGCTGGTTGGGGTCACCTTTAATTAACCCCACCTGTTATTATTGTTATATAATTATTCATTGTGGAATTGCCATTATACACGCTGAATATCAAGGATCCAGCACCCAGTGACTAAAGTGTAATCATGACTTAAGCGTATTGTGTCATATGTTTCATAACTGTAAGAAAAAACCAATCAAGGTTGAAAACTAAGACTTTCCCTTTAATATTTCTGGATGCTTTTTCCTTCATACATCGCACAAGGCCTTCATAAAGCTTCCTTCTGAGGCAACACCACTTTCGTCAGACCCAGAGACAATGTGTGTGTGATGAGGCAGGGGCAGTAAGTCCTGGGGGAACCTGTTCTATTTGCCCTAGATGTCTGGAAGGGGGGCGACAGGGTCCGGCTGGTAGACTGGCCCCAGGCAGCGCTCTCTTTGACCGGAGCTGGGAGCTGGTTGAGCTTGTCAGTGGTCCGTGGGGAAGTCATGCTCATTCAGCGAACACTGAGGGCCGGTGGGGAGCCCCGGGCAATGTCCCACACCGGGGGCCACAGAACAATGTTGTGGTGAAACATTAGAGTTGCGGTCAGCTGGAGAAGAGATCCTGCATGACTTCCTTTTTGTCCTGAGGTTGAGCCTGCCTCTTATAGAGTTGGCTTTAGTTTTTTCAAATGGTGTCTATGTTATGGGGTAGTTGATTAAGGAAATGTGTAAAGTGCTTTGACCAATTACATTTCCCCAGCTGGTCTAAGTACTGCAATTGAAAATCTGACAAAATATGCATCCATGGTGCCATAGCATCTGGTTGATGTAGTGTATCACACTCTTTAATGGAAAATCTGGCCATTACTTTTTATGATACCTTGAAAGATCAAAAGTCAGGCCCGTCACTTGAATAATAAAACTTCCTAACAACAAGTGTTGCTTTAAATCCTTCAAACATACTTCTGGGTAGGGCTGGGCGATATGGACCAAAAGTCATATCCCGATTTATTTTGGCTTTTTTCTACACATTTTCAGCGCTTATTTCTACGTCCCATATTTTCTAATATAGGGTCAGATATCATGATATTCTTGACCAAATACCTCAATATTGATATTGCGGCGATATATTCTAGAGTTGACAGTTGGTGCTCTCGCAAAATATCTTCACACTTATATTTTAGATAAATAATCATTAATAATAAAACAGCTAGAACAGTCTGGTAAGTTCAGAAAAGTACATCCCTTCACTGTAATGCAGCCTTTAAAACCAGGAAAAGACACTTATGTCATATCATGATATTACGATATCCAAAATCTAAGACGATATCTAGTCTCATATCACGATATCGATATAATATCGATATATTGCCCAGCCCTACTTCTGGGACCAATTTACTTTACAGGTAGGTGAAGTTGTGCCTTGTCATAGGCTAGGTGGAGATTGGATGGCAGTTTTGTGAATTATGGGAGGGATTCTTCCTTTCACTGAACTCTGAGAAAGTTGGTGGTGTGCTAGGTGTCTTCATTTTTCATAGAGATTTGGAGGAATACATGATGTGGGAACAGGACTTGATCATACCTCTGCATCTGCCGATGGCATACAGAGTAAACAAACTATAGATATGCTAATTAGTTTTAGAGGTGCTTCCCCTTTTCCAGTCTTTGTGCTAAGCTAAGTTAGCTGACTGCTAGATATAGATCTTCCCATCTAAGAAAGCAAGAAAGCGTTGGAGCATATTTCCCGAAATGTCAAAATCTTCCTTTGAGGTGTGACAGGCTGTTTTCCCACATCATTTATTTCCCAGAAATCTCTAAGGAAAGCGACGACACCTGTAGCCCACCACTATCTCTCACAGACACCGGGTCAGTGAAAGGAATGACATGGAGGATGCTCCCATTATTCACAAAGGTATCATGGGAATAGGAATAAATTGGATAAGAAGTGTAAAGGATCATTGGATCTGTGGTCCATGATTATGAAAACCAAATGTAATGGTAATCTACTGAGATGTCATACTCTGTAGGCATATGGGCTGACGGAGCAACATCACCCTCTGTGAGTGATGTCGGCCGGCCGCCAGGAGGGAAATAGCTATTAATAAAATGCATGTTATATTGAGGTTCATTTTTGGGGCAGCGCAGTGTCCTACACTGTCAGAAATAATGTGCAAAATTGGTACATTAAAAGTGCAGTAGGTAAGCCTTATAAAACTAACTTTCTGTCATATTTGCTGAAACTGACCCTATGTTCGAACTACACGAAGCAGGTCATGTACAAATCCAGCTCCTCTGGCTCCACCTACAGCCTGTAGTGAGATTTACTAAAATCCACCGCTCCCTGTTCAGATGCACCAATCAGGGCCAGGGGGGGTGTCTAACTGCGTGTCAATCACTGCTCATGCACACGCATTCATACACCCTTTTGGGGGGAGGGGCTTAGGAGACCGTTTTGGGCTTTAGCAGAAAGGGGGGAGGGACTGAGAAGTTGTTGATGTTCAAATTTTTTGGCTAAGTCCTGGATCTTCACAATCCTACCTACAGCACCTTTAAGGGGGTCCAACATCTTGTCTACAAGTTCGAAAAATGGTACAGACATGTACCCTTTCAACCTAGAAAAAGTACAAATGTGTCCCTTATGGATCAACTATGACCCTTTGGGGGTACATCACCAGCAGTTGTACCTCAGAGAACATAAATGGACCTCAACCCTACCTTTCATTTCTGACAGTGTAGTGGTTCATGTGTCAGGAGGCCTCAGCCCTGCTGAAGTGCCCTTGAGAAAGATGTTGAATCTCTGGGTTGCCTGTACTGAAGCACTGAAACACTGATCTGTGACTTCATTGAGTTGTAAGGCAAAGTTTCCCTTGAAGACTTCTTTGTAAAACACTATGGTTCCTAGTCGTAAAACAAAATTACATCCACTATTATGAAAATTGAGTGAGTGGAAAGCCAGGCGACCCAGGCGTCTTCCTTGGGGAATGTATTAAACATTTTCTTTTAGAGAAACAGATCTCATAACTGATCTTAATTATGTTCATATTGCTTTCAAACCAACCAATATTCTACTTATGAGTGCATAACAAAGCATTGCACTGCGTTATCATAAGAGGACATCAGAGTGGATTTCATGTGTGGCCTGCCTTATTTCCCAAATCACTCCATGTTTCACATTTGCATGGAGGGCCATGGGATAAACAACAGCTACAGAGAGGAAACTTTCAAATCTATTCATGAAACGTGCTCGCTCTCTGCCCTCGATGCCAGCGCCCACTGCATCCCACTTTCCATTTAAACTGGTAGCTACACACTCTGATGCCACTGATAGGCGGTAATTAAATGAGCGAGGCTGGTTCTTTGCCCTGTAAACCAGCTCTCCTGGGCCCTATACTACATGGAAATTCAGCTCTGAGGATCCACTTTCAGATGTCTGCCTGGAAACCATGCCTGCCCATAGCCATCACTGTGTGTGTGTGTGTGTGTGTGTGTGTGTGTGTGTGTGTGTGTGTGTGTGTGTGTGTGTGTGCGTGTGTGTCTGTGTGTGTGCGCACTTGTACATGGAAGCGCCGTATTTAGGGAATACATTTAATGAATGTTTTAACCTCAATACTTTCTCCCGCGAATGTATGCGTATCATGATCTGTATTTGAGACGCTGGTCTGATATTCATGATTTATTTATCTGAAATGAAAACATCTGGGCATTCGTCGAGGGAAAAACATTGAAAAATGTCTTGTGGCTTTAGGATTATTTCAGGAGACATACTTTGCAAATATTTATAGACTTTTAAAGAGTTTCATTACAATCAATAATACATTGATAACTTCAAATTACCTTAGATTAATCAATAGGATTTGCATTGAAATGGAAATTTGCATTTTACACGAGCGAGTGAATGTTGGTACCCCTTAATGTCTGTGTGTTACCTTAATGTCTGTGTGTTAAATACAGAGTTGACGTCAGGATGTGGTTAGCTTAGCTTAGCATAAAGACTGGGATTTGCATTGAAATGGAAATTTGCATTTTACAAGAGCGAGTGAATGTTGGTACCCCTTAATGTCTGTGTGTTACCTTAATGTCTGTGTGTTAAATACAGAGTTGACGTCAGGATGTGGTTAGCTTAGCTTAGCATAAAGACTGGAAGCCGGGGGAACAGCTAGCCTGGATTATTTTTCCATTGGCTGAACACATTTTCTTTACTTTGGATTTGGTGGGCAAGACGCATGTTTGGGTACGCACACTGGTTGGATCCCTAACCACCCTCGACCTTGACGTGCGCCCCATAGACGGTAAAGAAAATGGACGACACGTCTCCTCTTCCTCCCGCTGTACAAAGCAAAGCCACAATATTTGGACTACGGGCGCTTGCATCTTGTCATTTTGCAGCCAGTGCGGTGGAGCCGCGGTATTAAAATCTGTCAATCATGACATTTCAGCCCATTTTTATATCAAATAACTAATACAGTCTATGCATCAACATAGCACCTGCAGCCGTTTTTGTCTTTACTGCTCAGCAGCAGCAGCTGAGCATATTCGATTAGCCTACTGGTCGGTTCACGAGGCTTCTATTTACGTGTCAGGCTAGGTCGGGTCTGGACGTGATTTAGAGATAATCATCCCTTGTGCTGCTGCAACACCTGAATTTTTCCACTCGGTATAAAAAAAAGCTTATATTATCTTATATTCATACTCCTTTTCTCTGCTAAATGCTCCACAGTGTTCATTAGTTAGTCTCTTACTCAGTCTGTTTGCTGCTGAGAAGTGTACGGTGACTTTATCCGAGCTTTATTTTACTGAAAACAGCTGCTGCTGCTGGAAACCATGATGATGAAAGCTGTGAGAGTGAACCCAAACAGTAAAGTTATTGGCCTTAAAAACCAAAACAATGAGCTGAAAGAGGCTAAATCACTTCATAGAGCTGAGGGCAACTGCAGAACAGGCCTCTCCTCTTACATTACACAATGATTTGATCCATTGTTAAGATGGATATATTTAGTGCAGCGTCAAGATGATTTCAGGAGATATGACCTGATACTGATAGTTCACAAAGGATCGTAATCAGGTAAAAGAAAGTGAATGTGCCTCACTTCACCAGCTGTTCTCTGCTCCTCTCTCCTCCTCCTCCTCTTACTACAAACTGCATGTTTTTATCTATCGCCTTCAAATGCTCCTTCTCCCCATTGTGATGGATGAATAGATGAAGGAGGGAGGAAGCCAGCCCTTCAAGGCTCAGGTTTCCCTCCTTCACCTCTTTTTTCTGCCGCAACCCTGCAACCTCGCCTCACCCCACGCCCTCTCTCACCCTCCCCTTGCCCTCTCTCACCATTATGTCCTCATGCTCGCTCGCCCTGCCCTCCAGATTGGCTTTGCACAGGAATGGCAGCAAAGAGAGAGAGAGAGAGAGAGAGAGAGAGCGAGAGGATGTGACTGGCCCCCTTCCATCTGTTGCGACTCCAGGATCAAATAATAGGATTCTGTGTGAGAATAGAAGATAATTGCAGTCTGTATTCTGCTCCCTAAGTGTATGATATTAACCCCGCGCTCCCCACTTGCCCTGCAGTAAGAGGCAGATGGCTCTGGGTTTTGATATCCGAGCCAGGGAGAGGGAGGTCAGAGGTCAAGTTGAAGTTCAAATCCAAAGGAGTGCTGTTTCTCTGCCTCCTTTAACCCCCTTGATCCCCGAGTCCCCCTCCCCTTTTCCTTCCTCTCCCACGCTGCTGACAATATGGATGTCATTCAAAAAAAGGACATTCCCTAAGACCGCTGCTGCAGCTGACCCCTCGCAGCCTGATGGAAGTTAGAGGCAGGTAGCCTTAGCCGAGCGCTAACCCACTTACATACATGGCGAGCGGCATGCAAAGGTGTCAGGGGCAGAGGTGGGAGTGAGGCTCAGAGAGTAGAGTCTAGATTAGGCAATAGATTCAATCGCCGGGCTGCATAGTGTGGCGGAGGTCACAAGCAGCCGCAAGAGTTAGGGAGAGGGCCATTCAAATAGACGTCCATGTTTTAGGATTCCTGTTTGACTGTGTGAGAGCGCAGGACCAGGGCATGGTGATGTACTAAAATAGTCCAGCACAGAGTGAAAGTCACAGGAGACGAGAGTGAGGACAGAAGCTAATAGACAAGATGTGTCTTGGTGTCTGAGTAAAACGGATTTGGTGAAAAAATTTAGGACAATCCAAGTAGTTATTTTGGATTATTAGGGGGAATTAATTAAAGTCAGGATAAGCTTTATGATAAAAGTAAAATGATTAAAAAGTAAATTAATGCAGGAAACTGACTGAGCTAAGTGGCCATGTCCCCAGACAGATCATTTTCAGAGCTTCAGGGACCTGCAGAAAAAAAAACTTGGTCAGCCCTAGTCTTCAGCCTGGGGTGGCTGAGAGGCCAGCTCTAGAGGATCTGAGACTAAATGTAGCCATAGTAATGTTAAAATCAATTCTAAAATAAACAGATATCTAGCGTAAACAGATGTACAGCTGGTAGCCTGTCAAAGGTCCGCAGACTGGTTTTTGCCAACACATTCTCACTCCCATCGCGTAAAATCCAGACGCTTGGTCAGGTGCCTTTGGCGTTGTTATTGACGCTAAAAGTCTCCTTTAGCGTCAGATGTATCTGGGTCGGGACTATTATCGTCACTTTTGACGCAGTTAGGTTCAGGACAAGATGAACCCAAGATGGTGGGTGGGGTTATAAAATGCGTTTCAACGTTTCAGTGACACGCGGGACGTGAACCCCGGTCTCCTGAATGAAAGTCCTTGGTTGTTTGACCCATCCACCACCCCAACCACGGTATTTCGGGCTTTCATACTACTCCACCGTTGTTGATCTTAATACTACGTCATCTTCACGCGCCGCAGAGCTGCTGCTCTGCCCGGTGCGTTCCATATACACGATGAGAGAGCTTATTGCGTCGGTATCTGACGCTGAGAGCCACTGACCGCGAGTTGGGAGTGAGAACGGGTTGTTCTTGCAGTGGACTTAACTGTCCTGCCGTCAGACACAAATTGATCAGTGCTGTACAATAGAGTCTAAATACCTGGTTTTAGATTGCGATCAGTTCTGGTCTGCTTACTCTACATTTGTCCACAGCTCAGTTTACTCTTGACGATTTAGCCCCCAAAATCATTGAGTATTATTATCCCCTGGGCCTCAGTCCGTTAGCCTGCTAGTTAGCACCGAGTCTAACATGACTCGGCTCACCTGTTGTTCATTGTCTCAAACAAGTCCGGTTCCAGAATCCGAGACTGTCCCACAATAGCTTATCTCGGCGGGGTAGAACAAGAAGAATTTGTGCCTCTGCTTCAATGACAAGCGTGGAAAAAGGCTTGTCAGCGCCGCTAGCATAACCAGCCGTCAGCTCCTCTGAAGTTAGCGGTTAAGTTAGTTGGTCTCTGCTGGTGGTAATTAGCTGCAACGATAGCGGCCTTCTCGGGTGACTCGGGTGGTCATGATCTGTAAGCGGGACGGGAATAGAAGAGATGTTCTGATCCGGTACAGTAGTAATAGTATTTTAATATCAAAGCTGGGGTAGGCCATTTGTTTTGCGTTGTTGTGCAAAAAATTCCATAATAATGCTTCAGCATATTGTAAGTCAAGTGGTCTGAGAGAAAACTAGACTTCTGCACCTTCTTCTGGCTCTGTTTTCAGGCTTTAGAAAATCTATGGGTGACGAGAGACTGTGGCCAATCACAGGTCAGGTTTCAGAGAGATTTGGCTATTGGCCGTGTGACAGAGACGGGGGAGGGAGAGCTGCAGGATGAGAGCTCACTCTGCAACAAATCCTGGCGTTTTTTTCTGCATTCTCTACCCACTGAAGCTTTAATTCTGGCAGCAACTATTATTTTCAGTATCAAATGATCTTTTTTTTCTTTTCTTTTTGTAAATCAATAATTGTTTAGTCTGTTAAGTGTCAAAGGGGATTTGGTTATTTCAAAAACTGTTGTTGCCAAGATTGCAAGACTGCATCATTTTCTTTTTACAACATTTTCACTTTCGCAGGGTAGGGTAGTGAAAAAATATAAACCTAGAGGGACAAAAAATAAAAGGTTTTCCACGGTTCTTCCCAAACGGTCAGACCTTCAGCCAAAAGAACAACCAATCATTTTTATAAACACCGTTATTCAATTAGTTCATGTTAGACCTATGATCAATTACCTTCTGGAAAACAGGCCTGCAGAGGATGTGGACCAAAAACAACTTGTTAAGCATGTACTACCGTAGAGGATTACCAACTATAATTGATCTATGAATAATTTGTAATTTCTCTTTTAACCATTATTACAGCCATTTGTTGCCATTTAACTGAAACAACTGGATAACAAAAGTAACAACGTTATTTCCACAGCATTAAATGTACATTTTGATGACAACATAAAAAAAAACATTATGTCTTGTTTTTGTCATGAAACGGATGATCCCAAATAAGACCTTAGTTAAACAAGTCCTCTGCTATGGAGTCACATTTTTATAGTCATAATTTTAGAAAGGCATCTTTGCCTTATTAAATGATGTAGGCTGTGTAATGCTTAATACACAATTTACAGCTGACATTTTACAAGAGAAATGATGGCGTGTGTAATTGTTGTACAACACCTGAAGACCCCTGAATTCAATGTCTTGGGAAATGTAAGAACAGTGTGTGTGTGTGTGTTTTGTATGTGTGTGTGTGTGTGTGTGTGTGTGTGTGTGTGTGTGTGTGTGTGTGTGTGTCTGTGTGTAGGAAGAGGAAAGGAGAAATAAAAAATAAAGTGAAAAAGAGAAGGAAGGGTATGAACCCTGAAATTGCCTGTGAATTTATAATACAAAGTTTATTTCTGTTCTTTGTGACCGTAGGTGCTGTTGAATTTTTTTTTACAAACCTCACGTTGCAAAACAAACTAAAACGGTAAACAAATTCATTTTACTACAGGGCAACCTCAGCGCACAAACGCTCTTTTATTTGTATGCGTGTGTGTGTGTGTGTGTGGTTGGAATTGTACGAAGTGTTTCACTATGATGTATGGGAATGATGTACAGTAAAAATGAGCTACAAGTGTGTGTTGCTCTCTGGATGATCACTCATCAGCGTGCTCCTCTGTGGCTCTGGCTGTCAGAGGACAGGAAGCAGCGGGCCTCTCCTCAGCTAACCTGCACTCTGCTGCTCCAGACAGCAGATAAGGAGGAAGATGGATTGGAATAATGGCTCATGTAAAAAATCCAGTCATCTCATCAGCCAAAATCACAACATGGGGGCCACAACAGACGAGAGCAAGCCTTCCTCGCTTATTAGACTGAAACGACTTTACCAAATTTTGGTTTAGTGCAGCGTGGTCACTAGCAAGCATTGTTTTTATTCTTTTACATTGTGACTTATTAAAAGCCAGGGAATTTCATGATGGTCATGTTTCATCCTCTTTTACCATAAAATCTCAAAATCACCGAGGTGGTGGAATTACAACCCGTGGAATACTGTTTCCATGCTTTTAAAATGATTGTTCATATATTTATTGACTGGGATGACTGTGCACGAGTGCATGTTAGAGTGTATGTTGGATGATGGAGTATTTATTTGTGTATTTATTACTTTTAGTACTTATATTCAGGTACGGCACAGCAAATTTCATTATACACATGTTTGTGTAATGACTATAAAGTCTATTCTTCTATTGGCCTATCATGGCTCACATGTTGTTGTTTTTTATAGAACTAATTCCAACAAGACAACAGCCATGTCATACTCACCTGTCTGTTGCCCCATGTTTCTTGTTTTAGCAGAAACAAGTCTTTTCATTCACTAATTACTACCAATCCCTTGTACTTTGCATTTTTTTTTTACTTTTATCTATACTTTCTATATATTTCCTGAACAGAAGTTTCTCAACAAAAGTTTCCCAATGGCTGAACTCAGATAATCCCTTTCTTTCCCAGCCCAGTAGGCCTAAGAATTCCATCCATATCGGTTGATTCCACACCTTACAATCTACATCCATTGCCATTGCAGCCAGTCTGTTTATTGAATGTAACTACAATCTTTCTTTCAATATTCATTTGTTAACATCTGTTACTGAGAAATTAAGGAACATGTGCTTTGTAAAAAAAAACAAACAAGCAAAAAGGTCAGCAGTTGAACGTAATACAAAGTTTGGTAACAGCTAGGCTTTTAATGTGAAAAATCTACAGGGAGTTTCATTGACAATAGTTTACCCGAGATAAAACCAAAACCAAAAAAATAAGGTAGAAGCAATTGTGAATAATAGGAGTCAACAACGGTCAACGCATTCTCATGAACGGGTTCGTATGATATTGTACGAAAAGTTCTGCACACTAAAACGTGTATGATATCTTATGAAAACTAGGAGACCGCCGGCTGGTCACTTGACATCAGCTACAGAGCTCCGTTCTACAGAGCTGCAGTTGCTAGTTGTTTAAGCCGCTACAGAGCTTCATGATGCTGGCTACAGACCTCTGTCACAGCTCGTTGTATCAGCGGCAGTTAGTACATGTCGCCATAGCCGCTACAGAGCTCTGTGACGCCGGCTACGGTGCTCTGCGTGGTGCTCCGCATGGTGCTCCATCAGGTCAGCAGTAGTTGGTTGTTCAGTTACCCGAGAATAGGTGACTGTGAGCCGGGTACAGAGTTGTCAGTCATTTCGGCGGAGATTACTGTTAAATGTAGGTGACTATTAGACTATTATTCAGCGTTTAGGCACAGAAACGACTAGTTAAGTTTAGGAAAAAGATTGTGGTTTGGATTAAAACACTCCCAAGGTACACGCATTTCCTGGGATTAGTTTTCCACGGGAAGCGAACTCCACTCCCTGGCTTGAAAGTCCTGTGTGTTAACATCCACCCTGGCCTCCTCCCTATGCGGCCAGCCGCATGCTTATACAGCAGCAGTCAATGTGGCAAGACAGTCACACAGCAAAATAAACCGTGTAAATCATACAAATAACGGTGCTTAATTTTTCGTATCTTTTCGAACGTATGGTTCATGAGAACAGGCTGGACAATAGCAGTGTTTCTGGTCAAGAGTAGGAAGTGAGAGCAGCAGAGTGTGAGTATGACATGACTGTAGTGGCACTGATGGAATTAGTGCTGTATAAATGGACTACATGAACGTATCAAGACATGGCAGACATGGAAGAAGTGTGGCATTTGCATTAACAGCAGATTAAAACAGAAGCAGATCAGAAAACAGAGTTGTACTAAAGTGTACTTAAAACGTGAGGAAACTAGGGTCTGTCAGTTTTACAGGCCTGGTTCTCCCTACAGTTTATCGTCAAAATAACTATTTAACAACAAACTGTAACTTCATGTAACTTATCCAACTCCAGCAAAGGCATTAAAATGCAGCCAGCATATCATCAGCATTTTAGGCTTTAATTTTGAAAGAGCGACAGAGGGGAAAAGCATCTGGAACAGATCCATCACTGTACATTAGTGCAGCTTTGATATGATGTGCACAGATGTGAAGAAAAGCTGAAACAAACTACAGTTAGACACTGGAACAATGATCTGCTTTTAAAGTAAAAACTTTAGTCAAATGCACTATTTTAGGATGAATACGACAGTGATTTTTGAGCTTGGACACTTCCACTGGACTCAGCGCCAACACATTGCCAACGCAGCGCCGCAGTGGAACAGCTTTCCTGGATATCAAAGGCAGTATTCCCTAGGGGCCTATGGTTGCAATGGAGTGTGGGGACTTCAGAAGCACAAATGCCATAAAAAGAATCTTTGTTTCTTTCCTGTTATCTTTTCTTCCTCTTCACTTCCTCTCTCCCGTCTTCTCGCCCAGCCAGGATGTAATAAACACAGTTTTAGTGATGATTCTTCACTGTCACTTCCCTCTGTGTGGAGATAGAGCCAGAGAAAGAGGGTGGGGGTTAGGAGGGTATGGAATGGGGTTGCCTATCCCAATAATTCATTAACAAGGGTTAAATCTGGTTAATTGTAATCCAATTACAACAGGCGCAATGACGGAGCACCTCCCAGTCATTTCAGGAATAGGGCTGATACGCCTCATTACTCTGCCAATATTAGCAGAGCAAACTATCTGTAAAACTAGCTTGCTACTGGTAGCTACCGTCACAAGCCAGCAGACTTTGAGTTTGATGACTCAGCTTGACAAATGCAAAAAAGACTTAAGACTGAATAGTCTATATCCTTGACGTTCCACTTCCGGGATTGTTCCGGTGCCAACGAAAATTCCACCGGATGTCATTCATTTAGGCCGGATGTCTGTTGCCTTGGACTTTCTTTGTGTTGGCATTTTAAACTCTGGTCGATTTATGACAACTATGGTTAAGTGCTCCTCAGATCTCTGCAGGGTAAATCCAGACAGCTAGCTAGACTATCTGTCCAATCGGAGTTTTCTGTTGCACGACTAAAACTACTTTTGAATGTCCACATGTTCCACCAAAACAAGTTCCTTCCTGAGGCTTTTCGCCGGTGCTTAGTGCCACCCATGATGATTGTGATTGGTTTAAAGACACACCAATAAATCAGAGCACATTTTTCTCCCATCCCACAATGCTGTGTGGACTAGCCAGACCTTCCTTTGCAGTGTTGTGGAGGAAGGTCTGGCAAAGCAAGACTAAGGCCTGAATGACGTGATCCCTTTCTCTCAATCTAAAGAGTAAGGATCCAATTACCTTGCATGTCAGCTGGATTCTCGTGATGTCACGTTCAGATGGTTCATCCCAGGGGTGATTAGCCCTTTTTTAGTTGTGCTGAAGCATCCCTGAACTTGATCCTGGCACCCCTAAAAAATATTTGCAAAAAAAGAAAAAGAAAATAATGCTTGTCAGCCATTAGTCAAAATATAGATAGATACTGCATTTTGGAAATGTCTGCTTTTCCATGGATACATATCCAATATAATCCCACCTCATTGCATTAAAGTAATTTTTCTTTGAAATGTTGGTGTCTTCCTAGTTACATAATTCAGTGTTTCCCCTACCTAGATGGTTCAAAATTATGTTAAAATGCACAGTTAGCACAGTAGAATTACGTTTAAAAAAATTACATTAAATAGGGTGCCAGGCACCCCTAAATCTCTGATCCTAGAATCGCCCCCGGTTCATCCAATCACCTGCTAGGTGTTTTTTTCCAATCAGATTCCAATGAAGGCTCTTCAGAAGGTTATTAAAGGTTATCAAACTAACCGACACACAGAAAACCATAGGAGTATCTCTGGTTTACTGCACACTGTACCTGATGTGAACTACATACACAAAGCACACAGGGAGGGGGATTAAAGGGGACTCAACACAATCCCTGCTGCTACACCCTAATAGTGTCTGACTGCTATTTCTATAGGTCATTATTGTAGCTTACGATTATGTTTTCATTGTTTTTTTGTATTTTCTTTGAAACTTAACTGCATCTTGTTCTCTACCTACCTCTTTGGTTTGTTTCTTGTGCTGTTGAAATGCTAATATAACTTTCCTTAGGGAATCAATACGTTGGATCTTATCTTATGAAGTTATTTTTGCTCTGGCCCACCATATTGCAGAGTAAAGTTGAGCAGGTCCAAAATTAACCACTGAAAAGTTGTTTGCGAGAAGTGTTAATGCGTTTCACACACATAAATCACAAAGTACTTTAGAGGGCAATAGCAATACAGCACGATACATAATGAGAACATGATACACAATTATGATAACATACTGAAAGTGCAGACCAGGTGTAGTCTGCCAAACTCCTATCTAAACAGGAAGGTCTTTATCTGATTTTTAGAAGAGTCCACAGAAACAGCAGACTGTAAGGGTGGAGGCAAAGCAAACCTATACAGTGGTTTAGGTGCCACTGACTAAAAGGTTCGATCACCGCGGGTCTTTAGCTGGGTGAGTGGAACAGGAGTAAATTTAACATGTTAGACCTTAAGAGAGCTAGCTGAGGAATATGGATAAAGTAGCTCAGCCACATATGCAGGAGCCTGACCATGCAATGCTCCATACATTAGAGTGAGATTTTAAAGTAAATATTTGACAGGGAGCCAGTAAAGGCACATAAGAACAGGGGTGATGTGAGACCGTCTGTTTGACATAGTGAGTAGCCTTGCGGTAACATTCTGGATTGAGTGAAGATGATCAAGAGCAGACATACACTTATATTTTTGGGTTTCTACTAAAACATGTTTACTGTACATGTTCAAAAAGACATTATTCTTCTAATACTGCCTGTCCGTTTTAGTGCCTGTCTCCTTAAGGCCCCTTCCTGCAAAAGCCCAGTCTGCTCTGATTGGTCAGCGTTTCCGGGTCTCTGCATCAGCCCACTCTGTGTCTCTGCCATGGATGTATTAAAAGACCTGGATACAGCGTTCGGCGGGAAGCCGTCATTCCAATGAGAGCGCTCAAAAGCGTCATGGAGCTCGGATCTTCCAAGTTGACTGGCCCATGATGTCACGATGGACATGCACACTAGCAACAGTTTGTTTGTGTTGTTGTAGCAACATGCTCGTTCATGAGCTTCTCTCTCGTGTCTCTTACAAGTATAGTTTGTTCTCTTAATACATCCATGGTATACGTGGTGAACTCATGAACTCGCCGTTTCATTGTATAAAATATTCACAAACTTTAAACATTGTATTTTGATCCTGATCGTTTACATGCTTATCTAAATAAACAATGGATATATTCATACAACCAAGGAGATGTAATCATTATGTCGTGCTACTAGCTAGCTACTAGCTAGCGCTAGCTACTAAGGTTAGCCTGCAGTTTCATACAGCACACAGCCCTCGGATGTATTAAAAGATAAGTGTTAAATCCTAAACCTAAACCCACATCGGCTCTTAGGGACATATAAGATATTATGTTAACATTAGCTATCTAACTAGCTCTATTATTTAGCTTGACCTGCATTCTGCTTTTTTAGCTTTTGCAATAAACCACTAAACCAGGTCGACTGATAGTCATTGACATCAACAGTCAACGACAATGTTCATTATAACACTTCACTTTGGCATGTATTAATTAGTAATGCTTATAAAAAAAACGATGGCTGTTTTGAGAGAACCAAGGGGATGTAATCACTGTGTCTGTAGTAACCTTATCTAGGCATATAGCTATGTACAGTGTTACCGTTCTTAATACACCCATGCTAGCTACCGCTGATGTTAGCTACTAGCCGATAGCCCCGGCAGTTTGGGAAATGCTAATGACATTACATCCACGTTACAGGCTTTACAGCATACATCCATACATCCCTCAGATGTATCATAAGATAATATCATGGCTGTATTAATAGAACACATGGTGAATTACAACCATTAGCTATATCCATTATTAGATTATTACAGACACAGGATCTCGGGAGAACAGTCATATGAGCCTGCGCAGCGCATGGCGACATGGGCGGGCGCAGTCCCGCGGGTCTGCTCGCGTCCATTGTGCGCGTTCATCATGCCTAGTTTAATAACTCTGGATTCAGCTACTAGTAAATGTTAAAAATGTTAAAAACGTGACGTTTTAAACAAGGACCCTTTAAGTGTTCGGGCTGGTAAATTGATGTACCCCAAAAGAAGAAGTTTCTTTCGTCATGAAAAGTCTATGGGAAACGTCTTTCTGGGCCAGAGGGGTGCAATTCCACCGTTATCCGCTAAGCCCATCGTTGCTTTAAGACATGGTGCTATTCCTGGGGTCATTGCACCCGGGGAATGACTGTAACAGCACTGTAGCAGCACTTTCTACCTATATAGAGTGATATCACAACCGTACGGAAGTCCTGGCGGCTTGTTTAAAGGCACAGTTTCTGAATACGGGCTGTGTGCATTTCTCTGAGTGCTTTGATACTTTCACCGTATTTATATAGCACCCCAAACTGATTTATAATTTTAAAAAAAACTGGATGTGGAAATCTCACATTTTACAAAATGGTACAGGTACCAATTTCTAACTGGTTCTCGTTTCCCTGCCCAAACAGTCACACTTCTAATTAGTATGACAACATACTGTAGCTTGATCTACAACATTATACCCAGTACTCTTCTTACACCTCAATACACCTGGATGCAGAATGAAGAGCAGCAGTGATCATCATTCAGAGCAGGAGCAGTGATTTAATGTCGTCTCCGATGAGCAAATAAGAAAGGAGGGTGCAGGTTAATCTCCCTCTCTCACACAAAACAGCAAACATACAAACACAGCAGCTCCCCTCCCCTCTGGTCGTATCAGCAATCTAAAATTTCACTTACATTCCAATTGAATACAAGCTATCATCACAGGCCGGCTTTATCTGCTGTGATATATACTCACAGGCTGAGAGAAGGAGGACTACGGTGAACCTATTTGTGTTTATGGCTTTGCAGGGAAAGAGATAAATGACCCCCCGTTTTTATTTGGTTTTAATGAAGTAGGGACCGAGGGACTCCCCAGCATCCCCTTCTCTCTCCCTGCCTGTCCTCTTCCTCCACCATCCTCCCCCTCCGTTCACCCACTGCTTTTCCCGGTTTGTGACCTAGATGCAGGACAGTTGACAAAGGACACAGGTTGGAAAAGAAACTCACCTCTCTCAAGGTGTGAAGTGGACGAGGCGCCAGGCGGAATCTTGTTAACCCGTGTGGTCTCGCAGGCTAAGAGGAGGTCCCCTGAGTGGAGGGTTGAGGAGGTCGGGGGAGGGGGCTGGTTCAGGACGAAAACATTATATTTGGCTGCCGCATGGTTAGCCGTACCCAAACGACTGCGCTGGCTCGCCGTTAATTGGACGCTCGGGCTCCCAATTAAGGCCACGACTCAAATGGCGACTGGGGAGAAAAACAAAGGGACGACACACACGTGCACAAATGGCACAAACATACACACACTCTCCAAGCTTTCCATGGGACTTCATTATGAGCGTGGTGAAGGTCCTCCGGCGGGAGAAGGGACATGGACTCACAAACACGCAGCACACACTAACACACAGGCATAAACATGTAGCGAGGGCGTTACCACACACACACACACACACACACACACACACAAAGTTGACTCTTGTTGGATGCCCGACATTCTTTAATTCAGTGCATGTCTTTTACTTCTTTCTTCTTTTTCAGGGTGTGTGTTGACTATATGTGTATGTGGAAACTGAACATACGGTATGTCACTGGGATCTATCCAGGTTAGCCTCCTTGATCTTTATCTGGTTTTCCACTGACCCCTGTCGATACCTTTGGTCGCTTCCGGTGGATACTGTGAGTGGTTTCGGTGTAGGGTTCCCTGAGAGCTGCTGTTGTGTATTTGTGCTCCTGTCTATGGGGAGTTCACAGCAGATGTAGAAGCTGTTGTGGTACATTCTGACTCCACATAGACCCAATGTTGAATTTTTACAGTAAAACTGTTATATACAGGGCTTCTGTAGAATGAAACAAGTAACCAAACATTATAAGATAATTGAAAGGTGCTCACAAAACAATTGTAGTCTATAGCAGACTATATGACTGGATATACATGTCTCTCTGTCTGCTGTTTCTACTTTTTATGACTTTTCTTGCCTTGGTTTTAGTTATATTACAGGTGGAACTTGTTGTTTTTTTTTTTTTTTTTTAAGGTTATGGGCTATTTTAACGATCTGAAACGCAAGTATCAAACGAGAAACGCAAGTAGCTTTGTGGGCGGATCTTGGGCACTGTTGCTATTATACCGGCGTGGGTTGGTCTGAAGTAGCTAGGTGTGGTTTGGGCGTAACGTGAAAATAACCAATCAGAGCATCATCTCATCTTTGCCTGGCGCACGCCAGCTGGAGCTGTCCGGGATGCTGCAAAGTAATAAATGCCCGTCTTGGCCGGGTGGTGATGTTGCTGCGGCCTCTCGGGCGGATCTCCTCAAGTCTGGAGAGGATTGCTGCAGCCATGGAGCGTGGGCCTCCAAACGCACCACCTGCACCTGTTGTGCCCCTTCCTCCTCCCCCCCACTCCATCTCCGTCCACCCGCTCCACCAGGAGCGCATCAAGTGTCCAATCCCGCCGTAGTTCAACATCACGTCTCCTTAAGTCCTCTAATATTTCATCATTTAGGTCATCAACACATCCATGATTCATGGAAATGTTGTGTAAAACACAACAAGCCACAAAGAATTCTGGGACTTTTTGAAGACTGTACTGTAAAGTGCCTCCTGATCTATCCAAACACCTGAAACACATTTTCAGTAATATTTTTCTTTTTCACGCTACATTATGGCCAAGCATGCGCCCCTAAAATAGCATCTGAATAACGTGCTACTGACTTTAGACTAGCGCCACTGACTTTAGACCAGGTTTTTCCTGGTCAGTGGCGGAATTGTTTTCTGAAACTGCAAAATAGCATCAGGGAACGACTGCGCCAGAACACGCCTCCTCTTTTCGCTGAACGTCCCCGGGAGCGCAAAGCGAAAAGTCCGCTGTGCATTGGGTGCAAAATAGGAATGATACATGCGTCGGTGCACAAATGCAATTGCGCTGAGTGCAAGATAGGGCACTATGTGTTGTTTTTTACTTGGTTGTGTTAATTTGTTGTTGAGGTCATGTTTTCAGCTCAGTTAGTTTGTTGGTTTGTTTTGCTGTCAGCAGGATTACAGAAAACCTACTCGCCTGATTTTCATGAAACGTGCTGGAAGGGTGTAGCCCGGGCCAAGGAAGAAGCCTTTACATTTTGGAGCGTGGCGGATACTTAAATGACTTTTCACAGGCATTAGCAACCAGTGGCGTGGCATTTCCACTAGGACGCCGCAGACAGACACTCGTTTAGATGGTGAATTTCAGTTTGTGTGATTCATTATCATGTCATATCAGTATGATTGTAGAATCTATCTTTTTGATTGGTTCACAGGAGTTTGAGCATCACCATGGTACATCGGCGAGAATGCAGGAAGGGCA
The DNA here is from genome assembly GCF_004354835.1 of Perca flavescens. Lineage (NCBI taxonomy): Eukaryota > Metazoa > Chordata > Actinopteri > Perciformes > Percidae > Perca > Perca flavescens. The sequence goes on from NC_041350.1 coordinate 31,394,928, forward strand.
ACTGATGTTTCTGTTTAAGCCAATTACAGTAATTTACTTTGCACACATTCAAAAGCAAAAGCAGACGACGAGGGTTGACGGTTATGGTTTTCTATAAATGATAAACAGAAAAAGTGACAGTTAGTCAGTTAGTCATGACAGTTACGGAAACATGGGGGGAGGGGCGAGTTTGCTCTGTTTTGTTTGGAACTTCAACAGAAGTGTCGTCATGCAGGAACTCCTAGTGCACCTTTAAGCTACTTTTGTAAACCCAAGACTTTTGTAAAGCACCAAAACCATTGAGCGTAGGTATGTTTTCTCAAGAGATTTGAGAAATTTCAAAAAGCTAACATCAAGTTTTCAGCTTTAGGGCCAAATTATCTCTTTACACATTGCTCTGGAACAAAAGTAGGCCTCACTATACAGAAAGCTGAGTTTGTCCTGAACGTTTTGATATAAAACCCACAGGGATCAGTTATATGAAAATTCCCTTAAAAGGAGAATTTAAAAATAAATGTGATAAATGCCCATAGACCATTAGCAAATCATGTGCACTGCGCACTTACACGCAATATTATTTCTGTAGTCTCAAGGCAAACAACAACTATAGCTTTTACCAATGATATACTGGTCAAGCATTAAATCACATCCAATTTACAAACAACCATTAAAGTAACACAACATATGAATAAAGCAGTAAACTTACTTCATCACGCACAACCATAGGTTTTTGTCTCTGATTCGTTGGGACAGAGGGCCCTCACATGCTGCTTCATGTTGCTGCCAGCCAGAACAAAAGGAAGTGGGTGGAACTTACACCTACAGAGTAGGCCATGACTAGGAGTGAGTGAAGTCAGGTGAGAATGGATGAGTCTATGCCATGACAGTGGGTGGAGAGTCACTGAATGGTATGGCTCTATTCTACAATCATGTCATGCGAGGGCTAAATCAATTGGCGAGGGAAAACTGATGCTAACAGTTTTGGAATTATATCCAGACATGTATAGGTGTTGTGATTGCAGATTTGCATATCATAGATAAGAGACTGGACTATTGGCATTGGTGGAGGTCCACGCTCTCTGAGTGCCCTTCTAGTTTCTGTCTTTTATTGCAACTTTACAGTAGGCTACAGCTAAAAAACACAAAAACAAAAAAAATAAAAAATCAATAGCAAAGATATTAAGAACAAGGAAGACATACTCTGTAAGATCAAGATGTGTCATAAAAGTGAGGCCAAAAACAATGAATTAGGTGTCATTACACAACAGCTTTACTCTGTAAATATGAGTTCTAGGAGGTTTTAAAAAATACTACATAAACTTAGCAGCAAGTTTTATCCACTGGTGAAGAACCAATCAACCGATGCAACGGGTTAACAGTATAAACAATAACTAAAGTGCTTCCTTTATTAAAACCTTATTTATGAGACTTAGAACTTGAGTTGAGTACAGGCCAACACTCTATGTTTTCTTTTGAAGAGCGATGTGACAGTTACCTAGGCATCAAAAGCCAACTCCCTTTATGCCTTCCCCTCGGTAACCCCCGCGTCTACTATGCCCTCTTCTGCCGTACAGCAACACCAGTTACTGTCAGCGGAGCAGATGTTTTGGTCTATATTAAAAGGAGTTATTTCAGATACTTCCCTGTTTGTTAGTTTATTAGAGAGACACACACACCTGTATTAAAGGGCCCTCGCCCGGGTCAGGGAACCTGGAGGCGAGGCAAGAGGCTTTGATTACCACCCTAGATGTCCCCAACTAACGGGGTCTTAACCCCCTGTGTATGAAAAGCACTGCCCGAGGGGATCTTTATAACCAAATTATTTTTCTTAAGTACTCACGGTTTAAGGCCGCTCATCTCAGGATCACCGAAGGTCCTTTCCTTCCAAAGGACACTCACTAGCCTTCCCTGGTCAAGCGCTCGGGGGCTCTGACCAGCCGAGCGGGTAGGGAAATGCACTCCGCTGAGAGATAACAGGAGGTCTGACTGTCACGGGCGGTTAAAGAGGAGTCTGAGCTGTCCCCAAATAGGGTGTCCCCCGCCCGTACGGCAGGGGTGGAGGAAAAAAGGAGAAAGTCTTCCAAAAAAGGCACAAAAATTCACGTTTTTTTGGTTCCCTAGCTCAACACGAGCTCAGGCATTTTTATTTTATATGAAGCAGAGAAAACAAAAAACAAATAAACTAAGTTGAATAAAAATGAAAATGAACAAAGTCCTGAACCTAGTAGATTCAGTGAGTAATTCCTCTAAATGCTGAAGTACTAAAACCCTCACGTCCGAAGAGCAAGGTGCACTAACCACACAAGAGATTTTTGCTGGCAAAACTCGCTTATTTATGTAAATTTTTTTGGTTCACTCCCCCAGATGCAATACATACAAGCCAAAAGGCACGTAGACAAAAATCAGAAGGCACATGGAGGAATATGCTAATGCAAATACGAGCCAAAAGTTACGTGGACAAAAGGCAGAAGGTATGAACAGAAAGCTTCACGTATGAACATGTTCCATCTCTATACATTACACAAGCTACATGATCAGTGACCCTCGCATGAACTTCCCCTTTTCCTGCAGCAGTCTCTTACACTCTTTCATTTGAAGGCACACAGTGAAAACCATGATCCATTTATAGTACAATACATACCAATACTTTTAGAGCAGTAATATAGATTTTTAGCTGTTTTGGGGTTAATACATTTCTGAGCAGTAATATAATTTTAGCTGTTTTTGGGGTTTCAACTGAACCCTCGTTCCACACTTTGCAAATGTGTTTGTTTGGAATCCATCATCTCTACTCTGATTTTACTTACTGCAAAAGGAGGATGGATTTATCTGCTTAAAGAAAATAAAAGGCTATATTTAAGACAAAGTGACTGACATTGTCAAATGGAATTGATTTGCCGTGTTCAGAGTAGAGTTGTACCAACCTAGTCTCACGGCAGGTTGTGAAATGGTCACGTTATTTAATCTACGGATTTGTGTACAAGGACACGTTTTTCTCATTTTTTTTGTGTTGCTGAGGACGATTTTTAAAGTAATGTATTTAAATGGAAAGCATGTTTCGTGATCACAGCGCGATTACGGTAGCAAGTAGTATGAAATGCCGATGTCCCCCGGAGACCGCAGCTCTTGTCCGTGTACACGAATCAATAGATTAAAAGTAACGTGACCATTTCACGAACTGCCGTGAGACCGTGTTGGTTGTACACAGGTAATGAGAGAAACTACCTTTAAACTACTTGTTTGCGCTCTTTGCAACACTGTGGGGTTTAATGTGAGGTGTGTGCCTGTTAGAACCTCACTTACTTTGATTTATTTATTTTTCAACCCAGGATCACCCAAAGGCGTACAAATGACACGGGTTTACACTTTGAAAATGCGTTCAATGTGCACGCAAAGTCAAATCCTGCGTGCAGTGGATATGCAAAATGTGACAAGAGCTTGGTGAATAAAACAGAAAAAAAAGAGAGCAAATGTTAATATTTAAAAATGGTGGAGTGTGTCCAGGAGTGGTACATGTCTTAGAGGGATGATCCTCGGGGACAGCAGGGCCATCACTCTGCTGCTGCTTGTTGCACTGTATGGAAATGAACAAAAGACTCAGTAAACACAGTCATCTAGCCATGCAAGAGTTCCATGTGTTGGTTCCTGCATCAACCTTTAATTGTGGGTTATGAATTTAGTGTTAATGCTCTCAGTGCCTTTGTATCAGAGTGTTTATCTGACTGGCCGACTGTGTGTCAGAGGATTAATACGCACGCACGCACGCACGCACGCACGCACGCACGCACGCACGCACGCACACAGCCCTGCTTAAACAACACTCTGAAAACTGCCCTCTTTAAGAAGTCAACACCAGCCAACATGCACTTACTTTGAAGGTCTATGCCTTAAACTTCATTTAAAAGGACACACACACATGCACACACACGCACGCACACACACACACACACACACACACACACACACACACACACACACGCACATACACACACAGGGTGCAGTCTGTGATCACTGTATATGGTGTAATCAGTGGCAGAATGCAACTAAGTGCAACTCAAGTATTTCAATATTTTTATTCATATGACCCAATATGCATGTTTATATGTTTCTTTACAGTAATTTATTATGAAACACACACAGGCCATAATTAAAACAAATTAGGCATTCAGCATTTGCATATCACCAATAAGCTTAAAAAAAGTTGCGCAGGCACATAATCAGACAGGTAGTAATCCAGATGAAATGTCACCAATGATCCCTGATTACACAGGGAAACGGTTTACTCTACTACAGTCTACTGCAGGCCAAGCTGAAGAATGAAGTGGCTCTGTAAACGGGGATGGATGGTTACTATGGGCAGTCTCCATTATAATTTCACTGCTCAACTTTGTTTCCTTTTTTCAAATATGTTTGACTGAACTGATCATCTGACTGCTGGTGTTTGTCGCCCATCTGCAGAGGCACCGTGGCTCCGTCTGGAGCTTAACGCCGCACAAGACAATTGTGAATCTAATTATCAGAGACTATGACAAGTTGTGATAAAGTGGAATTATGCGAGGAAGAAAATGGAAAAGGGGGATAATGTTTATTATGCATTTTATCACAACTTTGCACATAAAATAATCTAAAAAGATGATTGCTGTGACATTTGCTGCAAGCTGTCTATGCTCCACAGAAGAAGAGGCAATTTGAATGAGGTGATCCAATTTACAGTTTTTTCCGATTGCTAAACGACACTGGGCACAACTGGAGTCACGTGCAAAACTCTAACTCCAGTCTGCACTACCAACAGTCACCTGAGTTAAACAGTTCACATCAGCTGCAAAACTCATTCACAGCAACACAACTCTTAACACATGTCTCAAAACAGGCACAGTGCAGCCAAACACTATGAACAATCCTCACTGAGATAACACACACTGTCACTCAGAACACACTGAGGGTAAAAACCAATACAGAAATTACAAACTTCTTCATCTTTACAGTTTGAACAATTTGAGTGACTTCACACTACTCAATAGTTTATTTAAGGAAGAAATATAGATTGTATAACATACCAATTTTTACATAAGGTAAACAAGAAGGAATGGAAATCAGCAGTTTTCTTCAATATAGTATTTTGTCTCTAGTAATTTATGGAATTACTGTGGAAAAAAACTAAAGGTACATAACAGTACCAAAGAATAGTGTGACTAATCCTGCCTCTCTCCAGCATCATGTGGCAAGTTTTCTTCATCACATTGGATGTCTGCATCATCTCTAAATAAAAATGAATGTGGTGTTTCTATTGCTTTCACCTCCATTACTTTCTGAGAAACAGTAAGAACACAGTTTTACTATTGTAAAGATATAGTGTTTTTCACTTTTTTTATAGCTGTGTACATAACCTCAGACATCTTACCTGGACATATTGGTATCTTTGTTCTTTTACCTGTTTCTCTCAAACAGTACAGTGTATAATTGTTTCATTCTTATTTGGTGTTTATATACAAAAAAAAGTCTTTCTGAGCTTTCTCTGTATAAATACAGTATATGTTCACTAACTAGTCTAAAACAAGACACCTGCTTAGGCTTTCAGCTAAAATTGCAATCAGCAGTGTTTGATAGGCACCAGACTGAAATCTATTCTGTTCTGAATGTGTGGTTAACAGTTTTGACAGCAGTGTGTTAGCATCTGAACAAAGTGCTGTAAATCTACAGTGTTGTGCACGTTGTGGTTAAAGTCATGGGATAAGTGTGTAGAGTTTTGAAAACTGTGTTCAAGCAATGAAAAACCAACTAGAGTTTGGTCCACATGAACTGCTGCTGTGCAGACTGGAGTTAGAGTTTTGCACATGTGACTCCAGTTGTGCCCACTGTCGTCTAGCAACCAAAAAAAAACTGTAAAAGGACAAGCAAGCATTTATTTGTTCTATCCAAAACGTTCATATTGAGGTGTGTAGTGAACATTAATATTTCTAAGGCTACATCTCCACTACTACTTTTGTATATCTATTACTATGTTTATGCCTCGCGTTCCCACCCGTTTTGGTTTAAAAAACTCTGGGGTTGCTTTGTATCTGGACGGGTAAACGGAGACCTTTGGAAAGGATGCTGCAGTCTTATTGGTTAGGTAGGCTTACAGACCTGATGAAGAAGAACAGCTTGAGTAAAAGGGTGTGTCTCTCTGGAATCTAGTAATGATTTGTGGTGCGGGACAGCATCGTTACGCTACTTCCTGAACTGTGTGCAAATGAAAATGGACAGCGGCCACTGACTGTCTCATCTCTGCCATCTCTGTCTCTCTGTCAACTTTTTTGTTGTTGTTGGTGTGGCCCTACTTTGAATCTCTGCTAAACACCACATCCCCACATCTGTGCATCACCCTACATCACAACCTCTGCTACTACCAGGGGGACATCGTGTCATAAATCCCATTTATTACACATTCAGCAGTAACCCTGAAACGTATTGTGAAACCTGGCTTCGCACCATGCTTCCCAGTCTGCAATTAAAAGCCCATAATGGAGCTGGTCCCTGGGTCCTGGTCAGATGGTGGGAGTGCTGCTGAGCCAGCACTTCCTCCAGGCCTGGCTGCAGGCATCCCTTTATGGAGTCGTGTTTGCCGGCGGAGAACAAGGGACACAAAGTGTCGGGGTTGCCTGGATCGATGGGACTCTGTCTGCTTGTCATGCTGGGGACACACTTGGAGACTTCATAAATCCTAACATCACAGACTTTACTTCTCATTTGTGAGTCTGCGTACACACTGAAGATAACTCTCATTTTTCTGCTGCTGATATCGCCACTTTTTATTTACACTCTCGCATCTGAATGGCTGATTGGCTGCATTTATTGTCCCCGTGGGCCAGTTGGGTTTGCGGAACAGTCGCAAGGCACTTCATGACAGGACATCAGACATATGATACAAACAAATAGTCCCTGCATCAGACACCGACAGACATAACATGAAGAACATCACAATCGCACACTACAATACACTATACACCCTTGGGTATGACCAAGCCAGCTGGACATCTAGCTTATTTTGACTGATTTAAGGCTTTTATGGCTTGTGGTAAAAAAGAGAATTTGGATCTGTTCTTGGTCAGAACGGGTGGGCAGAAACGACGCCTAGATGACAGTAGTTGAAAATGAGATGCCAAAGGGTATGTGTAGTCGCATACAATGTTATTGGTCTTTCTATCTTTGTAAATGTGTTCAGTGCTCGGTGGTGTTATCCAACGTGGCATCATGACTTTGCGTAAACTTTCCTAAAGCCAAATGGCGTGTTATCTGTACGCATTTTGAGCTATCCACGTGTATGTCTACGCTGTATACAGCTGATGTAAACATACACACCACGTGGCGTCGTACGTGCCGTACTATCGCGTCATACGCGTGTAAAAAAAAAAGGTTGGGTTTAGGAAAAGAACATTGGGAAACACACAAAAGAAACCGACTAAAACACGACGGTGACCAACGTCACATGCTTAGGAAAACAATAAACGGTTGGGTTTAGGAAAGAAACTTGGGGGAGGCTTAAAAAACAAAAAAACTTTGAAAAATGCCACACATGAGACGCAATCCCAGCTCTCCTGGGTCAAAGTCCTGTGTTTTACCCATCCACCAACCCAACCAACCTCCTGCTGTGGACTTCCATCCCTTCATACTACTCACTACGGCAAAAATTCACACGTAATGTAGGTCAATGCCGGCCGAATGGCGTTGATAAACACGCTAAAAAGCAATTATGCGTCCTATTAACGAATTGGCATGTCATACATACGCCACTTTATGAGATTAGTCTGTGTTATCCCAAGTAACTTACTGACAGTTGTTATCTTTTTCTGTGACTCAGTGGCATTTCCGAACCAGCAGGTAATTCAGCAAGTTAAAACACTTTCAACAAAAGCAGTATAAAACGTTTGGAGCATTTTGTTATTGACATTAAAAACAAGCAGTTTCACATAGTTGTGGAATAGATAACTAGCTTCCACCTTCCAAGAGTGGGGTACCAATGTAACAGCACAACAGGTCCAACTAAATGTTCAATGGTGTAAATGGACATACAACTTAAAAAACATTGATATAATATTAAAAAACCTCTAATTTCATCACAACATTATTGATTTCCAAGTCTGTGAAATCAAAATTGTCAAGTTTTTGAATTTTATGTGAAGCCCTTCTTTCTCTCTCATTTGCTCGTTTTTATATTCATTATGAACAGTTAAGAAAAATTTGGTGATAAAGTTTATTTAAAAAACATGGAAGTTGACAGTGCATCTCTTGGCAAAGCTGGCTCTATATCATGAAAATGCCAACTCAGAGGCCTGAGGCTTTGTCGATGTTTCCATAAATATGTCTTTAGCCTACTGTACGTATATTTTTATCTTCATTTGAAAAAACTAAACAGAAATCTGTACAAAAACAGAACATATTAGAGTTATTGGAATCTATATCTTCTCGCTTAAAGAGGGAGGAAAGCTCAATTTATAATATGTAGAATATGTATTTCAAATCCAAGCTTAGGTACTCAAGTGATGTCAGTTTAATATTTCTCTACTTCCACTGATGAAATCAAATCAAGTGTAGAAAACACAAGCCCCTACAGGTTTCTCTATAGAGCCCCCCTACAGGTTTCTCTATAGAGCCCCCCCCCCCTACAGGTTTCTCTATAGAGCCCCCCCTACAGCTCCTATGTTTCCTCGTGTCTGACTCCTCTCTCGGTCAGTCTGCCGTTTCCTCTTTCTCTGTTCCTCTGACAATGCTTTCCTAACTTTCTGCTTCTTTTTTGCCGGCTCAGCCATGACGATAGTGTGAAAACCTCCATCTCTACCTTGTTAGCTTGTTCCTGGATGGGCGTGTGTGTGCAGTGCCGTGAAGCAATTTGTTACATGGCGAGACCTGATATCACGCCATACTTCCTGATGCTGTGGTCAGCGGCTCGCAGGCCGAAAGTTGCAAAGGTGTTGACAAATTGGTGAAGAATTTCCTTTATTTGCTTGTGTTCTGTCTATTTGCATGTGTTTAATTTGTACATTATACAGTGCAGCAGTTTTTGACATGTAAAGTTCGACAAGCGTCCCTTTAAAGCGAGAAAAGCGACATTAATGGCCAAATGTTCTGCTGTGGTACACAGCCTTGCTGCTCCACTTTACAGCTGATTGGGTCTGGTTGCGTCATGTACAACAATGCTTACAGTGCATATTCATGTTGGGGCTTGCAGGTAAACGGGCTCTCCCTGCCCCCCCACCATCACTGCTTTGGTGATGCAACCCTGCTCCTTCCTTTCAACACCACTCTTGCTGATGCAATCTCGTTGGCGGCGGAACGTGTTGCTGTTATTACTGCTCTGCCTAATTACATCCTGTGTGTCCATGTGCGGGGGGCACCGTGTACATGTTCCACTGTGCTCTTGCATTGTTGCTCTTAATGGAATCATGTGTGCACGCTCAAAGCCTGCTTTGAACACAGTGTTCATTGTGTGTGTGTGTGTGTGTGTGTGTGTGTGTGTGTGTGTGTGTGTGTGTGTGTGTGTGGCACATTTGTGTGTCCGAGGTGTCCTTGGAGATCAATCCTCTGCATCTCGTCTTTAATGAAGGCCCCAAAGAAAGAGAGATGGAGGGAGGGAGGGAGGGAGGGAGGGATGCATGCATGAGGTTATAGGGGGTGGGTGTACTAGCACCACTGTCCTGACCCTTGGGGTCAAGGCGAGCGTTTTCATTGGCTGGCTGGCACAGCACTGGCTGAGCCTCGCCACCTCCTGTGGCCACTTTACAGTCACTAAACTTACAAGGGTGCGCTGGGTGGCAGCCAGGCAGCCGAGAGATCAGTGTGCAGCGACCACCACACACACACACACACACACACACACACACACACACACACACTAACTGCCCCGCTGACACGGCGGCCATTAGTTAGCATGGCATCTTAATAATCAAACAAACACACACACATGCCTGATCTCAAGGGACATTTAAAATCACTTATATGAAACCAAATGCTCTCTGTTTGTAAGTCTATTTGGAACTAGGCAGATTACGTCTCCCTGACTTTAATGTCAGGGAGACAGGAGAAAATGTTGGCATATTCATATATTTATACTTCATGTTAAAATGTGGCACATAAATCCTTAAGCTTAATTGTATCTGTGGATGGCTACTTTATGGCTATTTTAGTTGTAGGTCTGAAAGCCCATCATCAATGTTGTGTACATAAAAAAAAAAAACTACTCTGAGGACCTCCTAGGGGTTCCGGACCCCCTGTTGAAGATCTCTGATTTAGAGTCATGTGGCCACTCTAATATTCATTCTCCTTTTAGCTTGAAAAATATCTGGCTCTCTTTTGTTTAATTAGACAGAGTGAGTGCTCATGGGGTAAAATCATCCCACTATGTCAAGTCGTCATCACACACACACACACACACACACACACACACACACACACACACACACACACACACACACACACACTACATTCTTCAAGCACAAAATATGTGACATATGTAACATGCAGCCAAATGGCACCAATTTTTACGAAAGTTTTAGTACACACCTACACACACAACCATCGTCTATTCCACCGTCAAGTTCACTGTGGCAGCTCATCATCCACTGCAACAGTAGAAAATACAAAAAAATATGTGTGTGTGTGTGTGTGTGGGGAGGGGAAGGTTTTTTTCCTTATGGTATTTTCAATCACAATATGTGGCATGACTGCTCACTTAACGCCTCCATTTCATGTTGACAAAAGGCCTTCCTCTCTCTCTCTCTCTCTCTCTCTCTCTCTCTCTCTCTCTCTCTCTCTCTCTCTCTCCAGACATATCAGCAAAAGTGGAACAAGAGAGAGGGAGCGATGGCAGCATCAAAGCAGGCCTGTCAGCTCATAGGTACGGGCCTCATCAGGAGACAGATCAGTCTTTCTTCCATCCTTTCTTTTTGTTTTTCAAACAGACGTCTTGAGCCGATGGCAGGGTGTTGTCTAATTAATGAGTGTGTGTGGAGTTGACCTAAAAAAGTTATCGTCATTCATCGTTGAATGTCACTCCCCCATCACATTTCGATATACGAAGGTTGTCAGGCTCTCTCCTCTTCATATCCTCGCCGCGGTAACGCTTAACAAAGATAATGAGATGTTGTAGTTGACCCTGCAGCGCTGCGGAAAAATACTCTTTAACTGGCCCTGGGCGTGGAAACAAACACTGTGATATCTGCCATTCCTGTGTTACGCTGTGTAGTAGCTTGTCGGCGCTGTCATGTCAGCTGGCAGATATTCATACGGTCATGTGGAAATTCAGATTTTTCTCATACCGCCCTAACTGAAGACACACGTCAAGACTAATGGTGTGCTCAGTCCGAAAGTGAAGCAACTTTACTTTCTTCTAATTCACACAATTAGACTGCTAATATTACAGATTTAATAACGCACAGGGCTGTTAAACTTTATTGCACACATACTGTATACGACTAAAACCATTAAAAACGGAGCTTTTAGAGTGTTGTAGTGCTCTGGCTCCAGTCTTGAAGGGCTGCTATTAGTCACTGTGTTGGCTTCCAATCTTTTTTCGGCACAAATAGAAAGCCCTAAACTCTTCATATGGCTTCAGTCGCTACACTGCAGGTTAGTAACAATCTGCGGAGATACAGCAGCACTCCCTCTCTATTAGAACGTTTCAGCCTATTTAATGATCAACATTTGTGGCTGTGAGAGGTGTAAATACTGAGCATTCACAAGTCATGCTACTGACTGACAAACTCCTACACACACAAACAAAAACAAAAATTGTGTGCTGAGCACACGGACTAATAGATCACTGTTATTGTCTGCTCTGAGTGAGACTGCAGCCCACATTCACTTTTTTTCACATTTGGAGCTGCGACTTGTGTTAACTCCTGGTTCTAACGAGAATGTTAACAATAAAGCAGCCATTTTTTTTTCTCGGCAAGTTACTTTGCATTTGTTTTCACAAACGCTTCATTGGTGACCAACTTGGATGGTTCCAGATGCAATCACCGACATGCCAGCTAATGCAGTCTTGCTGAAATTATAAACTGAGTTTTGGGAAAAAATGTGGCCACATTAGTACAAGCTCAAGCACAGTTTGTTTTGTCCCCGAAATAATAGTCTTATTTCCACTTTCTCCTCCTAACTTTCGCCATTGACTGGCAATTCGATGACTGCTCATGCCTATTGATTCTTAAAGAGTAACAGCCAATGAGAAACTCCAACACTCGACCAACCAATGTGGTAATGTAATCACTCACTCACTCACTCACTCACTCACTCACTCACTCACTCACTCACTCACTCACGCACTCACTCACTCACTCACTCACTCACTCACTCACGCACTCACGCACTCACTCACTCACTCACTCACTCACTCACTCACTCACACAGGGACAGACTTTCGCATTTATATGACCAGCTCTGCTTTGCTGCAGTACAGCCAAAAATAACACAAAATGTATAAAATGTACATTTAACGGTTGCCATCTTTGCTACGGAGCAGAAGCTATGGGACCACCAACGTATTTTAAAAACTTGTCAATAGTGACAATAGGTAGTTGCAATTTACCATTAAAAAGAAATAATTTTCACTCAGAGCATAACGGCCGTGCGTGTCTTGCAACAATACTACGCTGTCGTAATTTACAAATGTGAGTACATAGTGTGCACACGTAAGTGTACTATGTAAGTATCAGAATTGAGACACAGCTTTTTTTTTTCTGAGATTGACCCTGATGATGTCATAGTGATTGTAACACAAGCATGTGCGTTTACTAGGTGGAGATGGTATAAGTAAAGAGTCTGTCACCTTGCATGATGGGAAGTGAAGGATCCAGCGTTTTTAGAGCTTGACACATACTACTGACTTAAAGTCAGGATATCTCAACCTCTGCTGCTTTGTTTTTGACCATTCTTTAAAATCTGTCTCTTGCGGGCATATAACAGATTTCTAATCACATTCCTATATTCTGGTTGTAGGTAGTGTGTTTCTCTGCTGCCCTGTCCATTTGTTGATGGAAGGCTTGCGTAGATAGTCAGAACAGGGCCAGCCGGGAGGAGTGCCACCTCTGCTACAGGCGGGAGCTTACCGAGCAAATATTTTCCACACAAATGTGTTTTGAAGATAGAGGAGGCTGATGGCTGCACTGGCTCGAAGAGCACAGAGAGAAAATATTTAATATATCAAATTGCTGTCAACATGAAATATTGACAAGATGCACTGCATTGGCTACACCCGTACAGCTCCTAACTCTATAAATGAGTTAAATATTGCAGGGCCTTGCTGTGGTGTGATGTAATAAAGTCTGGTTTAGTTGCTGTGTGGAGTGTGGACACTTCATGGTTTTACATTGCATGGATGGTATCGAGCCAGAGTCAACAGCTCGTAATGCTCTGTTTTTATTAGAGCTTTACAACGCTCGTAAAATTGGATTTTAGGGTCAGGGTTAGGAAAGCAGCTACCACTGGTGTTTAACACACTCTCATGTTGCTGTCTTTGTTTTAAAAGGCAGTTTGAGGATGCTATCTGCAGTTACAGCTTTTCAAAATCCAAGATGCTTTACAAATCATAGAGAGGTAAGACATACAGAAAAGAAATTGTCATCAAATAAGAAGACTTTTTAAGAATTCAAAAACTGGGTGGGACAATGTTAATGTTTACATTTTTCACCTGATGATGGCACTAGATGAAAAGTCAAAAGATCACCAAAGTTCACAGTTCACCCTGAGGGGAATATAAATGTCTGAACCAAATGTAATGATAATCATCCAATAGCCACAAATGTCAACCTCTTGGTGGCACTAGAGGAAAGTCAGGGGTAGAAGTCACTATGATACATCATCTGGGAACCATGACTGTTCAATGGCATGCGTCCAATATTGGTTGACATATTTCAAAGAAATGACTGAAAATGCCAAACATAAAGTCAAATAAATAAGGAAGTAGCATACACAAGCCTCACCTAAACAGCAATGATTAAGCATTTTATAGACACGTCAATATAACAGCCTATCTGTCTGTCTGTGTGTCTCCCTCTCTGTCTGTTGGAGGTCCGTGGATGAAAACGTTTGGAGGGATGACTGATTTCCCTGAAGAATAACTGCTTCTTCCAGGCCGAGTTGCTGCCATCTGTACCTCAGATCCCTGAAGTTCCATCTCATCTCCTCTCACTTCCTTCTTCCATCCAATAACAGAATACATACAACCACCAACTGTGAAGTTTACATTTTCGCAAATACAACAATTTAGGATTTGTGCCATTGACGAAGCCATTCACATGAAGGAAAAAATTGTTGTTGTTTCAGGGGCACAAATTGCAGTACTTTACTGTAAGAACTTAATGTGTTCTCAATGTAATGCTGCATCTAATAATAAAAGAGATCTAAAGGTAGCAACTTTGTAATTGAAATGTCAAAAAGTAACATGTATTACTTAAAGTGCTCATATTATGCTTTTTCCCTTTCCTTTATTGTGTTATATATCTTTTTTGTGCATGTTATAGGTTTACAAAGTGAAAAAGTCCACCCCATCTCCAACAGAAAACACTGTTCACAAACGAACGTGCGTCATTTTGTAACACACGTTATAATGCTCGCCTAGCTGCTAGCATGGCCCTCATACTCTGCTTCTGACTGGCTAGTAGTCCTTACCTAGGTACTGTCAGGGCACGCCCTCATACTCTGCTTCTGGCTGGTTAGTAGTCGCACACCCTCATACTCTGCTTCTGACTTGCTAGTAGTCCTTACCTACATACTGTCAGGGCACGCCCTCATACTCTGCTTCTGACTGGCTAGTAGTCCTTACCTAGATACTGTCAGGGCACGCCCTCATACTCTGCTTCTGACTGGCTAGTAGTCCTTACCTGGGTACTGAACATGTGCGACTCCCAACAAAGATGGAACAGAAGTGCGATGTCTCACTCTGTAGCTAAAACAGAGAGCTCAACACACAGGGTAAAAAGAGGAGCTGCAGCAATGTGCAGTACAACAAAAATATGGTGTTTCCTGAAAATTAAATCATGTAAACCTCTTCTGATATAACCTCTAAATACAATTATGAACCTGAAAATGAGCATAAAATGAGCACTTTAACATACTGTTTATATATGATAGTTGCCAAGTATTTAATTAGTCAATCCTTTTATTTATTAAGGATACAGGGAGCACTGAAACAACACCCACTAATATGTACACTTGTTATTAGTACTTAACTGATTAACTTGCCTACACTTACTTTACTCATTACTTAGCATTATATACTGTGGTGTAGCTGCTGCTGAGTTAATACAATACTTAAACACCAGCAGCCTGTTGCTAGCCTCGTGAGACTGTCCTGATCTGGCGAGCTCCAGTTTTCCATTCCCAGATCAGTCTGGCATCTTGAGGCAGAGAAAATTTGGAGCTGTTCGCCAAACGACCGGGCCAATCAGCGTTAGTTTTGAGGTGGGTTAGGTGGTGATAGACAGATGGTTTATCCAATCAGCTAACCAGTATTTTCAGACAGCGGTAGCCCTAATTCTGTTAGCCACTCGCTAATGCTTTTTTTCTCTTGGATCCTTCTTTTGGAATATGGTCTGGGAACCTGAAATGGTGTCTTTTATTCCTAAATTCTCGTAACACAAACGGCAAATATCCTTTACCGACATGTTGCTTGCTTGCTGAGCTAACGAGCTATGTTTTGCATGCAGCAGCAGGGGCGGGCTTGTGGTTGTATTTTCATACGCTTCGTGGATCTGATTGGTTGATTTGGCCCGTCTATCACCAACATAGATGATAGACAGATGGTTTATCCAATCAGATAACCAGTATTTTCGCCCCTTCCCAAAGGTTCTCCAACGAAAAGTTCCCAGATGGATATGCCGAGCAAATGCGAAGCAATCCATCTGGCGGAGTCAGGTTAGCCTGTTGCACCAGCTGTGCGAAAGTTCTCTCATAAGGGTGTGAAGTCCAAATCAAAACGATACGTAGAAACTATTGAGTTTGACACTAAAGTGTCAATGTTTGGTTTCACCACAGACGAGGTTCATCTTCATTACTTTGGCGAAAAGAACATCATATGGTCGCAGAATATGACATTTTTACTTCCTGTGGTCACTCAGTGAAAAGCATCCTTGATGCAGTGTTCATTAGTGTGTGTTCTCTTGTGCCCAATTGTCTTTAAACACTTTGCAACGCAATAGCCAAGAGGCTAACAGCTAAACATAGCATTTATCACTGAACAACAATAAATGACTATAGAGCTAAACACATAATACTAGCTTAAACTGGCACACTGCTATAAATTAGTAGCTGTTAATTAAAAGGTTATCTAACCCCAGTCTGCTGTCAGCAGGTCAGTAATCCTCTGTATTCACAGATATCAAAGGGGTGGAAGCAAAACAGCCGGTTGCTCCTCCTCAGCCTTCAAGATATCCCACCTGTCAAAATGATGCGCCATGACAACCAATTTTACGGAGGACTTTACACCTACTAAGGGCTAGGTGTAAGATTTAAGTTGTAACTCTTGTACGTTAGAACTATTTCAGCTGATACAACCTTTTAAAATGTTAGCAGCAGGTACACTCCGACCTAAGTTAGAAACTACATTCAAACAAGGCTATGTTTGAACATACACATAGCTAGTGCAACGCCGATGCAGAAGTGCACCGCCCCTGACCGTGGTTGCCAGAACACAGCCCATAGTGTGCCACCTGCAGCATCAGATACGGAAGCTAACGTGAACGCTAACCCCAGATTCGTTTTGGAACAAGCTTTGTCTGCTTGGCGTTTTGCCTTGCTATATTTCCCTTTTTTCAGCGCTTTTTACTCAGCGCCCTGTTGTCTGTGTGCTTATGCATGCAGCCAGGGGCCAAAGGCTGACATCCACAAACATCCAGGCAGATACACACCACTAGTAAGTTAGTAGTGATGATTGGGAGGAATTACTTTTGTATTAGTCTATACATTGTTTTTAAGGAAAGCCCTACATAGTATACTCTTAATATATATTATATATACCGTTACTATACATATATATATATACAGTGGGGGAAATAAGTATTTGACCCCTTGCTGATTTTGCAGGTTTGCCCACTCACAAAGAATGCAAAAATCTACAATTTTAATCATATGTACATTCTAACAGTGAAAGACAGAATCCCAAAGAAAATTCCAGAAAATCACATCATATGAATTTATTAAAATTGATAACCATCTGATGAGGAAAAACAAGTATTTGACCCCCTGGACAAACAGCATGTTAATATTTTGTAGAAAAGCCATTATTGGCCAGCACAGATGTCAAACGGTTTTTATAGTTGGTGACAAGGTTTGTGCACATTTCGGCAGGGATGTTGGCCCACTCCTCCCTGCAGACAGTCTCCAAATCATTCAGGTTCCGAGGTTGTCGCCTGGCAACTCGAATTTTAAGCTCCCTCCAAAGATTTTCAATCGATTCAGGTCTGGAGACTGGCTAGGCCACTCCAGAACCTTGATGTGCTTCTTCTTCAGCCACTCTTTTGTTGCTTTGGCGGTGTGCTTAGGGTCGTTGTCGTGCTGAAACACCCATCCTCGACCCATCTTCAGCTCTCTCACTGAGAGAAGGAGATGTCGGTCCAGAATTCCACGATACATGGCCCCGTCCATCCTCCCCTCAATACGATGGAGTTGTCCCGTCCCCTTGGCTGAAAAGCACCCCCAAAGCATGATGTTGCCACCACCATGCTTGACGGTGGGGATGGTGTTCTTTGGGTTGTACTCGGTGTTCTTTGCCCTCCAAACACGACGAGTTGAGTTGAGGCCAAAAAGTTCTATTTTGGTCTCATCTGACCACATCACCTTCTTCCAGGCCTCTTCTGAGTTGTCCAGGTGGTGAATGCACCGACAGTTGATCTTTTCTCTCCAAGTTGCTTTCCGATTCTCTTGTAGCCCATCCCAGCCTTGTGCAGATCAACAATCTTGTCCCTGATGTCCGTAGAAAGCTCTTTGGTCTTGCCCATGGTGGTGATGTTGGATGCTGGTTGTTTGGGTGTTGACAGGTGTCTTTTTATACAGGTAACGAGGTGAGGCAGGTGTATTTGATGTAGATAATTGGTTCGGATTGGGGCTGTGTCTTAAAGAAAGACTAACTGGCTTGTAGGAGCCAGAATACTTGCTGTTTGTCCAGGGGGTCAAATACTTGTTTTTCCTCATCAGATGGTTATCAATTTTAATAAATTCATATGATGTGATTTTCTGGAATTTTCTTTGGGATTCTGTCTTTCACTGTTAGAATGTACATATGATTAAAATTGTAGATTTTTGCATTCTTTGTAAGTGGGGAAACCTGCAAAATCAGCAAGGGGTCAAATACTTATTTCCCCCACTGTATATATATATATATTGTTACTATACATATATATATATATTTATATATATATACACTACCGGTCAAAAGTTTGGGGTCACTTAGAAATTTCCATTCCAGACAGAATACCAGCAGAGATCAGTTGCATTGTTTTTTTTAATCAGGGCAGCAGTTTTCAGATTACATTATGTGCTTACATAATTGCAAAATGGTTCTCGACTGTTGTAGAAAGAAGTGGCTGAAGAAATTCCATGCTTTTTGGTCTAAACGTCATACCCAAATTAAAAGTGGTACAGCTCCCATATACTTTGACACTTAGGGGTGTGCCTGATATCATTGGAAAGGAAACACTCAAGTTGTGTCAGGGTGATTCTAGGCCTTACTGACACAGAGTTACAGAGGCTAGAATGGAGATTTTTTATTTCTGTCCAAGTTATAAATCTGTAAAATTATTAAAATACACTGCTGTAAACACATCTGACAGGTGACAGACAACACAGCATTAGCCACGTCTCAGCTTACTACAGAAAAAAATTCAGAAGCTAAAAGACTCAAAAAATGGATTTTATATGAATTCTTTTCTACAAATATGTCTGTGCGTTTTTTGATTTCTATTTGAAAAGTGCAAATAAAAAAGCCAAAAAACTGCAAAATACAACACTTCTCAAATACACAAACAAACCCACATCAATCACCTTTCCAATGATATCAGACACCCCCTGAGTGTCAAAGTATATGGGAGCTGTACCACTTTTAATTTGGGTATGACGTTTAGACCAAAAAGCATGAATTTCAAGTGTTTCTTCAGCCACTTCTTTCTACAACAGTCGAGAACCCTTTTGCAATTATGTAAGCAAATAATGTAATCTGAAAACTGCTGCCCTGGTTAAAAAAAACAATACAACTGATCTCAGCAGGTATTGTGTCTGGAATGGAGTGGAATGGAAATTTCTAAGTGACCCCAAACTTTTGACCGGTAGTGTATATCTGTCCTAACTTTAATTGTTAGGACAGCTAGGTGAGAAAGAGGTGGGAGACATGCAGGAAATTGTCACAGGTCGGATTCGAAACTTGGACCTCTGAATCGAGGCCTAAACCTCTCAGTATATGTGCGCCTTCTCTACCCACTGATCCAACCCGGCCACATAATGTTGTCCTTTTTATTCTACATCAACCGGATGGCTGTACGTATGTGAAAAAAGTATGATTACCACATGGAACCCGATGTGTTGGCAAGTAACAGTCATGACCTGGTTAAGCCAATGTTTAAATGTTTGAGTTCAAGATCCAGACCCCAGTGGTGGACAGGAACATTGTACTTTACATTTTATGCCATGCACTGTTCTGCTTCTACTCCAAATATTGCACTTTTTAATTTCACTATAATACTAGTTATTTCATACTGCACATTTAGTTTTACATACAAACGTATGATTACCTTAAACAGTATATGTATAATTCTTCCACTACTTGATCCTCCAGCCCTGCTTAAACAAAACTCTGAAAACTGCCCTCTTAAAGATGTCAACACCAGTCAACACGCTCTTACTTTGAAGGTCTATGCCTTAAACTCCCTTTAAAAGGACATACACAAACACACACACACACACACACACACACACACACACACACACACACACACAGAGCACTAGACTGGCCCTGAGTGCCCTCCTGCCCCCTGTAGAGGGCAGAACTCTGCCAAATCACCTTAGGCTCCATGTCTGTATCAGAGGAGAGCAAACAGTGAGGGGAAGAGAGAAGGACGGAGGGAGGGAGGGAGGGAGGGAGGGAGTGAAGAGGAGAAGCTGCAGCGACAAAAGTGGCATTTCCAGAGTGCATCAACAGATACCCCCTCCTATCCCCTACCTCACTCACCCTCTCTGCGTCGCCCCATCCCCTCCCTCCCCAGCCCCAGGCCTCATAAAATTGGACTTATGGCTGTGTTGCCAGCATAAATAAGTCCCTTTGATAGTTAGTAGAAGAAGTTATGACCCTCCTGGGTATGGCGAGGGACAGTGGCAGCGCGGCGTCTGGTGGTGGCTCGCCCGGCGCCCCGTGGCTCTGATCCTCGCGCCGATTCAGGGCACGCTCTCTTCATTACCAGCGGCCACCGGGGACTTGTTTTTTCTGCAAGATTAATGAGTGCCGCGGAAATTCTCCAGTGCAACTCGATAATTAAGTCTTTGTTTATCAAAAAACAAGTTATATTAGGAGCAGGAAATTCGCAGTAATTATTCATAATCCTAACAATTCAAGTGTAGCTACCTCATTTGCCTGTGTAATTCTGCTTTTTAATTTCTTGCATACATTTGCATATTAATTTTGCCCATCGGCTGCTGCTGGGGCTCTGACAGTTTTTTTTTTACTTCTTTTTTTCCCTCCCCTCTCCTCGCTCGGTGTGATGTTTTTCGCGGGGGTGAGGCTCAGTTGGGTGGCATTTCGGGCTGGGTGTAATGATAAATTATGAATTTTTCTAATTTGATGCATAATGAAGTAACCCTTTCCCATCCGCTTCCTCTCTGTCTCACTGATCATCCCTCTCCAGCCTCATCAGACACCCCCCTCACCCCTCGCCCCCCCCTGCCCCCCCCAGCCATCTGGTCATTAGGGACAGAGAAGCCACGTTTCATTGGTGTCAAAGGCTGTGTGGTGGGCGAGAGCCAACATGGCATCCTGACTGCCTACACTGCATCCTCTCCTGTTTCCTTCTCTACCCTTCATCCATCTGTCCTCTCTTCATATCTCCTTTGATCACTGTCACTCTTGTCTCCCCTCTCTTCTGTTCTCCTCCTCAATCCTTACCTCTCTTTCTCATCCCCTCTCCTCTCCTATTTCCTTCTCTCCTGTTTCCTCCTCCTTATTTCCTCCCCTATCTAGCCTTCCTTTATCTCCTCTCTCTTCCTCTCCTGTCATCTCCTGTCTGCTTTTCTCATCTCCTTAGTTCTCCCCTCCTCTCTCATTCCCTTCTCTCCTCTCCTCTTCTCTCTTTTGTTGTGTTAATTCATTTGATTCAGGTTTTTCGTTTCTTGACTTGATTTTGATTTTGTGATTGTGTGTCTTATTTGAAATGGTCCAATAACGGGACTTTGAAAGCCAAAACCTCTTCTCTTCTCTTCTCCTCTCCTTGATTGCCTTTCTCTTGTCTTCCCTCCTCCCCCTTTCCTCTCCTCACTCTTTTCCTCTCATTTTAGCCGCTTGCTTCTCCTTTTTTCCCACTCTTCTTTTCCTTCTTTCTCCTTTTTCCCTTGTCTCTCCTTTTCATCCCTCTCTCTTCAGATCTTCTCTCCTCGCCTTCCCCTCCCCTCTCCTCCTTTCCTTCCTTCTCTTCTTTTTCTCCTCTTCACTCCTGTTTCCTTCCCTTTACTTCTGTTTCCTCCTTACCTTTCTCCTGTTCCCTCCTCTCTATCCATATGTTGTCTCCTATTCACTCATCTCTCCTCTACTCTCTTCATATCTCCTTAACTTGTTACACTTCTTTTCCTCTCCCTTTCTTCTGTCCTCTCTTCTCTCAAATATTCATTTTCTCTTCTCTCCTTTCCTCCTGCTTTATCCTCCTCTCCTCCTATCCTCTCCCTTTCTCTCCTGTTCCCTCTTCCTCTCTCCTTTCTTCCTGTCATCCTCTTGCATCTTTCCTGTTTTCTCATCTCTCCTCTGCTCATCTCATTTTTCTCACTTTTCTTTTTCTCCTTCCTTCTCTACACTCTCTTCCCCTACTCTCCTGTGTGTGTGTGTGTGTGTGTGTGTGTGTGTGTGTGTGTGCCCTTCCCCGTCGCCCTGTGTTTATGACATGTTTGTCTGAGGACGAGCACAAATCCCCTCGTCCTTGATGAAAACATCTTGGCGCTACGCTGACATATGTTTAAGTGGTGAGAGTGCAGCGTTTGTTAAGTGCTAAGCGTTACACAACGCTGACTGCCGCTGTCATAAGGAAATTAATATTGATGATCTCGGCCCTGTGATGCACACTGGGTGACATGCTTAAAAATACAGCCCTGCAGCCATTTAGACTACATGCACCCTCACACCCACAAACACACAATCTGCCACCGATATTAAAAATAGAGTTACCTTTAACCTGCTCTGGTGAAAAATACACTGTCAATGAACGCCACTTAGGCATCTACTTGGTTAAATAATTCAGCTGAAAAGTCCTAGGAAATCTGCTGAACGGATAAGATTGGTTGAGTTTGACTTTCACATGATGACATGTTAAGTGTTGACAGCACAAGAAACATAATGTAAAATGTATGTAACACTTTGATGAAATGTGATGTACAGACGGGTGACAAATGAAAGAGAGCACATGGTAATTCTCTTCATAAGTTGTTGGTCCTTCAGAGCAGCTTCAATGCTTCTTTTCACACAAATTCTCCAAGTGTGTGGAACTCTACTGGAGGGACGAACACCATTCTTTCCTCATTTGGTGTTTTAATAATGGTGGTGAAGAGCACTGACTGTCAGCTCGTCACTGAAGTCTTTTTTTAAGTGCCGTCAGGGCAAAGGAGACAAAATGCATGGCCAAAGTTGCCGCTCCTTTTTTTTTTATATGAATCCTGTTCCATTGTTTGAGCCGTTTTGTTATCTTCATACTTTTGTTTGTTTTTGCTCTGAAGATGATGGTTTCCATTCAAAGCACAGGCTCGCTCATTTCCTTCTATCTTCCCCGCCGCTGCAAGCATGCTCCGTGGTCTCAAAGCCCACGCAAATGTCATAGATTAAACTGAGGCATATTGTTGGATCAGATGCACTGGAGTAGAACCGCTGCCTCTCGGCTGTATACAAGCAGACATATTGTCACCCCTATTAGGCAAACTGATGTTGATGCAAGCAATCTCTGTGAGCCCTGACCTCTGTGAACACCGGCCTTGTTCTCGGATTAGATGTCATTGCTTGTGCATGTTCTCCATCCATTTGCAGAGTGTCAAAGTTCAGCCATTGCAAAGTATTTATGTATAACGCTGTCCATCACAGCCAGCTTGACTAATGTGCAAACCTCTGAATAATCATGGCGGAGAGGATGAAGCGACAGAGATAGAAATGCAGTGAGAAAGAATCATTGAGGGAAAGGAAGGGAGAGTCATCTAGCACATTGGTGACTGGTAATGTGTGATCGGATGGCGGGGACACGACCCCGGTAATTGCGAGGCGTCAAAGCATCCTGCTGCCACCACAGAGGGCTGGCTCCGAATCTGGGTGACACTGGGTGACACGGCAGGGGCGGGGGAGTGGGGGTTCAGGTCAAACCGGATGGCACCTCATAGTCCAAAGAGGTGACATCTGAATCAAACACAATGCCAGCAGAGGGACATTTACTGTGCAGCGATGCTGGGAGCCAGCACTGTTATTCTTGCTTGTGCAGCAATTTCCCACACAGAAAACTATATCCTGCGAATAATGTGAATCTTTACTGGTGACCTCACTCTGCACAAACCTAACACAACAACAATATAGTCATCCCATTGCCCCTCCAAACCTGCTATCCAACCAAACAGCATTTTTCTTCACATCAAAAGCATATTTTTGAAGGGCATCTGTGGCCGAATCCAAATGTCCACTTTGTGGAGTTGCAAACTGAGCCCTCACAAACTTCCATCACACATCACATATTCTGACGTGTCCACCGCCATCCCATCCAATCTGTGATGGCGATAGGCTGTGTGGGGATTAAATGTGCTATAAGACAAGACTTTATACATTTTTCATTTCCATTGGTATGAGTTAAGTTACGTTTTATCATTTATCGTCACATACATGTGCACAGCACAACATAGTGAGATTTAGGGCTGTGAACATGCAAAGTCCACACTGCTTGACCACTATAGAGTACTTTACTTAATGATCCACTGAATCCAACTTCTATAATTATGAATCATATTTCTCTATATCTGCATATTTGTATCAGTGTCTGCGTCCAAACCGGCAGTGACAGATGCCCGCCCACCAAGAGCCTGGGTCTCTCTGAGGTTTCTCCCTAAAAGGAAGTTTTTTTGGAATGGTTGGGTCTTTGGAAATTATAGAGTGTGGTCTAGACCTACTCTATCGGTAAAGTGTCTTGAGATAACTCTTGTTATGATTTGATACTATAAATAAAATTGAATTGAAATGAACATGCCAATCAGTGGCATCTTTTAAGATAGGCTTAGAAAACAACGGTACCCATGACTTACACATTATCTCAATGGTAAGATTGGTTGGCAGAGTTGGAATTTTGAATGTTGAAGATTGGATTCCATAGTATTTTTCCTTTTCAATTCAAGGACTTGAATCTCTTGTGCAATCTCCACTAGGAACACTTTTCTGTGCAACATTTCATGCATGTTTATCCCTCACATCTGCACACACATATGTGTGTTGACCCAGTCATACAGGCTAGCTCGAGTGTCCAGCCTGCATATCAAGCACATATCAAGCAACAAAACACAGTGTATTAGCTGGTTTTTGGAGGCCAAGACACTCCCTGTGTATGAATGTCAGCCTGTCATCAAGCTGCCACGGTGACACCAAACTTTCCCTCTGTGCTCCAGCAGGACAAACTGCACCTACAGCTCCGGCACTTCAGCAGCCCTGTCTACCTGCCACTGCCAGGGTGAAAGGCTGTCGAGTGGAGATGGAGAGTGAGAGCTAGAAAGAAGTAGAGGTGGGGTGTGTGTGTGTGTCGGGGGATCGGTTGAAGTTGAAGCCTGTTCTTTTGTGGCGCCCTGCCTTCTGATCATTTACATCAAGTTGACATTCGGAGAGTTTACTCTGGGGTCTGTAATTGTATTCTTTCGCCAGTTCTGCATTGCCAACCGTGAAAATGGAATCTTATCAACCCTGACCAATTTTTAATGTACAAAATGAATTGGCAGGGGTTCAAAAAAAGAGGGAGCTACAATTCAAATCAGGTGAATGATACACGGCAATTTTTTTTCAGTGAATGATTGAGCTGCCCCCCCGCAACCTCCCACCACCTTATCCCCCCTTGCATTCAACTCATCATATTACATCGGATTTATTTTTCTTTCAAAGCAAGGGCGAGCGTGGGAGGGGCCACCTCAAGGTAAAAATACATGTGTGTACCAGTTTCAGTCTGTGTGCTCCTGCATGCTTGTATGTATGTGGATATACATACCAGTGTTGATACTGTATGAGTGCATGTTTGTCTGTGTGTAGGGTGGGGGTGTGGGTGAGGAGACGCTTGGAGGAAATGTGTCAGCAAAATGGCACATGGGGTTAACTTGCCACATATATCGCGGCCACCTCTGAGGTGAGCGAGCTAATTGGACTGATGACCTACAACAAAAAAGTGCAACCACCCAGAGAAGTTACGGAAGATACCACCAGCCATACATTTGTGAATTGCAAATGCATATGTTGTTTTTCCTTTTTAAATTGGGGCGGGATGTGAATTTGGAGTGAAATGGTCTGTGGGAGAAAAGTTCCTGCACGTTACATTAAAAACAACACTTTCCTTCATGGGTCAGTAGCCTTAAGGATTAAGGATTATTGTTGTAGTTTTGTCCATCATTATTATTAGTTATACTAACATTGCACTCACCGAAGTGATTGCTGAGATCTGGGAACACAGCGCAACAATGTAAATGAGCAAACAATGTAAATTTTTTATTCTTGTTGAAGTTGCATGATTCAGATTTGATACAATTATTGAAATTGCTGGGCTTGTAATCAGCAATGCTATTATTAGGTTAGCAGCAAATATCTGAAATAGTACCTGAATCCATCAGAAGACTCAAACATCTAACGGCTCACTTTCTAACACCACTGACATATAGTCAACTTTAATAACTTCATGAGCCACTAAATACCGCAACAGATAGTTTGTCCCAGGTTGGTCTGGGTGTGTTCATCACTTTTTTTTTTGTGTTCCATGGAAAGTGTTGCTGTGCTATTTCTTCTGTGTGACTTGCAGTGTTTCTATATTTGGATGTGTTGTCTTACCTTGCACTGTTTCTTCTAAATGCTGTACACACGCTGTGTGTTTTCTTCTGTTTTGTCCATTTGCAAGTGTTTTCTTAAGCTGCAGTGCGTTGAGCTCTCTGGACCACTGTACATGCAACAAAGTTTCTTAGCAAGACTGAAACCTGGCTCATTGTAATTACTAGGTCAGGCTCTTACACCCTTAACCCACCTGACTTCTCTGTCTTAGCAATGTTACCCATAGTATATTTGAAATAAAGAAGCGTTGTTATTTGTGATCTTTATCGACGCTGTTTTGGAATTGTCCCATGTCTCTCCTCTGTACTACCAACCCTGCTTTTGGAGTGTTTATCCACTACCAAAAACTCTTTTTGGCAACTCAGTTCACCATCTTTTAGGCTCTCAAACCTCTGGACAACATAGATGCACCACTTGGGTATTCCAGTCCTGAACTGCCAATGGGACAAGATGATGACATGAGAGGGAAAAACAAAAGGGAGCAAAACGAAAGCCATACATATGTTAAAATCACAGCAGTAATAAAGATTAAGTAGAAGTTAATGGCATCCTCAGTCATGCTCGTGGAGGTAATCTCTCTTTTTTAAATCAAAATTAGATTTGGAGGGGAGGAACAAACAGGGGGTGAGACTTTGGCGTAATATTTTAATCAAATTGTCATGAGTGAGTGGATACAATTAGGGAGGCTGTCAGTCACTAAGGCAGATACCCTGTTGTTGTTCAGCTGGTGAGGAAGCTAAAAGAGGGGGGGGAAATGAATGAGAGGATGAGCCTTGGATGAGAATGGTGAGAAGGCATCTCCTCAGGTGCAGCAGCAGTCTGGGGCAATGTGACCAATGTTAAAAAATGCCACCAAACACCAGAGGAATGTTTCTTTCCTTGGGTGTTTGCAAACACAAAAAAGCATTGCATGACGCTGCATGCAAGTGTATATGAGAGATAGGTTTAATGACTTGGAGAATATGATGTTAAGAGACAAATCTCCTTATCTAAATCAGTTAAATACAAAAAATAAGAATGAGATAGGCATGGCCACCTACCGAATGAAGAAAAAGAACTGGAGATAAAGAAGAAGAGAGGGAGTCCCCCTTGGGGACATTAAAGTCACAAAGAATAAAACTTTGAGGGATGGTAGAAGAATAATGAGTGAAAGTTATAGAATGATGCAAAAGAACTCTGTATGAAGGAACACAAGAGGGTAAGATATGGTTTACATGTGCAGACAGTGAAACGAGCCTGACAGAGGGATAAAACAAGCAAATCACCAATCCATGATGCTTCTCCTTCTCACCCTGACCCCCCCCCATCCTTGCTTACGTTGACTCGCACTCTTTTGCATGATCGCTCTAAAGCCTAAACAAGTGTGAAAACGGTTGCTTATTAGCCCAGTTTGGGCCAGGGCAGACATGTGCACAAACACTGTCTCTGTTGTCTGTGATCTGGGAGCACAGTTTGCTCATGGTGAGATAATCAATTTGTGACATACCTAAAGAAGACCAAGGTTGGTTTCCCTTAATTGGGCCATTACTGGAGCAAGAGGCATTGACTAACGAGAAATGGGCTATGTTATTATTAGCTAGACACTGCATTATTTTCCCCTTCAATGGCTTCATTGGCTGGTTTTTCACCCCTCAGTTAAGAAGCATAAACAAATCCATTTTCAGAGGAAGATCGGAGTTGAAGTGGTATTGCATCCATCAGTGATTAATTTTTTCTTCAAAGAAAAATCATTAGATTTGCTGATGACACACAGCTCTCCATATACAGCAGATTAGGGTGTCCTCGTGCAAGCTTTTTGAAGGGGGTTCAAACATTTTGTTTGTAGAAGTCATTACATGTTTGCACAATACAAATAGGACCCGTCTTCCCAAACCAAAGCCGCCCCTCCACCCTCCCATCTTTGTTGCATGTACAGTAATTATGATTTATCAAATTAATTTGTCAGAGCCAATTCATCACTCCGTAAGACCGCTAAAGAGCAAATTGACATGTTAGCACACACACACCGAGGACAGGTATCTCCTTCAACATTTGGTACAACTAATTAAACACAATGGATATAAGATGGAGTGACTGATGCCAGGCAGGCGCGATGGTGCACGCGGCGGAAAAAATTAACTCAAGCAAAGCCAAAAGTGCAGTGCCGTGTGACAATGAGGGAGTCGCTTCAGCTGGCCAGACACTTCACTCCACGCCGCTCTTTTCCGATTCATTTAGCTGCCAGTGAAATTGTGAAATATCCCGGAATTCTGCTGATGTGCTGTGTAGTCGAAGCTTCGACAGCATTTTGATTTTATTAGAACTTTAGAGGACAAATAGTAGGGGGGACGGGGAGAAGCAAACATCCAAACACGCAAATCATCTAGCATCATACAATGGCCTGCTATATATTTTTGAATGTAGTTATTATCATAAGGCACAAAATCATTATTTTCATTTAATTTATTTCAAAATACGGCTCACTGTGATGTAAACAATGGGGATTGAAGTTACAGTAATGTCTGTCAAGGTTGCCATAACTGAATTCAGGATGGTTTATCTTCTACATCCCTTCTTATGACAACATTACAAATGAATTTGTAGTATTTGTGTAGTTTAGAAGCTGTATATTTATCGTAAACACAATATTACCCATTACCCTTCAACAATGACTAGCCACTTTAACAATGATTTAGGTTAAATAAAGCCAATCAAACATATATCCATGTATCAAGTGTCTGATATGATATATAAAGGTCAGTCGATCCACATTTTCACATCAATTTCATTTACTCTCACACCCATTCACTACAGCTTTTGTGCTGTCTGAATCTTCATGACAAGTTAACACTTGCGTGTTATATATTCTATATACTATCTTATACTGAAAAGCCCATAAACCTCAAGTTGTCTTCATGTCCATCAGTGAAGATGCTCTAGATCCTCATAGCAAACACTCAAGGCAGCTATATTCCCGTGTGTAACACATCATATTTCTTGGGTGATAAACAGCCATTGAGAAAAGAGCAGTAAACACTTGAGGCAGGGCAGTAAAAGTAAATGGTATGTCTTGGTATGTTTGCATGCGGGAGATGGACATGGTGGAGGGTTTGAGTGGACAGAAGGAGACCTAGTTGGGATGTGCTCCGTTTTAGCCCAGAGTATGGCCATAACGCATTGTGGAGTGGAATGCACAATTAAAATCCTCCCTCACTATGAATGCCAAATGGTTCAGTATGTTCAACTCAGCATCATTTTGAATAACGTATATATTGAATGATTTAGCATAAACATGATTTACGCCCAATGCCAACATGAAGTACACAACACAATGTAGAAAATAGTGAGTAATGGTATGGAGGGCTGGTTGGTGGATGAGCATGTACAGCATTCCACTTTTATGAGTGAAACTAAAGTTCATGTTCTGTCACTATCCAACAGTTAATTACCAGCCTAGACATGGTTTCTGTCTGTCTGTGTCTGTGTCTGTGTATGTGAGTCTGAGTCTGAGTCTGTCTTTTGTCTTTTGTCTTTTGTCTTTTGTCTTTTGTCTTTTGTCTTTTGTCTTCTGTCTGTCTGTGTCTGTGAGTCTGTCTGTGAGTCTGTCTGTTTGTCTGTATGTCTCTGTCTGTGTGATGTTTAGCAGGTCCTGTGAACTGTCAACATGTTAGCATGCTAATATTAGCATGCATGTAGACTCTTAGGGCCCTATCTTGCACTCAGCGCAATTGCCTTTGTACACCGACGCATCATTCCTATTTTGCACCCGACGCACAGCGGACTTTTCCCTCCACAGACACACATCGGTAAATTAGGGAATGTATTTGCGCTCCCGGGGGCGGTTCAGTGAAAAGAGGAGGCGTGTTCAGGCGCAAACGTTCCCTGGTGCTGTTTTGCAATTCCGCCACAGACCAGGAAAAACCTGGTCTAAAGTCAGTGGCGCTAGTCTAAAGTCAGTGGCGATAGTCTAAAGTCAGTGGCGCTAGTCTAAAGTCAGTGGCGCTAGTCTAAAGTCAGTGGTACTAGTCTAAAGTCAGTGGTGCTAGTCTAAATTCAGTGGCGATAGTCTAAAGTCAGTGGCAATAGTCTAAAGTCAGTGGTGCTAGTCTAAAGTCAGTGGCGATAGTCTAAAGTCAGTGGTGCTAGTCTAAAGTCAGTGGTGCTAGTCTAAAGTCTGTGGCGATAGTCTAAAGTCAGTGGTGCTAGTCTAAAGTCAGTGGTGCTAGTCTAAAGTCAGTGGCGATAGTCTAAAGTCAGTGGTGCTAGTCTAAAGTCAGTGGCGATAGTCTAAAGTCAGTGGCGCTAGTCTAAAGTCAGTGGCGCTAGTCTAAAGTCAGTGGCGCTAGTCTAAAGTCAGTGGCCGATAGTCTAAAGTCAGTGGCGCTAGTCTAAAGTCAGTGGTGCTAGTCTAAAGTCAGTGGCGATAGTCTAAAGTCAGTGGTGCTATTCTAAAGTCAGTGGTGCTATTCTAAAGTCAGTGGCGCTAGTCTAAAGTCAGTGGCGCTAGTCTAAAGTCAGTGGCAATAGTCTAAAGTCAGTGGCGCTAGTCTAAAGTCAGTGGCGATAGTCTAAAGTCAGTAGTGCTAGTCTAAAGTCAGTGGCGATAGTCTAAAGTCAGTGGCGATAGTCTAAAGTCAGTGGCGATAGTCTAAAGTCAGTGGTGCTAGTCTAAAGTCAGTGGCAATAGTCTAAAGTCAGTGGCGATAGTCTAATGTCAGTGGTGCTAGTCTAAAGTCAGTGGCAATAGTCTAAAGTCAGTGGCGCGTTATTCAGATGCTATTTTAGGGGCGCATGCTTGGCCATAATGTAGCGTACACTTTGCTTCTCTCATCTACACGGACGCAGCAGTTCCCATTTTGCAAATAAATACAAGGAAAAATATCACTGAAAATGCGCTTCAGGTGTTTGGATAGATCAGGAGGCACTTTACAGTACAGTCCTCATAAAGTCCCAGCATTCTTTGTGGTTTGTTGTGATTTACACAACATATCCATGAATCATGGATGTGTTGATGAGATAAATGAGGAAATATTAGAGGACTTAAGGAGATGTGATGTTGAACTACGGTGGGATTGGACACTCCGGCGGAATCTGATCCGGGAGTAATGCGCAATGCGCTCCTAATGGAGCGGGTGGACGGAGGTGGAGTGGGGGGGAGGAGGAAGTGGCACAACAGGAGCAGGTGGTGCGTTTGAAGGCCCACGCTCCATGGCTGCAGCAATCCTCTCCAGACTTGAGGAGATGCGCCCGAGAGGACACAGCAAGATCACCACCCGGCCAAGACGGGCATTTATTACTTTGCCGCATCCCAGACAGCTCCCGCTGGCGTGCGCCAGGCAAATCCGCCGTCATAATAGCAATCCGCCATGGAACAAGCGCGCCTGCTCTTAAAGGGAATGTGAGATGACGCTCTGATTGGTTTATTGCACGTTACGCCCAAACCACACCTAGCTACTTCAGACCAACCCATTTTAGATTTGCGTCAGGCGCAAGAGTCATTTATCCCAACGGTATCATAGCAACAGCGCCCGAGATCCACCCACAAAGCTACTTGCGTTTCACGTTTGATACTTGCGTTTCAGATCGTTAAAATAGGGCCCTTAGACTCTTAGTCTTGCTCAAACCAAACCCATACTCTCCCCTCAACCTGAACCATTTCCTAATCCTAAACTCTACACTGGTTGCCTGTTCGACAGAGAATAGATTTCAAAATCCTGCTCTTTGTCTTCAAATCTCTACATAACTTAGCTCCTGTCTACCTTTCCGAACTCATTCATTCGTACACTCCTACCAGAAGCCTAAGATCACACAACCAGGTTCTGCTGGTAGCCCCTCGTGCCAGACTAAAGCGGAGAGGGGAGCGCGCTTTTGCGGTGGCAGGGCCTCGTCTGTGGAACAGCCTGCCTCTAGAGATTAGAACAGCCCCCAACCTCGCTATCTTCAAGTCATTGGTAAAAACCTACTTATTCTCATTAGCATATTGATTTCCTATTTGAGTTGTCCTTCTTTTGTATATTTGAATCAGTGTTTTAAGGTTGCTCTTAGCCTTGTTGTTTTTATTGTGCTTTACGCTCTTTCTTGCTGGTTTTATGTTTTTTTTATGCTAGCTCTGTAAAGCACTTTGGTCTGTCTAGCGGCTGTTTAAATGTGCTATATAAATAAATGAACTTGAACTTGAACTAAACTAAAAGTGTTAACACACCTTAACCATAACCTTACCACTGTTTATTTTCCATCACCCTGAACTTGTCCTAATCTAACTGCCATGCCCAGATATTATAGAAAGAAAACATGTTAATTAAAAAAAGTCCAAAGGGGTTTTGTAGGTTTGTGTATATTAGGATTTTTTGGTTTGTGCCAGAGTTCAGAATAAAAAGTGATGATTCAAAAGCACATGACCAACTAATGATTGTGTCATAAGCACTGATCAGAAACCCTATCAAACATCTGCAGATGCATAGTTTTACTCCTCAAGAATGTCAGTTTTGTAATACCTTACTTTCTCTACTGAGAAAAAGCACAGATCTCACATAACTATTAAAACCACTTTTGTACAGCATCACAAAGTTCCTCTCTCATCCATGCTGGCATTTTACATTATGCACAGCGTTATCAATAATCATCACCAGGCTAAATCTCTCTTTATTAATGTGTTGTGCCTGGGGCCTGAGCCGGGGGGCAGCCTGACTGAGAGCCCTATTCATGCCAATGTGGTTTCTAGTCATTTGTCTACATCATGGGCCCATGCATCAGACTGAGATTGAGCTCCAGCCAAGCTCTACCATTTAATCAGCAGGTTAATGCCAGCCTCTGAGGGGGAGGGGGGGGGGGGGGAAGAAAGGTGTCGGCCATATTGGGATTTCAGCCCATTTACAAAGTGTGCATAGGAAATTACCAAGTGCCCACATGTCAACCACTCCCCCTCCCACCCCCCGGGCGTGCTGTTAAAGCTAGCATTCTGGGGGAACAGGGGGAGGATGACGACAGAGGGAGTGAGAGATACTATTATGTCCAGAAGAATTGTGCTTCTCTCGCTGTTCCCTGTCTTACTCTTTCTCCCTCTCTACCCCCTCTGACATTTTCTCTCTCTCTCTCTCTCTCTCTCTCCCTCTCTGTCTCCCTCCACCTGTCTTCCTCCTTCCCGCCTCCAGTCTTTATCTATTTGTCTTGTCATTCTCCTTCACCTTCTCCATATTCACTTCTGATCTCTCTCTCTCTCTCTTTCTTTCCCTTTCCCTCTCCCTCTCAGTTGTCCTCTTCTTTATCCTTTCCTTCTCTCTGTCTGCCACCTCTATTCTGGGGGAACATGGCGTCCCAGAGCCCTGGTGAAATATAACTGCCGGTATATGTGTGTGTGTGTGTGTGTGTGTGTGTGTGTGGTGTGGATGCTCGTGCACACATGCCTGCTTGCCTGCTCGTGCTCTGGCAATATGCTCTCACTCAATCAGATTTGCATAAGTAACCTCTCAGCAGGCCTGCTCCACTGGCCAGGTGCGTTGCTCTATTTGCATATAGAACTGTGAGGCTCCCCAGAGTCACTTTAGACTCCAGTGACTGCTGAGTGAGCCCACATGAAATCTGAATTAAAAACCCTCCGCCTGCCCGTCTGACACCCTCCTCCATCCCTGCCCATCTACATACCTACTTTACCTCTCTCCATCTCCTTCCTCCTTACATATCCGCCCATCTACCTGGATGGCTACCTCCATCTCTACCAACGCATACTTCTTGAGTTACCTTTTCCCCCGAACACCTCTAAACGCCCCTATCCAGCCTACTAACCTACTGTATCTGCACAGCCACTTTCATTTAAACTTGTCCTCTACTGGCTAAGCTAGCATGCTATCTGGGACTTGGCATCCATGTCGGCCTGGACCTTCCTCAGGCTTGATTCAGCTTTTAAACAGTCAAAACCTCCCAAACAAACGCGAAAGTGGACATTCAGTTGAGAACGTTTTGTCATACTATTTGTAGGTTTTTCTGGACAGCAACCTCTTGTGATTGTGCAAATACTGGCTGCTGTTCTCAGAAGCAAAGGTTACACTGCTGCAAGTCTTCTTAGGGAGGTTGAGGCTACAAAGTACTACAACACCGACCGCACTTAACAAAGTAGTGTGAATTGTGTTTGGGAAATTCATATTGGTAAATACAGCACATTCCCCCATGTCTTCATGTCGCCATACAAACCCTTTGCATTGGCCCTCTCTCCCAAGCATAAATAGGCCTCATTTGTTACTGAATCCAAAAGTTGTAAATGTTGATGCTGTCTATCATTCTTGACAGATTGACTGTAATATTGTATTGCTAGTCATCATGGAGATTAAAGTACATTTGGCTTGTTGTTAGATGATTTGATGGGTTCAGAGGCCTTACTCCATCTAATCCATGACTTACAAAACTAGAGAAAACTCCAGGTAAGATAACATGGGTTTTAGAGCTATTTCTGTCAAGGTCACTGGTGGATGACAAAATTTTCTTTGGCCCTGGGTGAGCATATGTAAGACAATTTTTATTTAATAACCAATGATTTTATGAAATCTAAATCAAACACCAGAGACAACAGTTGCAATACAGTATCAGTCTCTCCTCTTTTGTCCAATGTAAATGCCAAGAAGGCGATAATGAAATGTATGGCCTGCTCTTTTCACACGTCATGATGACAGCACCACAGAAAATTGGCTCACCGGATCTCAGCGGTGTCCCATTTCTGGGGGATAAAACTTGTAAAACAATTCATTTTAATACACGCCGAACCCACAGTTTGCTTCAGACCAGGCGAGAATGCATAATTTCCCTGACTCTGAGCTTGACCTCGACTTAAGGGTGTCCCTAACTAAGGGCTATTTGGTGAAAAACCACTGGCCAGACTCTATGTCATTTGTACTTTCTTATATGTTAATGCATCCAGGATTTTATTCTAAGACTGTCGGAGAAAAAATAGGGGACGCCACAAGGGAATACCGATGGCTGAGCAATATCCTTTTTCCATGAACAGAGGAAATTGTTCAGTGACCCTTTGAGGTCTAGCCCATTTGAATATGTGTGTTGTCCCTGTCTCTAGCCTAATCAGAACAGATTGAGTCATGGCCAAAACACAACAAGGGTGGTTCAATAAAATGAAATGCATTTGTTCTGGTCCTCTT
Source organism: Perca flavescens (assembly GCF_004354835.1). Lineage (NCBI taxonomy): Eukaryota > Metazoa > Chordata > Actinopteri > Perciformes > Percidae > Perca > Perca flavescens. The sequence goes on from NC_041350.1 coordinate 31,430,280, forward strand.
GATAGAAATGCACATTCAACCAACTATGCCTGCCGACTAGTATGCATTTCAGAATTTTCAAAGAAGAAAAAAGAAATGTGTGGGAAGTGGGAATATTGTATAATTGAAGCAGACAGCTAACATGGATATACAAAAGAAAAGGAAGTGATTGGAAATACTTGAGCTATGTATTATTATATTTAGAACTTTTGTCAAAGCTAGTTCCTCTTGCCTTACAGGCACTCCATTTGCATCTATTGTTTATCCTCGACTCCTCTTCTTCCTCCTCTTGTTCTTCGTCTTCAGTTTATCTCAATCTCCCGCATTCTGTTAAGTTCATCTGTTTTCTGGCGACTGCAGGTCACCCAGCCTGCTGTAGGCACATGAAAGGACACTTGTAATATACAGAGAGGGCAGTGTTGGAGTCGGGGCAAAAATATAATAACATAAAAAGTGAAGGCGAGCAGAAGCGCAAGGTCTTCATCTCTCATGTATAGAAATTGGAAACGTCTGACCAGCCGGGGGTTGCTTATCTCAGAGGGCAGATAGCATCACGAAACAGGCCTGTAATGGCCACATGCTCCACTTGATAATCCCCCCCTTCCCGTCCCTGCTGCCGTCCGTCCGCAGATACGAGGCCCCCGGTCTCAGGGCTTAGAGGCTTGGAGAGCAGGGGAGCATTACCGATACAAAAGAAATGCATTTGGGCTCTTGCAGTGCTCCGGCGGACTGGGTTAACATAATAGCTTCCCCTCCCTGGCCCTTGCCTTGTTTTTGATTGATACTTTTCAATTACAGTCCACTCCCGTCCGAGCCGGCCCTGCACGGCCCCCACGCTCCCCCCTTCCCCAAACATTCAAAATGCTATTTTTCCCACTGTGTGATAACTTCAAACATTTAGGGGGTACAAGAGCACTGGTAACCCTGTTTAGCCGGCGCAGTAAATTGGTTCCATGTTCAACATAATAGCACTGACAGGCTTTTGCTAGGGAAATCAGTCCAGCAAAGGGACATGCCAACGATAAGACATCCAGCTTTGAAATTCTATTTCTCCGTATCAGAATTAAATCTGGACTTTATATTTCTTTTTGCCCGGGCGCAGGCTCTCTCCGGTCGCTTCCCGGCCTGTACTATTTGATCATGGGGTGACAACTAATACTTACCCCTGAGATCCTTTGCTCTCTATTTTCTGGGACTTTGGACCATATTTTTTCTTTTGCCTTGTTATTTTTCCTATTCCTTTTAAAAAAAAAATCCATATTGGTTGTCAAAATCTCAAATGATTTGTCCGTCCCAGGGATGTAATGCTTTCTGCACACAGCATTCACATGGGCAGTATCATGGACAGTTAAACTGAAAAGTGGTTAAACGTGTATCATGGGAATCAGCATCTTTACAATGAAAGTACATAACATAAATGTAAGGTACAGCAGGATGGAGGGCTGTAGCTCAATGCTTTTTACAACCTTTCTCGATCTGTATCAGCTCCATGCATATATGAGCCCCACCTCGCGCCAGGAATCTCTGGGTAAACATATTTGTAAGCAGCAGCAGTGCTGTAATCATTAGCAGAAGGAATGCTTTGCAGCGGTATCTGGGCTGATCTGATATCCATGTGGCTCCCAATGACAGCACCAGGCCCTGCAGATAATTAATCTATTTAGCTCAGGGGGTGGAAAGCCACCCGTCGCTAGGTCAGATAAGTTTGTGGATTTACACATTTTAAAGTCATCCAGTTCCTCAATGGCACCAAACTGTGCGATATTCTAATGCCATTAATTACTATTTCCGACTGGATGGTCTCGGCTGTGTCTGGACCAGCTGTTTCATCAAGCGTGTGTGTGTGTGTGTGTGTGTGTGTGTGTGTGTGTGTGTGTGTGTCTGTGTGGCTACAGAGAGTGTCTGTGTGTGCGTGTGTGTGTGTGTGTGTGTGTGTGTGTGTGTGTGTGTGTGTGTGTGTGTGTGTGTAAGTGAAACGCCCACTCCCAGTGCACCTCACATGCATCCTTTCGTCATGGGGTGACATTCTGAAAGACTCCTGCTGTAACTCAGTCCTCCATCACAGAGTAGCATGTGCACGCGCGTGAAGAAATGAAAGAAATGTGCTATTGTGTGCTCAGATATTTATCAAACAAACACATTTCATATAAGGACAGGAGCAAACAAAAAGTGATTTTTGTTATTTTTAAAGATAACAATATAATATTGATATTCAGAATAATATATTTATTAACCAACAGAGTAGAATAGAATGATCCGCATGAGGTGAAAAACAGCTTCTGCGTCAGGGCATACAGTACCTCTATAGAATGTAGTGCGACGTTTCCCTTTAAGCTTGAAAACCTTATTTAAATATGGGGATGTTTAGCACCGTCATGTCAGTGGCTGGTGACAATCACTGCATTGAAAACTACTTGATCTCTAATGAACGAGTGGTTTTGAATGGCAGTGTATCAACTAAGAAGAGCAGTGTGAATCCATGTGTAACATACGGAAATGAACCAACTTCAAGTCTAGTGTATATTATATATTCAAGTTTCAAGCAGCTTATGTATATATATTTTACAGTCAGACGTGTGCTGTTTATGTGCTCTTCTGTACATCTATTCCTTGGCTGTGTAATTTTGAGAAATAAAATTAAAGAACTTCTACAGTGGATGTAATGTGTTTTCCGGACGTCAGTTTGGAATATTAAAGCTGCACTTTTCAATATGTTGATATAAACTATTGCTTTAGGGCTACTATGTGTAATGGAAAAGGGCTCTGCAGTTCACCTCAACTTCACAGAGCTTTTTTTTTGTGACTTTCAGCTTTTAAAGCTCACAACCTGGCTTACTGTTTGGTTCAGTCTCGCCTCTCTCATCCACCTGGTTTCTGATAAACCCGCTGTACTCTACCCGCTCAGCAGCAAACAGCAGACAGACACAGTAAGAGACTAGCTGGTGAACATAGTGGAGCATTTAGCAGCTAAAGAGACAGATATTTCCCTCAGAAGATGGTGGAGACCAAACCATAGCTAAAAGTGAATATTGGCATTGCATGTAAACCCAAACACCACTCCAAATGAATGCTAATTAAATAGAAACATTTGCACTGTCAATTCTCCATCCATCCATCTTATCCGGTGTCGGGTCGCGGGGGGAGCAGCTCCAGCAGGGGACCCCAAACTTCCCTTTCCCGAGCAACATTAACCAGCTCCGACTGGGGGATCCCGAGGCGTTCCCAGGCCAGGTTGGAGATATAATCCCTCCACCTAGTCCTGGGTCAATTCTATTTTTCGATTTAAAGGCAGAGGAAATATACTGTAAGACAATACAATGCAACTGACATTTATGTTTAAAAATAAAAATATAGAGCCCACATTGTTGTGTAAACTGACACTCTTTAGTAGTAAAGTTAATTTATCTTGCGCCTTTTAGAATCAAATAGAATACATTTTATTGTCATTGGACAGCTGCTGTCCAACGAATTTTTTCTGCAAATCACCCTCAGTGGTACACAAATAAAAAGACAGTACCCACAATAAAAACAATATATAATAATAAATAAAAAAAATAAAATAAAAAAATAAAAACTTCAGATATTGCGCATTTATATTGGCAGAAAGACTACTATTGCACCATTATTTGTTAGGGTTCAGTTTTTTTATGGCACATGGGTAAAAACTGTTCATAAGTCTGGACCTGTATTACTTCCCAGAGGGCAGCAGGGTGAAAAGGTGATTGGCTGGGTGGGAGGAGTCCTGTGTGATGCTTTTGGCCTGACGCAAACTTTTAGATCAGCCGTCACATGTCAAGTGCTTCAAAAGACAAAAGGAAGACACAATATAAGACTAAATAGATTGGTCTTTGGGTGCTGTTTTAAGGTGGGAGGGGAGGCAGTGCAAACAGATATAGATCATAACTGGGCAAACGCTTTGCAGTAGCATTCTGGACCACTTTTAAACAATGCAGGGATGTCTTGCTAACACATGAGGGGTTATCTTCATCTCAGCTTTAGACACATTGGGCCTAAGCTAGAAAAAACTGAAACAAATCAAACACGTCACATGCTGGTCAAGAGAAGCCTATAAACAAATCAAGCAGTTGACATTTAGGAGTCGTAAAATATGAAAGCTTTGCATTTATTTAATGAATTCCTGATATTCTGCACTCCATCTGTCCAAAATAAGGCGTACATGCATCCAGTGGTGTTTGTTTACAGTGTGCATGTCTGTGTGTATAGTGGTATCAGTGTTGGTGCGTCTTATAGATGTCAGAGGGACATCAGCATCCCCAGTAATCTCCAGCCGCAGATTTACACATTCCAAGCATGCATTAGGAGGAGGGGGGGCATGAAGAGACATAGAGATGGAGAGAGTGACAGAGAGAGAGAGGGAGAGGGAGGGAGGGAGGGGAGCGAGGTGCTCCCGGGTTCCCTGCTCTGACATTGTGAGTGTCAGACTCCGATCACTTTAATCAGAGCGGGGATATGCATGATAAAACGGATAAGGGACTTTAATCAAAAAAATTCGCTGGTCTGGAAACGTGACACACTTCGACAAGCACGCCTCATCCCCCACCACCCCACCCCCGGCGCCCACATCTCCCCAACCCCCAGTGTCACCGCCACCGCCACCCCGGTCTGGGCTCGCCATGAATATGCATGGCCAGCCGAGACATACGTAGGTATACCACATTAAAACCGGCCCATTGTGTCTACTGTTGAGGAGGAAATAAAAACATATAACATCCAAACGTGCACCATGTATTCTTGACCCCCCTCCACACACCAAACATACACACCCCCAGCCCCAAAGCGATGGCTGCGTGGACATCATTCTACACATTTCCAATATAGACTATAAAAACAGAAACAAATCTCATCCCACAGGATTGATTTGTGCGGCAGCTGCGACTCCTCCACACATTTCCTCTTTATCACGTGTTAATGGGATTCATGTTCCCAGTCATAGGTTCATGTTAGTAGACGCTGCTACTGTATGCTCCGCTGCTGGTTAATGATAAATTACACGTGTTGGAATTGACACGCGGACATGTGCCCTGACATGAAATATAAATACCTTCATTTGGATAAGTTCGTATATTTAAATGAAATCACTGCTGACACTGTGGAGATTTCTGTATACAAACAGCACATGTACAGGAGCACATGTAGGGTGTTCGTAAGTGCATGTACACACACACACATTATAATAACACACAGCATTATAGTTTGATGGCAGCGCAGTGTGCTACAGGAGACAGAAGTAATAGGACTGGCTGGTCATGACCTTTGAATCCAACAGGAAAATACACCAGTCAGTTGTTAGGATGTGTCAAAAACAAATCATAGATAATTAGGTTAGACAGTTTTAATAATAATAATAATAATAATAATAATAATAATGAATACTTTAGTTTTTTTTCATAACTTAAGAAGGTTATGTAAGGATAGGAGCACAATGTGTCTTTTCAGCTAAATGAATCATTTCAACTGTTTAAATGATAAGGCTGGTGTTTTTACTGTCAACAAATCCTACAATGTTTTAATTTAATTAAATTAAGTTATACTCTTTATTGATCCCCAATGAGAAATTACAATTTACACTCTGTTGTTATTACACACAGGCCTGAAATACACACACACACACATGCTCAGGTCCTTTACATGCACTAAGGGAGAGATGTCAGAATGAGTGGGCTGTGACTGCTGAACAGGTGCTGTGAGCGGTTTGGGGGGGTTGGGTGCCTTGCTCAGGAGCACCTTGGCAGTGCCCAGGAGGTGAACTGGCACTTCTCCATCTACCAGTCCACTGCCGTATTTCACAGTCCGTACGGGGCACTTGAACCAGCAACCCTCTGGTTCCCAACCCAACTCCCTACTGACTGAGCTACTGCCACCCCCCCTTTTTTTTTTTTTTTTTTTAGTCTAGCCCTCAGTACTTTCTGACTCTCCCTCTGGTTCTCAACTGCAAGCCCATTGGTTCCTAATGAAGATGTAAATCTTCTTTAAAAACATCTCACAAATATGCTGATTCATTTTTTTTTTTTTAAACATTCAATAATTTCCTTAAACAGCTGGTCACTGTAGTTTTAACAAATGTTACTCAACAGGAGGAAATAGTGCATTTGTCGGGGACTATTTTCAGTGGTGGATTAATCCACTTTTGGTGCTGTAGTGAGTATGTACTCTATGGCACAGAGGAAGAATCATATCAGGCTTTGATACACTACTTGTTAGTCAATACATTCATTGTTGCTTTAGTCTTTTCATAGGATTCCTTGACAATAAGATGCTATAGAATGTCTCTAGGCTTATCCTTTAGGCAGAGCATCAATGATCCATTTCAGCACCAGTGTTGCCGATTCATTTCAATGAAAGTAGCTAGCACTGGCTCCAAATGTTGCTAAAAGTCCCAAGATGACATCATACAACTTTTTGCATATTGGTGATGTCATCGCACACAATTTGCATAAAGCTTAGTGTTTGTGTCTGCAGACTGCGCATGGCGCAGGCGTAGAGGGAGAGGGAACCAGTGCTGTTGGCAGAAGAGCCATGGACTGGGATCACTCTGAGCAGCACGCATGGGAATCAGTTACAATAATAATTGAATAAGTCGCGTCACTCTTCAAAAGTGACTACTTGTGCCTAACTTTGTTGCAATCTTTTTGAAACTTTGTTGCTGTGTAGTTTCAGTTTCATTCAAATTGAGAGCATTTGTTGCAACCTCTGTGTGCGTAGTGTGTGTGTAGTGTGTGAGTAGTGTGTGAGTACTGTGGGTGTAGTGTGTGAGTAGCAAGTGTGTTTTCGAGCAAGAGAGAGAGAGAGAGAGAGAGAGAGAGAGAGTGATGGTGGATGTGCTCAGAGCAAACAGCTGTTGGCGATCGGAGCGGAGAATACATTAGCAGTAAAGTTGTCAAGTGGTAGTAAATGTCCAGTGTAGGTTTCAGTTTGTCCATGAATAAATGCTGCAGCTCGTTAAGACCCAAAGGTTCCCCGGGTCTTGCTTGCTAACCGCTGAGCACCAACTTTGGCCCTGGAGGCAAAAACAAAGTCTGTCCTGTGCTTCCTGACCGCGATCTGGAAGCAAGTGCCATGGAAAGACTAGTAAGAGAGAGAAAAACAGAGTGCACTTGTGTGTGTGTGTGTGTTTTATGCTTTGGGTGGGGGGTCGGGAGGGACCACATCACAGTATAATTGCTTCCTGAGCTATGCTAATTAATTAGCACATACATGCATTTCCGTGCGGGTCATACATGCCGAGCCAGATGGTCTAAAAGAAAACATGTATGCGCTGAGTGCTATCAGGGAGCGAATAAATAGTACATAGCAGGCGTAGCCGCTGACATTAGCATAATATATTGGTTAGAGCACTGCAGACAATAAAGACAATTAACTGTGTGATAGTGGGGACACTTCCTGAGAGCCTGCACTACAAAATGGAATGGAAACTCTGGCACACTTTCCACTTTCAACACTGATGGCTCGGTGTTCTCCATTAGCTACTTTTATTGTCCACTAACTTCTTTTTGTGTGTGTGTGTGTGTGTGTGTGTGTGTGTGTGTGTGTGTGTGTGTGAGCTAGCCTCACATACAGATGTTTTATACCCAGTCTGGGTCAAGATTATGGTGAATAGTAGTTTTGATGAAGGACAGCCATGCTGCCGGACCGCAGTGGAACTTGCAACTACAACTTGGATGTTTCAAATCCATGTTGTGTGTGTAAGGGGCCGATAATCGGCCGTTAGTGACTCAAGTCTGTTCGGTGTGTCCCGTGTCGTCGTCAGTCTGGGGGGCTGTCGGCGTTCATTTTGGCCGACCTGACATGTTCAGTCACCGGCAGGGCAGTCCGGACTCACCCGGAAATGGCAAACGGAATGAGGTGACTAGAGGCTCTCAAAATCGACACAGTTGACCACAAAATTCTTTTATCCCGTTTGGAAAACTGTGTTGGAGTCAGGGGGACTGCCCTAAAGTGGTTTGAGTCATATCTTTCAGGGAGATGCTTTTTTGTTAAAATGGGGGACTCCACTTCATCAACTGCGCCTTTGAACTGTGGGGGCCCCCAGGGATCAATTCTTGGTCCTATACTTTTTGCATTGTACCTTCTCCCACTAGAAACAGTCTTTAAAAAGCATGGCATCTCATATCATCTTTATGCTGATGACTGTTAAATTTATATGCCAATCGGAAAACATGAGGGCAGCCCCCTGACATCCCTACTTGACTGTTGAAATGACGTCAAAGAGTGGTTAGCCCAAAAATTTTTAAAACTAAATGAGAGTAAAACTGAGATTATGCAGTTTGGCCCCACTAATCCAATGATAGATTTGGCCCCCCTAAATGTCTCTGTGCAACCTGTGGTAACTAACCTTGGGGTAAAAATAGACAGTAATTTTAAATTTAATAAACAAATAAATGCAATAGTGAAATCTAGTTTCTATCATCTTCGCCTTTTAGCCAAAGTTAAACCGTTTTTGTCTTTTAGCAGTTTTGAACAAGCTATACATGCTTTTATTTCTTCTCGTTTGGACTATTGTAATGCACTTTATATTGGTATAAATCAAAACGCACTCTCACGCTTAGTCCAAAACTCTGCAGCCCGACTTTTAACAGGAACCAAAAAGCGTGCGCATATAACTCCAATTCTTGCCTCATTGCATTGGCTCCCTGTTAGTTTTAGGATTGATTTCAAGATTTTATTGTTTGTTTTTAAAGCTGTGAATGGACTGGCCCCAACATATATTTCGGACCTCATCCAAATTTATACGCCAGCGCGGACACTGAGATCAGAGGGCCAGCACCAGCTTGTGGTCCCTAAGTCAAGACTTAAGACTCGGGGGGACAGGGCCTTTTCTGTGGTTGGACCTAAACTCTGGAATGCCCTGCCCCTCCATGTCCGTCGAGTCTTCTGTGCAGCACTTTGGAAACTTTGTGTTTGTAAAATGTTCTATAGAAATAAAGTGGATTGGATTGGATTGGATTGAATTTCTGGAGAAAACAAACTCATGTGACGCATTCGTCCAATCAGCTGCTGGTTTTCATTTCCTGGGCAACAATACAGAGTAGCGCCGCCTGCTGTTATGGAGACGTATTACGTTTCTCAAGTCGGTGTCGCCTCAGTGCGTTCCGAGGCAGTTGTTTGGACCTCGGGGACCCGACTGATCATCTCGACTGGCTTTTCTGTCGACGGTCGGCCGTCTGGTTGGTGTGTCTCGGCTATAAAGCAACAAAACATGACTTGACAGATGGAGTGGGGGAGAAGTATATTAGACTGTACAGGGCCCATATAACACCCAGCAAGGTGCTTTATTTCTTCCTTGCCCACAGATTGAATTGATGCTGTGCACCACTGTGCTCAGCACTGCCACCTCTGGCAAGAATATTTATTGCTATGACAATGAAGATTCAAATTTTATTTAAATTTCCAAATGATTGACTACAGTCTGGAATGGCCACTACTAATGACTTTAGAAAAGTACATTAACCAGCTAACATCTTCTAATGACTACTTTTAAATTGGGGTAAGGACAGGATGATCTAACTATAAATCGAGGAATCTCTGTGCAAGTGTGTGTGTGTGTGCGTCTCCTGAATGCACATCATCCCTAGAAGGCTCATTGATTGCGGTTCAGCCCCTACCTAAGTCGTGCCAAAAAGTCATCATCTGCCAAAAACTGATTGCTGTCTACCCTACATACAAATTATGAAATTAATCGTACACAAACACGTTAGATGAACGGCCAGGCTCTGAGGCTTTCCGGCACATTGTTTTGTTGCCGGTGGCTGTGCACATTTCTCCGGCCATTCTGCGCGCCATAGCGGAGGCTGAGTCGGGCTCCCTGCTTCACCCGCCCAGGCCACATCGCTACCTGGATGTGTGATGGCAGGACGAAAAAAAAAGGGGCCGCAGCCGAGCCGCGCTTAATTGAACCATGTGTTACAAGAGTGGTGTAGAGCAAGAATGGCAGGGGTTGAGTGAGTGACCTTAGTGAGTGTGTGGTCAGGCAAGGAGAGCGACATCGCATGAGAGTAACTCCTCATTTCCCCATCATGCGTAACGGCTGCAGACCGACTCCGCTGCGTGTCTGCTGCGTGCTCCTCCGTCCGTCAATACCCACCAGGTCCGGATTTGTTGCGGTACGGCTGTGGCCATGACTGACAGCTGTAGTCACGAGGACCCAAAAGTTCTCGCGAATTCACGTAGAATAGAACCACAAAACCAACAACAGTTAGTTTCCATCCAGAGGAGTAGAGGGGAAACAGCTCTGTGCCGTGTTTTCAAGGTGTAGTGCAGGGAAATATGATCGGCCGTGAGCACGGTGTATTTCATTTTGAAAATTAACCGGATATTTATTTTGTTTCTGTGCTCAACTTTCTGTCCCACACTATCTGCCGTGTGCTGAATTGCTGCGGACGGCTGCGGACTGCCGGAACTGTGCCGGAGTCGGAACGCAGTCGTTATGCAACCGGTGGAAATGCACACATTGACTTAAATGGAAACCTAATGACTCCGCCGCCGTTTCTGAGCCATTCCGCATCTGGTGGAAATCCCCGGTAAGACTGCGTGTGAGGAAAAGCAAGAGCGAAGACAATGTAACGTGAGTTAACAATGCACAATAAAATGATATAATGAATGGAGCTTCTCAAGACCCGGTGGCTTCATCTGTTGTTAATACAGCCCTGGTGGGAACGTCTCCCCTGTGCTTCCCGACCATGGTCTGGGAGCCCGAAATAGGAAAGGTAACACATGTTAATAGTTAGATAAAGTTGTGAAAAACAAAAACTGGGAACCAAAAATTCAGCCTGTTCGAAACAGGCACGCGCTCCAAACAGGCAGTGGTACATATAAGATACAATGCTTATGATTCCTTTTTTTTGTCTCTAAACTTTAATTGCTCATTGCTACTAGCCTCTAAGCCTAATCTTAAAGGTGTGTTAATTATTTTTTTGGCCTCTCTGGGGCAGAGGAATTACAGCTGAGTAATCATCACCATATAAAGTATATATGGTGAACATGTTAGCAAACAGCGGCTTATTTACACATCCAGCAGATACAAAGCAACATTAGCATTCATTTGGAGTCGTGTGTGTCCACCTGATGAATGTCCAATAATCATTTTTCCCTCCACCAACTCCTGAGGGAAAAATCTGTCTCTTTAGCTGCTAAATGCTCCACTGTGTTCACCAGTCAGTCACAAATTTTTCTGCTGTTTGAAACAACACCGGCTCTAGCCATTTGCTGTTTCCTGTTTGGTGCTGGAGGGAGAGCACCCATTGGTTGTTGACAATGTTCACATGAGACTAAAAAAACTTACGATAATATCAAACACGTTTGATTTTGTCTGAATGTCAAGACGGGAAAAAGACTGACTGGGACTGAGTTTTATGACCATTTTACACCAAACGATGGAGACAACGGGAGCCCCCATGACTCTAGCAAGACTCAGGATTTCATTCCCATATTGGAAATTAGTCTGCGACAGTGGAATCTCTTGAAAAGTCGTTAGGTGTAAGGTCAGCATTAGATAGCTTGATAACTGAGTAATATGATAAGATGAGAAATGTCTGTAATAAGAGAAAGCTGTTTGTTACTCAGAAACACCAGTCCTCACAATACCTTTATAAGTATTCAACAAAGTAATGTAATGAGAAGAGACAAAGTTTGCAATCTTCCGCCTCTACTTGCAGGTGTAAGTGCTTGTAGAGTAGTTTGTTTGTTTGTTGGCGACCTCGGAGTGATTAAATGTTGCAATGTTGCTCCTCTGTTAATTTGGGTTCGGAAGGAAAACAGCGAAACCGTTGTTGTCTCCTCTCTCAGTGTCTTCTGTGCCTCTCATCCCAGTCACTGGCTCACCTTCCAGAACAAATCCCTCTAATTCTGCAGATGATCATTTGGAGGGCAAGGAGCTTGTTAGCCTAATGATTAAGTTTAACCAGCCCTTTAAGAATATATGGACGCGCTTCAGCTGAGCAGAACAGTGTAATGGTTTGGAAATGAGAAAGAGGATGGGGAGGAAAAGGAGGGCAGGGGGAAGAGGAAGAGAGAGAGCTGAAAAGATGGCAGCAGCAGAGTTGTGGATGGACTGGAGTTTATTTAGGACTTTGGATGATGTACTGTAAAGAATGCTATTGAAGTAGTCAATTCTGGATGTGATGAAGGCATGGATCAAGGTTTTATCAGCAGAGAAGGTGAGTGATGCGTGGAGACTACCTACCTTCTTCAGAAAACGGCAGCTTCAGTGATTTGATTGACGTGGTGTTCAAAGGAGAAGTTGCTGTCAGAAAATAACGGTTTCGGATGCATAGTGAGCAGGACAGAGTGGAGTCATCGATGGTGAAGCAGAAGTTGTGAGTAGTTTTGATGAGAGATTTAGGACCGATGATAATCTGTGTGATTTGTCACAGTTAAGTTTGAGGAACTTGGTTTGCATCCATGATTTCATTTCACTGAGGCAGTTGGTCACAGGGAGGTAAGTTGCAGTTGGTAGTGTTGGAAGCTATGACCCCTTGCACTAATAATAGCCAAATGGGCAAAAAGCTAACACAGTTAATTCAAGGTGATCAAGGTGCCATCAACTTATGTCTAACTGTTTTTTTGCAGCAGGTTACACTCTGGCAGAGCAGGTAAAATTGGGTTTTGCGACACAGCTAATATGATAGCTTCTTCCATTTTGGACTCTAGTAGTGGCCGCCACTTCCATACTCCCACATTACCCATCACAAGATACCCTAGGGGACACAGTCATATGCTTTTTCTAAGTCTACAAAACTCATAGAGTCTGACTGGATGGGCGACACAGACAAACCCACACTGCCTCTCCTGAATCTGAGCTTTTGAAATACGCCTTGTGGAACTGGGACCTACCAACGTATCTAAAAGTTTGCCTTAAATGGACAAACAACAGGATCAGGTCAATGTCTAAGAAATTGGTAAAAACTTGCTTAATTCCAAAAAAGAAATATGATGTTTTTTATGTAGTCTATATCCGCGATATTCTAGTTGCCGCCGAAAAATTCATTCTTTCTGGCCGGATGTCCGGTACCTTCCGCTTTCTTTGTTAGCTAGCTAGACTATCTGTCCAATCTGAGTTTTCTGTTGCATGACTAAAACAACCTTTGATCGTACAAACGTTTCACCAAAACCATTTCCTTCTCTTAGGCTCTTTTTCCGCAGCACCGTTGCTCTGTGCTTAGCACCGCCCATGACAATTGTGATTGGTTTAAAGAAATGCCAATAAACCAGAGCACGTTTCTCTCCCATCCCGGAATGTTGTGTGGACTAGTCAGACCCTCCTCCGCAGAGCTGTGGAGGAAGGTCTGACAAAGAGAGACTGTGAATTATGATACCCTCTGTTTCAACTCCACACCCACTGTCTCCCACTTCCCCTACTGGGTATTGATTCTGGTCTGTACCCATATCATCTCCCTCTCTGCTGCCCATTTCTCCTCCAGTTTGGGACCTAACTGCTGGCCAAAGTCACCTGGAGTTCGCTCTCTCGCTTGCAGCTTCACACGTCCCACAAGCTGAGCTCTGAGCCTCTGTTTGACTGGAGATATGTGCTGTTTGTTTTATTCAAGATGGTAAGATAATGAAATTGGTGTTTGGCAAAGGTCTTTGCAATATAATTTCACTTTAGCGCTGTTATCTCAGGAGATTTATGAAAAGAAGATACAGGATGAGTCCTGTTTCCCTTTCCATTAGACACACCATAAAATTAATGAGGAAAGGTAAAGGGGGGGGGCGGGGGGTGTCGCTCACTTAATTTCTTTGAGCTTGTTATAACAAAGAAATATATTGAGGAGAACAGAGGGAATATATACTATTGATTTTATCACAGTATTTAGCCACTGGTTACACCGACTCCATTTATTTGTTTTTTAATGAGTCTTCTAGTTTAGAATGGCTGTCCCTGATAGCATGGCAGATAAGAGAGAATGCAACATTATCAATTAATGGACTGTGATGTGATTTTACATGTACGCAAATACTGATTAATGATTTATTGTTCCAAAAAGGATGTGTACATATTTACATAATTGATTGGACTGACCTGGAAATCACATCTAGTCTGAATCAGGTGAAAATTAGCTGATGAAGACGTCATTTGGAAACGTTGTCCCTCTTGACATTGTTATTGCCTAATCATCTAATATCATGTTGGGATGTGCATATACCTTGAAGCATTGTTCCAGTAAGAATAAATTACCATCAACTTTAAAGAGGTTCATTTTGGGGAGTGTTTATTTGATTGACAGGTGTCTAAAACCAAGTTAACCATGGTTTTAACTTTCTTCACCTTCTCCCTGTTGACCAAATCTGGAGATTATGGCTTCAATACACTGTAACTAACAAAGTCAGTGGCAAGCCTGGGCTTCAAATATCTCCTGAAAGACCTTAAACCTTGACTTTAAGCTGTGCTGATCAACATTTTCATCTGAACAATGGATCAAATGACTGTAACTTGAATAATGATTACCCGTCGCCCATTAACGTCAGCTCTGTGGAGTTTTTTAGTGTCTTCAAGCTTATTGTTTTGGTTTGACAACTTCACTGTTTTGGGTCAGTCCCATCATTCTCAATGATCTCCAAAAAGTCAAACTATGCACATGTCCAGGACCAAACAGCTGACAAAGTTGGCGACCAGCTGGTGAACATAGTGGAGCATGTAGCAGCTTAAAGGAGAATTCCGGCCAATTTTTACGTTAATCTTGATCGCTATAGCTACGCGAGTACTTTCGATAGAAAAAACCCCGACCCGAATCAGTGCAGGTAACACGGAGAAGCTGCAGCTACGTACTACAAGTGTCCCCTGAGCTAAAACGGCAGTGCTCGGGGCAAGTTTTAGAGTGCCTTTGTGCCTCTTAACAGACACAATATGCAATTAATATGTCTGTGCCACATGAACAGGGCCCTTACGTGTCAACAAGATGCGTTTTCAACTCAGACATTGTTTAAATTCACCTACCCTGGTCCCTGTCTCGATCCTGCCAGTAGCTAGCTTGCCCTGCTAGCTGATAGCCGTTAGCTGCTAGCTGCCGTTTGGTGAGTGTATTCAGACAGGCTTCTGTGATAATCATCCCAAAAACAATCCACGGAGCGGTGGTGGTGTGGCTATGTCCTCCAGAGGACAGGTCATGTCATGTCTTGAAGTGTATTCCCCCCTAAAAAAAACAATAGTGCGGTAGTAGCTGTTAGCTGCTAGCTGCCCTCCGGTGAGTGTGTACAGCCAGATAACTGTTAGCCGTTAGCTGCTAGCTGCCGTCCGGAGAGTGTATTCAGCCAGGCATCTGTGCTAATCATCCCAATAAAAATCCACGGAGCGCCCGGTGGGTTGGTGGATATCCTGCATAGGACAGATCATGCCTTTGCAGCAAAAGGTTTAGATTATTTCCCCCTCAAAATAGGTAATTGAGCACTGTAGTGGTTATGACCATATCAGTGACTATGTAACTACATGGAAACGGGATAAACGATGTCTGTGGCTTGCACAGTAATAGCGTTCTCCTGGGAATTCAGTTGTAGCAGAAAAAGGTAAACAGTAATTTGCAGATTGGAGCGTAGTGTGTGTGAAGAGTGAAAAGCGGAGTTGTTTATAACGGAAGAAGCTTGGAGTATGAAGAATATAGCAGATATGCAACACACGGAAGAGCCTTTTGCGTTTGATGGTCATCCTTATTTATTCGAACCAGAGTATACAGACGAAGAACTAGCCTCAAGAGTTGGAAAGAACGAGACTGACAGACAGAGGGGAAACAGGCAGATGAACTTGCTGCTCCAAGCACAAGCTAAAGGTAGCCTTCAGTAACTGGGGGACATAGCCACACCACTGGGCGCTCCGTGGATTTTTATTGGGATGATTAGCAGCTAACGGCTATCAGCTAGCAGAGCAAGCTAGCTACTGGCAGGATCGAGACAGGGACCAGGGTAGGTGAATTTAAACAATGTCTGAGTTGAAAACGCATCTTGTTGACACGTAAGGGCCCTGTTCTTGTGGCACAGACATATTAATTGCATATTGTGTCTGTTAAGAGGCACAAAGGCACTCTAAAACTTGCCCCGAGCACTGCCGTTTTAGCTCAGGGGACGCTTGTAGTACGTAGCTGCAGCTTCTCTGTGTTACCTGCACTGATTTGGGTCGGGGTTTTTTCTATCGAAAGTACTCGCGTAGCTATAGCGATCAAGATTAACGTAAAAATTGGCCGGAATTCTCCTTTAAAAGTGTGAGTGCAGGGGGGTAATCGGACATGCATCTTGCAGTACTCTGAAAGGGACGGATCCAATGTAAAGCAGATTAGATTTCCTCTAAAAGCTCCTCTCTGTGGTGCCAATGGCAGCCAGAGGCCACAGTAGGGTCAGCGGTGTGGAATTGAACGCCCAATTACTAATCTGGCTATCACACACACGCACATAATTAAATATGCATGCCAACATGTCCATGAAAACCTGAACACAGAGTGCACTCACTGACACAATTCTTAATATTGTCTAAGTAATACAGATGTGACACTTTGCTTCAGGGCAAGACTTCCACAAACTACTAGACAGATTTTGACTTGAATTGGTGTGATTATTTATGGCCCCCAGAGGATGAACCCTATCTATTTTGGACACTCCCTCCACTGCCACCCTCAGAACAAAATGTCACCTTTTGCACACAAAATATATCATCATATAGACATTAAGGGAAAGAAAACTGTTTTATTAACTCCATTAACTTTCCTAAAGCACCCCCTTCAAGACAAACTTTGTGAAAAAATTTGGTGAACTATTCCTAACGGGGGGTGCCTCTGTGTCTTAGGGTTTACTGTAAGACAGTGACCATGAACAGCAACACCCCCGGGTCATATCATATCAATGTGCAATGCCATTTTAAATAAATAAAATATCACTTCCCTTGTCTTTCATCTATTTACTCTAAAATCTCTTTTAAAAAGCATAACAATGTGCAAAAACATAATTATATATATATATATATATGTATATAATTATGTTTTATATATATATATATATATATATATATATATATATATATATATATATATATATATATATATATATATATATATATATATATATAATTTTTAACTTAAGGTTCAGTTAGCAATTTTCTGATCTTTTGACCATATCCCACTGCTTCCTTCATCAAATGGAACTTACTAAAGAGCCATTATGTGACCTAAGTTCTGTGCATTGATCACATGATGACACCTATTGCTTAGGTGTCCCATTGAAGCAGGCTTTGAAAGTTTTTTTTTATATCTTGCAATGCTCGTTTCAAAGGGCAGTTTCAATTTCAATTAAGTTTAATTTCGAGCATTAAAGTTCATTCTTTATCTTGAAAACCTTACGTTCCCAAAAACAGTCCCCTAAAGAGCTTTTTCCTGACCTTTTACCCGGTTCTTACGGAATTCTTCAGTGGACGGAGATTGCTCACTTATTATGATGTGACCTAACTTACTGAAATTCCTGCCTAATGTGGCTGAAAGCACAGAAACATGTAGTAAATTGACCTTAAGTTATTAGTTTTAATATTAAGTTTTCTTTAATCTGCGCGTACAAACACACACAAAAACACACACACACACACACACACACACACACACACACACACATACATCCTATTTAATCTATTTTATCCCTGCATGTATAAACATGACTCCTACTTGTCGACTGTTAATTGATACACTTTCCTGTCTCACTGCCTTCTAAAGGCCAAGATGGAGGACGTGGCCAACAGTTGGCGACAAACAAAGACTCTTTGAAGCAGGTTATGTTCTGCAGTGTCAAACCTGTTGCACAAAACAAAACTCCACTCCCACCACCCTCAGCTTCTTCTGTGGATGGTAATCTGAGTCTCTGTGATTCTCCTTCTTCTTCTGCCAATTATGAGAGCAGGAGCAGTGAGTATTCTATCATCGGCTGGCAGACAACTTACGGCACACTGCGGCGATGGCCGGGGACACGGCACACAAATTACAATTAACCACTAATCCTTAACAGACGAGTTCAAGATGGCAATTTAATTTGCCCTCAACTGTTTCTCTCTTCCTTTCCTCAAAATCTTTTTCAATTTCCCTCCCTGCAATCCCAGGTGCCAGACCAACTTTGAAGGAGTGAAGATATCAATAGTTTATTGGCAGTAAGCATTAATTTAATAGGGGCAATAATATTTTTTTCAGACACTTGGCAAGAAACGGTTTTGAAGGATTTAAGGGTTTTTTATCCACTCCGGAGATTAGTAGAACACATAATGAATTTGAGAGCAAAAGTGGGAAAAGGCATTAACAAGAACTTCAGGAAGATAACTTGAGGAGCAGATAAAAGGCCCTTGAGAATGCTGACTTTAATGCTTCATTATTTGGGAGGAGAGCACTTGGCTTCCAAACGCAAAGCAACTTGTTCTGTAAGTTTTCCTGGAAGCTTTAATGTGAAGGGTATGATATGCACATTGATTGTGTGAACACATTATTCACTTTAAATACAGGTACTAGCATTCTTTAGTTAGTTGTAGTCTAAATCATAGGCTGGCTGCTACTACAATGTCTTGTTTCCTACTTCTATATGTTAATAACAGAATATGTGAGGTGTGGGTGTGGCAGCTTCAGAGTTTTCGCACCTCTGAGTAACAGAAAGTATTGTAATAAGTTATGTGGCCAAATACTTCTGTAAAGTCTGAGCATTAAATTAGTAATGTATTACAGCTTTTCCTAGTTTGACATCAATGTCAACAATACCAAAAATGAATTAAAATGGGGATAAACTCGGGCGACCTCTAGCTCACTCGGTAGAGTGTGCGCCCCATTTAGGCTTAGCCCTTGGCAGCGGCCCGGGTTTGAATCCAACCCAAAATGCTCCCCCCAAAAAATAAGGATGAACTTTCAACTTCAGTTTATGAAGTATAGAATCATGTGAATAATAATAATGAATCAAACAACAGCTGATTAAGATTTCAGACAGGCATTATTATATGCACTTTTATGTTAAAAGGACACCGGTTTGATAGTTGCACCATGAATTTCCATTATAAAGATGGTGGTAATAACAATTTTGCAAAGCAGACTCAAAGCACTGCTTAGATTGCACTTGGAGATTCAAGATTGAAACAAGCGCTGTCATTAAAATATCTCCTTCTATCGACAACCATCCTGTCTTCAGTGATGTAAGCGCTTGTACTCAAGCTGCCAAAATCTCCCCCTCATTCCACAACCCCCACCAGGCTTGTCCCTGGCACTGTACCCAACATACCAGAAGGCACCTGTGGACTCGCCGACTAAGGGCCCTGGAAGCCTGGAAGCCCATCCGCTGACCCATTCCAAACTCACCCCTTGAACTGAGCCTTGGCGCGGAGGGAGTGGCGGTTAGGGATGGTGGGGGGCGAGGTGGTGGGTGGATGCTGCCGGTGGGCAGAGCTCGAAGGCCTGGCGCTGGCTGGAGTGCCCAGGCTTAGGCAGGCAGGCGTGGATGAACACGTCAGGTTGATTAATGTGACGCCTGGCCTCGTAGCCGACCCCGGGCTGGACTCCACCTGTCCTCCATCCAACCAACCACCGCATCCCCCTCCCTCCCTTCCTCCTAGACTCAGTGGCCGCCAAACGCTGAAGGAGGCAGAGGAATAAGAGGAGGAGGAGGAGGCGGAGGGGTGAAGGGGCGGGAGGTGAAGTCAGCGGCTCCAGGTCATTGATCATTATTGGGCTGCGGCGAAACATGGGAAGCGTGGGAGGGAGAGAGAGAGGGGGGGGCAGCTCAGGCCAACCGTGATGACTTGGTGGCCAGCAGCCTCTGTTGCCCGGGGTGTTTGATGAACCAGGAACTAAGAGCTGGCCGGAGGTGTTCCCCTCTCATAACAGCTCAGCTAAGAATATCCTGCAAGTTGCTTTTAAGAATAATTCCATGTTTTTTTACAACTTATTTTGTTAGTTTTTCCCATCCTTTCTATCAATAATAGCAACAGTATAATCTCCAAGTTAAAAACTGAAATCTAGGAGAATGACAACATTGCTAAAAAAACGTCAAATGGGGCAAAATAGCATCAGTCTGACGATCTGACATGGTATAAACACGCCTCCAGTTAGATATTATTATTTGGATAGGAAGACGAACTGTCAACTTAAAGATCAACTTCCTGCTTGAACTTTGACCTACTGTAGTTACTGTGGTTGTGCAAAGTTTTCCTTATCCACATTTCAAGTGCGCTCACTTTTAGTTTTACCTCCAAACCAAGTGGTTTTGTCAAAACTTTCAGGAAGAACAAGAACCTTTTTTAGAAACTCAGGAACTTAAGCTGTGTTTGGAATGGAATAACCAGGGAGTGAATTTCTATAAAATAGTTATTTGAAAAATAGTCCTTAAATGCCAGGAGGGTACTCTCCAGTAGAGCTTAAAGGGCTGACTGTTCCTGATTAGACAAACACACAAACAACGGCGCTATTAAAATTTCCCAAATTAAAGAAGAACTGGCTCCACAATATTAAGATAATGCGTGGACATTTCTTGTTATTTATTCAAGTCCAAAACAAAGTTAGGCTTTGTTGTAGAAGGGTTATTATATTGTAGTAAACAAAAGAAAGTAAGCAGTGAACAATATTTTTAGTAAACTGAAACTAAATCAAACTTATAACTAAACTGAAAACTTAAACTAAACTCAAACTCATACAAACTAAATAAATAAAAGGAGACATTGTAAATTTCCGTCATCTCTCGTGATGTATCGTGTATTTGGGTATATGTATATGAGAGAAGGAGCTGAGTGTATCGAGGGAGCAGTGATGAGAGCCATTAAACGGAATAAATACAACTAGGCTGAATGTTTCATCAGGGTTATGCACCAAATAAATAACCACTAAATAATCAGAAACAGATTTTCAGTCACCTCCTCTACCGCTGCATGTCTCCTTTTCATTCACTTATCAACTCAAACAGCAGACTCACACAGAAATACAAAGAACAGCACAATGACTCTGTGTCCTCAAATGTGAAAATTGCTTCTCAAATGTCATTTTTTATTCCATCATTTGTTTGTTTATCACATCATCATGGGTCTTCAGACGCTGTGGAAACGGAAACAGGAATGAGTAAAAGGCACTTTCAGTTCCTTGTTTAGTTCCTCTTCTTCCCATGTTCCTGGGACATTTTGGTCAAAAATAGCTGTAAGATAATTCCGATCAACTGTTTACAATCCTTCTGATCATCATGTTTCTTTTTACTTATGTCGCTGTGTTGCCAGCTTCTAGTAATGACTTTTGTGCAAACTGATGCAATGATGGCTTAAAAAAAAGTTATTATAAATCTGAAACATCTTCTAAATTGTTGGCACTACTCAAACTCTTTGTCTCTCTTTTTCCAGTTTTCTCTCCTTCACTTTCCCCCGGTAAGTTTCCCCAACTAACTGAGGATGGGAAGGGGCCATTTCATGCTGGGTCTCCCTGGGGTGTTGGGACTCCACCCTCCCGGTAGGGGGGTGATTGGGTTGTCTGGGTGTTCCAGCGGCGCGCCCAAGTGGAAAGAGGCGTAATGGAGGGGATCGTTGGCCATCGATACACAATTATATAACAAGAAGGGGAGCCACTAGCTCTCCTGATGGCCCAGCCTGGGGAACACAGGCCCCTCTTTGCTTTATGTTTGATGATAAATTGTTTTGCTGGAGATTATGGTCATTGCAATTATGTCCAATGATATCGAGCCACTAAATGATTCTCAGAGTCAAGCTGTGAAGTTCTTATTGAAGAACTGGATTCAATTTAAAGGCCTTGATTGCTATACAGTACATTCACATGCTAATGTCATTAAAAGCACCGTGTAGTCTGGACACTAAAATCTGATAAGGAGTATCTTAAAGGGTCAATCTGTAATCTAGACCTAAAGCATTAACTGACATCATGTAAATTTACCTAAAATGTATTGTTGATTGTATTTTATTAAGGTATGTATGGATATAAATCCTCTTTTGTGTTGTAGTATGAGGCATGAGGTCAACTGAGCAAAACCCACCGGAACCCACATTTGAATCTGCAGGAATTTACTAACTTGTTTCTGGAGTATTTAAAGTAATAATCTCAAATATTTCCATTTAAATAAATGTCTGCCAGCCGACTGACGTCACACAGGCAACACCAGACGCGTAACTATCGGTAAGCAGGGTAAGCGGTGCTTACAGGCCTGGACCAATCAGGGGCCCGCATCACTGGAAGATATTGATTGACAGCCGGGGCCCCCTATCGCATTTTCATTACTCGCGACAATCCAGGCAGTCCCAGGCGCAGCCACAGTCAAATTAATTACCTTGTTTCTTTTATGAAGACGAAATGTGTGTGACTCGAACATCTCACATTACCAACAAAACGTACAGCGAAAGACCGTCAAAACATTTCAGATCGTCCTGCCAACCTGTATACATTGTAACATCAACGTACGCTGTAACGATGTATCACTATAAAGTCACTGAAGCGGCTGCTGTTTGAATACTGTTGGCTCTCTGCAGCACACAAACACACACGGTGGATGCAGGAAAAATCGCAGATGAGACGACACGATGACCTAAATTGAGGACAGCTATGCTCGTTATTGTAAGTGCAATGATAAGTTAAAGTCCAATAAGTACTTTATCAAACTATGAATGTGTGTGCCAGGCCAGGTTAGGAAATTAACTAACAATGTAAAGATCAACAAGCCACTGACAGTGACATATATGTTCATATTTGATTAATTCAATAAATTATTATTTTTTTGTCTTAAATCCACCAGCCATTTTCATATTATACCAACATTTGCAGCATCCTGAGCCGTTTTGGTAAGGTTCCTAGAAAATCTCAGCCCAGAGTAATTAATTAATAGTAATAATTATTCTTCTCCCCAAAACAAGTTTCCTTTCTATTTTTAAAGAACTATAAAAAATAATTGTCACTGTCTTCTGCAACTTCATTACAACAAACATACAAAAGACATTGCAACTTTTATCGCAATTTTTTACAGGCATTTTGGGCCGCAACGATCTCAAAAAAAGGCCACGAAATTGTGGAAGGACTGCCCTTGTGTGTCTTGTCATGTGTTATGATGCACATTCACCAGTGTTCTTTTGTTGTTGTTGTTGTGGTGCGGGTAGGCTACTCCTGATGTTGTCAGTCATCTCATCTCTTCTATGCTGTGTCTCTATGATCCTGTCCTGTCCTATTCATGGTAGCCTACTCGTGGACATTGTGCCATCATCACTTGCTGTAGTAAAGGGGCCCGCCTTGATAATCCTGCATAGGGGCTCGTTACGCCACTGGGCAACACTGTTTGGATCCCTGGGAAGTGGGATCCCAAATCACACCTGCAGTTAGCACTTATCGCCATAGGTGCTGCCAAGGAGAACAGAGATCTTCAAGATTGTAACTTACATAGCTGTATCTTTCACCTGGGTAAGTAAAAGGCTGATTTATACTTCTGCGTAAAATCTACGCCGGACCCTACACCGTAGCCTGATGTGCACCTCTCGAAAAAATGTAACTACACATTGCAGCAAAGCACATTGCTCGGCCGTAGCTTGGGAGCGTTGCATTCCCCCCCGACTCATTTCCTGGTTCTCCTTCTCCATAAACAACATGAGATCAAGGAGAGGGTTAACTTTTCCTGCTCCAGATTTCCCACTGTGGTCAGAAAGAACAGGGGAGACACTTTGGTTCTCTCACTATGACTCTAAAGTCACTCTCTCACTGATCCCTCGCTCTACACTCCCCCCCCCACAGACACACACACACACATGCCAGCTCGACGCACACACCAGCATACAAGTATAGACATCAGGCCACTTACGTAGGCTACGGCGAAAGCTCTGTTGGAGGCTCCGCAGGACCATAAAACAGCCTTAAGGCCAACGCAGTTGTCAATTTCCCGTCCAGCGCCGACGTCGTTTAAATAGCAAATGCACCGCCGTCCATCTGTGCGCCCATAGGCATGCTGGTCTTAGGTGTGTTCAGGTGCCTTCTGGGAGTATTGCTATCTTGAGGCAGCGGAAAGTGATTGCGCCGTTGACCAACAAAAACCTGGTCTAAAGTCAATAACGCAGCATTTCATTGTTATTTTAACAGAGCTTTAGTAAAATGCTCCTAGGCTCGTGCACAGCACGCGCACACTATGCTTCTTACACACACAGGGACACACATCAGTACACACACATACAGAAGATTACAAATAAAAATAAAACGGTGCAAATCCGCCATCATAATAGTAATGTGCCAAGGGCCAAACGTGCCTGGCTTTTAAAGGGAATGGGAGATGATCTCTGATTGGTTTATTGCATGTTACGCCCAAAACACACCTCTGATAATGAAGACACTAAGTACAACCCTTTAGAACCATGAGCCCGGCGCATGGGCCCTTTTTTCTGCCGTCAAACTAGCAAAAGTGGATTCATACACGCCCTAAACGGGCCTGTGCCAGGCGCTTAGATCGTTATAATAGGGCCCTAAGCATCAATTCAAACTCCAATCAAATTATTATTTATCCTCAAATTTCGTGGAAGATAATAAATGCACATACTGATTGAGTTATTGTAATCTAAAGATGTATTGTAATCTAAAAAGAAACAGACAGTTGGTCAGGTAAGTGTAATGAAACAGTCCTGTGCAGTTGCACAGTATTGAACACATCAGGGTAAAATGTTACCGCATAATGATAAAATTGACCGGAGGTTCTTTGTATTCTTTACTAAAACTGAGCAGGTGTGTAGACAGTCACCAAGAATGTTGGCAGATACTCACCAGATTTCTGCACTTATTGATTCCACACCAATGTGTTGAAGCTGCACCGGGGCCAATGACTGTGTGAAATGTGTCAGGTGAAGGGGAAGCCACGGAGAATTATCACCGACAAAAGTCAGAGCGGATGCACCACTCTGATCTGATACCTGTGCTCTCTTACTTCCCAAATTCAAAAGAATACATACAGTATATGACTTGTGTTTTTAATGTTAACCACTGTAGTACAATCAGTTTGGTCTGTGCAATGTATCGAAATGTCTTCCTGACAAAAAGTGTGTCTAAATTGACTGTCGACACTGCCTTCACATTACAATGCATTTACAATAAATCACGTGGGAAATTATTAGTTATTATCCCCTTTACTACTTTACTGAGTCAATATGGGCGATTCTAGGATTTTTCAAGTGAGGTGGCACAGGTAGGGACCAATAGGCAGTCAGGGCATTTTATCAGAATACAGCATTAAAGATCTGCTTAGAAATAGGGAATATTGGGTAGGATAGAACAACACAATGTTATTCTGCTAAATATAAAAAAAATAATTGTTTATCTGAATACCATATGCATTTTCTATAAGCTCAGTCCGCCAACAACAGTCCGAAACATGAATTGGTCATGTGAGAAGGGCTGGGGAGATTGGCAGAACAGGCAGTCAAGTGACAGTACTCTGATCCAATGGAAATCTAGAACTTGCTAAGGATTTAAAAAAGAATGTAGTTAAAGTGAATCACTGACATTTAGCCAATAGCCCACCGATCTATGTTAACGCTCAGTAGTGACACTGATTCTGAACCATGGGATTAAAGCAGTTACCAATCATCACCTAACTCAGCAGTCGTTTTAGCATCGTAAAGGGTTTGTTTTGGTCTTCCAGCCTGTAACTCTGCTCTCATTACCCTTGCTCCCAGCAGCAGCAGGTAGCTGTTATCAGAGAGAAAGCTCTATTCATCTCACTGTACACTACATGCTCAGCAGCTACAGGGTAAGGCCTTGAAAGTCTTACATTTCTTTAGAAAGTCTTACATTTCATTCACAGAGGTCATAAATGTGTAGTGTCCTTTAATAAGATTAAATAACACCGTCATTGTTTTGTCACAAAGCATGTATTATATGTAGTGAGTACTACAAGAAAAGGTTGCATTACGTTCAAGTACTTGGTAAACAATTATTTCTATAGCCTAAAATCCTTTCTGATATTCCATTATATCCTGTATAGTTTTGCCAGAAGGGCTATTGAAGTTGGTATTACATTTCATTCTAAATGGTATTAAAAAGGTTGGTAACACTTTACTTGAAGGTATCTACATAATAGTGACATGACACTGTCATGAACACATGACACTGTCATGACACATGAACCCTAACCCTAACCCTAACCATAACTTGTCATAACAAAACCAAATGACACTTACTAAAAAAAGCGTTATGTCACACAACGTTTATGACTTGTTTATAATGTTTATGACACGTTCATGACAGTGTCATGTCACTCTTATGGCCAATCAAAGCACATTGGGAACTTTTATAAGAGAGGCTGCTGAAAGTCTCCAAAGGATTTATACAGAAAGAGTGGCTCATTGATGAAGCTGGTGTTGATCGTTGAGGTCAGTTTATTGATTTCCATTCAGTTATTTGGCTTAATGCGTTGAAGAGGAAAAACCGCAAAGAGAATTAATGTCCCACGTCTTGTAATCACTCGGTATAAATCTTAGTTTAGGAATGAAACAAACATGAAAAGTATTTCCATTTCCACAAGAAGACACAATTTATATTTATATCACTGAAGGAGCAGATTACTACAAAGATGTATCGACCACGTTGCTCGCAGTGCGTACACGTGGTTCCTCCTTGTGACCTTTTCTTGTACACATCTCTGATCCGCCACATACATTATTGAGTATCACATAAACTGCAGTATTTCACGATGGTGAAGGTAAACTTCATTAGGAGTGGGGGTGACATGTACGGCCTACGGGCTTCCACCGCAATAATTAACTCAGGGATTTTTTTTCCTCAGCTCCAGTCTCTCTGATCCAGGTCGGTACTGACAACCTTGCACCCCCCACACCCCCGGCCCCTCCTTCATCTGCCATATACAGGTCACAGACGGCGGCCCGGCACCCTGAGGTGTCCTGTAAATGTGCCTGTGGAGTGATGGGCGGGCGTCCCTCGATGCCACATTCATTTGCACATCAAGAAGGCAGAGAAGGAAGCTTTGACCCAATTAACGCTGAGGAAAACAGATTAAAATAAAGTCTGCTGCCTTACTCCTGGACATCCAGTGCCACTGTGTGTGTGTGTGTGTGTGTGTGTGTGTGTGTAGATGGATGATGAGGTCGTGCAAGGGCCACAGGATGAAAGTAACTTTCAGCTCTCATCCAATCACGGGGGGCGTGGAGAGCAGAGGGAGCTGCCTGGCTCAGAGGCACTGTCGCCAGGTGACGCTCACCCTGTACTCAAGTCAAGTTCATTTTATTTCTATGCCCCGATATCACAAATGTGCCTCAAATTTGTGGTGAGAACGTGATCTGACTTCGAACCGCACCAACTATAAACTCGCGAGTCTGAGCTGAATGTCTCAATCTGAGATACGGCAGAACATGCAAACTGTGGCAGCTTGCAGTGTTTCTCTCACAGAAATAGACAACAGTCAAGCTCGCCGTCCGACACTCGCATGTCCGTGGTCAAACCAGCCGCCGCTAAAGTTGGAGACAGAGCAGATGTAGTAATGTCGCTCGCGAAACAATGTCAGATTATTTAAATCAAATGAGCTGGTTTGACCGTGGAGATACAAGAAATACGCACTAATCCAGAAAACAGGACCTTCTTCCTGTATTTACTTCCTTGCTCCCGCCCCAGATTCATCCAACCAATGAGAGGCGTGAACATTCTCGCGTGATTTGTAATGACAAATTTTAGTACGATTGGATTTTCACACCTTTGAAACCAAACCAAGGGGAAACCGCTCCAAGTTTACAAACTCAACAACTGATTCGGACCAGAGCAAACAATCCAGTGGCGGCTGGTGATTTTTGTTGCTTTTTTTGGTGGGGGGCAAATAAATACAAAGCAGTACTTTGAAACAGGACAAATCAACCAGCACTACTTTATTTAAACAAGTATGTATGTTGTATTTAAGAAGTGCAAGACAATATGATACAAGATTCAAGTTACAAACATAAGAAGAAAGTGACTCTCACTGAGTTTTTTTTTTAACTCTATCCTTCCACCCACTACCTAAAAATCATGTTAATTACTTGAACATAAATTTAGCTCTCCTTTCCTTCTGGCCAGCAGATTTCTCAATGACTCTCTGATCAGTCTCTTTTCCATGGAAAGCATGGCCAGTTAGGGCCTTTCCTGGGTTATGGTGTTTCTGAGAAAAGATTTGATTCTTTTCAAGGTTGAGAAGCATCATGGGTGGTCTGTGAAGGAGAAATGATCCCTAGTGTGTCCCAGGATGGTGTCACAGACCTATAGAGATAATTAAATGGGTAGTTTATGACTTCATATTTCATTTGATCATTTATTTTTATGTTGCCAATTTATTCTTTTCAGGATGCGGTTGTGTTATTAAAATGTTGATTTTTGTAAGGATTTATACCAAACAAAAATGTTTTCTTGAGTCTGTAGAATATGATATCTCTGCAGCACAACAATAATGTATGGTATTTTGACTGATTTCTATAACAAACTCTGCAAAGGACTTTATTATAATATTGGCAAAAGAGAAAGAGAGTTAATAATGAAAGAGAAAGCAAATAATGATCATATTACAGGAATACAGTTACCTGACCTTTTGTATTTCCTGTTGGAACTACTGGATGCTCCCTTTGATATGGACCCAATCAATGTTCTTCTTCTGGAGCTTGGCATAGAGGAATTCTACATGTGGCATGATGTGGTGATAAAGTTCCAGAAAGAACTTAAAATCCTGATCCTCCACTCCTGCTTCTCTGACAGTATTGGGTAAAGTCACCTGAGTCTTGTATGCTCTCAAAACAGCGAACGAGATCCTCTCTGTGCTCAAAAAGAGTATTTATAGTGCAGTAGCAATGGACTGCGCTGTAGCTGACTGCAGAGGGATGAACTCAAAAAATCTTTCCTGCGCGTTGTTTTTGTCGGCTCCACAAAATGCCACACAGTCTATTACCCTGGACAGTATGTGTTGATTTTTTTTCACCTCTTCGTTGTGCCTTCAAATGACAATCCTGTAACCTTCATCTAGTTGTTCAGCAATGCTAACTCTGCCAAAAAATATTAGCTTCATGCTATTATCAAGATGGATGCGACTACTTTCATGACGTTTGCATTTTTCAGAGAGATGTTCTAGGTCTACTCTTACCCCCGTTGTGTTCCACAAAACCTCAGTGCCGACACTTTGAAATAAAAGACAGGGAAAGCTAAAAAAGCATCCAGCCAGCCAACTCTGTTTCTCATAACAAGAGCGGGTGTAGCTTCGTCCTCGGTCACTGGCCTCAGCCTGCTGCTGGATTTGTAAATCGGGTTGGTCCGGTCCAAAATCCTTTATCCTCTTGTTTTCTTCCAGTGAACGCCCTGTGAAAGGTTTTTTTTTATAAATCAATGAGAGAATTTGGTTTAACTGCTGCCATTATCTCCACGGAAGTGATCTGTGTCACTGTGTGATTGTCAGCCAAGGGGGTAAGAGTCTGTCAACAACCCGTAGCTCCTATGGCGCCATTTTGATGCTAACAAGCACTCACCTCCCGTTAGCATCCCATTAACTGCCATTCATTTTGACGTCACTTTGACAGCGAATAACTTTACATCTGAAGCATTTAAAGACTCTATTGTCCGTTGTTTATTTCTAAAGAAACACAACAATGTATAAAAGGCTCCATTACCTTGTATCTCACGTTATGGCTCCGTAGCAGACGCTTTTTGTAAAAATAGGCTAACGATTGTGTCATAACCACGAGACTTACTGTTGCATATTAGAGGAATTACCGTATAGTACAGGAGAAGCTCGCAGACAGTTTAAACTTGCATTAGCTGTTTAAGTTGTTAACTAGCATTATGAGTGATCAGCAATTAGCCTGTGTCTATGTTATCTCCTTACATATACCTACACTCTCCGTCTCTGTAAGATTGGGAATGATTGAGATTTCTCTCGGCACAGCTACCAGAAGACTTCACACTTTCAGAGATGTTGCTCACGTCACATCTACGTTGTCTCTCTCAGTTGGAGGCTGCTCAGTAACGCTCAGCGCTCACCAGAAAAGTGACTTCTAATATCCTTCACTGGTCTCTGTCCAGAGACACGGGATCTGTTGGTCCAGTTTATATACTGTCTATGTTGTCAGCTAGCAAGGTTTTGGCAGAGTGACGGTATCGCCTGCGCAGCAGCGGCCAAGAGTGTAAAGTTGAATGACAGGTGTCGAGAACCAATCAGATTGGATAAAATAACATGTATCCAATTCTGATTCGCCAGGGACAGCAACCTGCGCCCGCAGGGGAATCTTTAAGAAACCAATTAGAGACCAGCTTCAGGTCACATGCTTGCCGAAAGTTTAAGGACTTACATAGACATACATTTGTCCGGCGTCTCTGCCCATGAAACCGCAGGAAACTTAGAGAAAATAGTTAGCTGGTTAAAACCAGTTTTTATTAAATGCTGAGGCTGTTACTACCAGCCAGTATGAGTAAACTATTTTATTTATTTATTTTTTTTCATTTTTATATCATTTTTGTCTACATTTATATTTCTGGAATTTGATGGGGGTGGCACCCCAGCGCCCTCTACTGACAAGCTGCCACTGAAACAATCTATAGGTGTTAATATGCCCTCAGTTGAAAGTTGAGATCTAACCCAGTGCTAGTGTCATGCTTGCTCTTGGGGGAAATTGTTGGGTCTTTGTAAATTATAGAGTGTGGTCTAGACCTACTCCATCTGTTAAGTGTTAAGTGTGTGATTTGACACTATAAATCAAATAGAATTGCGATTTGAGACAACACTGCCATGACCTAGAGTGTGGCTGGGCTCTTTTCAAAAACAACATGTGGTCTTCAAAAAGTTGAGTCTTGAAAATGAGGGGGTCGTCTTATAGTAAGGTTTGTCTTATATTCGGGCCAATACAGCACACATTGTACACAGTGTATTAACCAAAGTATCAGAATTGAGACACTACAGTTTCCCAAACCACAAAACACATTAGCTACCACCTGCCAGTGAGCCACTGCTCTCAGGTTATGG
This sequence comes from Perca flavescens, assembly GCF_004354835.1. Lineage (NCBI taxonomy): Eukaryota > Metazoa > Chordata > Actinopteri > Perciformes > Percidae > Perca > Perca flavescens. The sequence goes on from NC_041350.1 coordinate 31,461,195, forward strand.
GGTTAGTGGCACTACACACATGGCAGCCAACTACCAGCATGTGACACTATTCCATCTAATTTTCATAGCTCCGACCATCAGTTCTGCCAGTTAGGATAAGATTGTACAAACCAAACCAGAGATCTGGGAAAACATGGCTGAAACTAGGGCGTCCCACAGTCAGACAGGTTGTAAACAAGTCTGTTCCTACTTAGTTTTACTAAACTCTTGGTTTGTTTACCACCTGTCTGGTCGCCTGACTGCTCGCTGGCAGTCCCAATCTGAGATTGCGGCAATTATTTTGTGAGTGCATGTTGACCGATAATAAATGTAATAAACCTTACTTTTCCTCAACAGTTCAAATAGTCGTGTATGTTTTGTCAAAGTAGCATTGCAATCTGTATACTGTAGGTAGTCAGTACAGGGCTTTTAGCTGTTCCTTCTAATCATAAATTCATAATGTTTTCATAACGCAGAGGCCTTCTTTCAATCATTGGGGATTCTAGGAAGCTCATCTTTCATCCATTACTGCCTGTTAGCTTGCTAATGCAACCCATTGCTGCCTCTGTTTCTCTTAATTTCCTACTGGGCATTGTTTATCTACTAAAACATGACTTTTTGCACAGTCAGAGAGAGAAGGTTTTCAAAAGAATCAAACCTGAACGTGGATTAAGTCACAAACGTTTTGACTTGGCAAAACAGCCTGAACCCCCAGGTTCTGTTGGGTTCAGGTCGTGCGGCGGAAATCTAATGCAGTGAGACAGAGAGAGAGAGAGAGAGCGAAAGAGGATGAGAGAGAGAGAGAGAGAGAGAGAGAGAGAGAGAGAGAGAGAGAGAGAGAGAGAGAGAAAAGGAAACAGAGAATGCAGGAAGATGTCATGCTGAATGGGGAAATGAGAGTCAAAGAGAGCAAGAGACAGGGAAACAGAGGAAGAAAAGAAAGAAAGAAAAAGAAAAGGAAAGCGGAAGAGAAAGGGATGAAAGAAGTTGGCAGTGATGGGAAGGGAGGGAGGAAAAGAGGTGGAGGGATTTTCTCTGGGCTCCATGCCTTGTTAGATCTATCATCCCTTTAATTAATAGTGTTTTTAGAAAGACGTCTGAACTGTGTCATTTCCATTATTGGAAAACCCAACGCGATTAATGAATCATTTTCATTTTTGATCCATTATATCATGCTAGTTGATCTCCTCTTTTCCGCGCTGCTGAGTGATAGCATCGTTTTCTGCCCCTCGATCAAATTTAATTTGGCCCCCTATTATATTACACTGTTGCGACTGAAGTGTCAATTTTTGTCAGGCAATTAGAAGCTATAAACTGTGAAGGAAAGTTTGATAGGCATTGTAATTGGATTGTTTCAGCTATAGCTTGAAACGCTTTTAGCCTTTTCTTCATCTCTTCCTCTACCTGCCCTCCCCCCCTGAAGTTCTCATCTGGTTGTGATTTTGGATAGGGCCTCGGTCTATATGTCGAACTTCAGAGCAAACAAAAGATAAGAGGCGAACGGAGGGGGAGAGTGAACGAGGGGGCACAGTGAGCCGAGGAGCACTTGCCTTTGCAGAAAGTCGACGGTGGATTTGCATGGATGTCACACGCGCCATGTGGTTCCACTTTTCCCGCCGCCGTGGCAGGTATTTGTCTGTTTTGACCCTGTCCTCACCTCACCTTTCAACACGCCACATTAGAGAGGTTTTCAACTTTTCGGCTGACAGAGGAAGTGAAGAGGCTTGGAAATTTGAAACGTGATGGGGATGTAGTCGAAAATAAGAGTTGGCTGATGCAATTCTGACACTGTGAGAGTTTTCCAGAGTAGCGCAGACACTCTTTTGTGCTTTTGTCTTTTGAAAAGATAGGGCCATAGCTATACGGGTCTTTTAAAACTTCAAATTCCCAGAAACTGTGTGAAGAACAGGTCCTCTGGGTTGTGGTTTACAATCTTCAAATGCACACACATTACACAGGGTCTCTGGAAACTGTGATGGGGTCTTACATGAACACAACCGTTTTTTTTTGCAAAAATAACAACAGGTTTGGTTTTTTCACATGAAGCTTTTTTAAATTTCTTCCTCTATATTGTTATGTATCTGGTTTGAAGTGGGCGGGGCTCAGTTCAGTTTGTATAATAACTGTCTCTGACAGGGGAAATCATTGAATAAAAAGATAAAAAATATGTTTGATAAGAATCATTATTATATTGATTTTGTTAATAACATGACAGCACTTAAATGTGTAGCCTATTCTAAACAAGTTCAAGAACGATCCTTGTGCATTTCCTGTATTTCACCTTTGATGATGAGGCAAAAAAATTGGCTGGTAAAAAGCCTGTGTGGCTAGTGGATTTTAAAATCCACTAGCCACGTGGCTGGTGGCCAAAAAAGTTAAAGGGATACGCCACCGTGTGTTGAAATAGGGCTTATCACGGTCTCCCCTAGCTGTAGATAGGTGGGCCAACGCATTTTTTGTGCATGCATCATTTAAGTCCGGTGCAACTTCGGCAGCGCCGCTGCTAGTTAGCTTAGCGTAGTGAATGGAATCCTATGTTGCCAGTTAGCATGTTGTGAGTAAAAGTGAGCCAACAAAAGACAAAAAAAAACCTAATTACTTGCACTGAGACAAAAAATGCGTTGGCCCACCTATCTACAGCCAGGGGAGACCGTGATAAGCCCCATTTCAACAAACGGTAGCGTATTCCTTTAACTTCAGTAATAGGATATATATTTATATATAATATAATAGGATTGTGAGATTATAACTTTCTGATGTTTGTGTTTTATTTATCAGTTGAACATTTTCAATACTGTACTGTCACTGTTCCAGCTCCATAATATTTGACCCGTAACACCACATGTATGTTACTTTTGCTGTTGTTGAAACATTTAGAATTTTAATACAATTGCGACAGCAGCTTTTGTTGTTTAAGAATACCTTTTTCTGAGGATATCATGGAGCCTTGTTCCAATAAAAAAAAAAAATCGTACTATTTACATATCAAAACTTAAAAACGGGTCAAATTTGACCCTAACATGATATAAGGGTTAACGCCTGGATGAACAGGTGACATCACAACTAGCCAAATGTGGTCCAGTATGCAACTTACACACGTGTGATGTGAGAACTCTACAGGATAACGCTGCGATCACTTTCCCAGCTGTTCTTTGTAAGTATGGAAACTTTACTGCAGGTCTCATTTTCATTATTTCCAAGTATAAATTGTGACATAATTGTCTAAATGTACCCACCTTCTAGCTCTGCATTGATATGACCTCACTGAACATCACATAGTGTATAGGCTATAACAAGTCAATACCTCTAATATAATACAAATGATGCCTGCATAACATGGCGAAACAATGTTTAGTGTTTTTTATTTCAAATATTAAAAAAATATGATATGTATAATTGTTTTGTTTTTTTTGCTTCAAGCGTCAATACACAGAGTGAAAAATAGTCAATGCTGAGACAAACAGACTGAGTGGGCTGACCAGCTGTTTCCCAGCACACACACACACACACACACACACACACACACACACACACACACACACACACACACACACACATCTTAGCTGTGTTCTGCAGACGCCCGTCTCTCCCAATGCATTAGATTCAAAATGACAAACGCTTTGAGCTGCACTTTTTTTGCAGGAGATACAGGTGTCTTTGTTTCCGATGCACCTGGGTTAGTGAGAGCTTCCCGGCGCCCACTCGAAATGACATTTTCGATGGGTTGTCCCACACGACACAAGATAATCTCGGTGGCACTGTGGCTTACTGCTTATCTGCTGAGGAGCGATGCAGTCTTTTTTTAATGCTGTGTGGGACTCATTATGGCTTCCTTGTTTCCTCATGTGTTAAGTTTTATCAGCTCTTTGTTGACCTGCTGTGTCTGAAACACCTGCCATAGTGACCTGATGTACTGTACCAGTGGATATGGTCTTTGAGTGTACTGCTGCCTGGAAAACTAAAAGGAATAGTTGAGGATTTTGGGAAATAGGCTTATTTGCTTTATTTCTAATGCTTCGTTTACACGTGGCCGGCTATTTTTATAAACGGACATTTCAACCTCTCCGTTTTCAAAAACAACATCGTGCACAGCTGTCAATTTCCAGGAAAGTGTCATATCTCCGTGTATATATATGCTATCAATGCCGTCAACACCACGCCAGACCTGTAGGTGGCGGTGTAACAAGATGCCCACGTTAGCCAATCAGAATCCCCAAAATACCAACAACAGCAACGAATCACCTCCTCTTCCTCACTTCCTCGGCTGCCTAAACCTCCGTTTGTCTCAGTTTACATGCAAACGAGCAAACAAAGTTTTCCAAAATCTCCACTTTTAGTTTTAGAAAGAATCGCTTTCAGAGGCAAATTCTCCGTTTGCGTGTAAATGAAGGGCACAAACCAAGGGAAATGTCTCCGTTTTTCAAAATAACCATGTACATGTAAACGGGGCCTAAGAGTGGGATGGGAAGATCACTATCAACCTCGTGTGTGTGTGTAAAAGTACAGAGCTGGACTCAGTCCATGATTCACTTAGCTTAGCATAAAAGCAGGGGGAAACAGCCAGCTTGTTTGGTTCCAAAGTTCAGAAACACCAACAATGCCTCTAAATTTAATACATGACTTAATACATGTGATCGATGTGTGGTGAGCGTTCTGGCGTCTGGAGTCGTAAGGCGTTGTATGGCTGCCGTGCATCACCCAGGTGGGTGCTACACATTAGTGGTGTTAGAGAGCAGTCCCCACCCCCCCTCCCCCCAAATGCGCTTTGAGTGTCTATGATAAAGCGCTATATAAATGTAATAAATAATAATAACATGAGTCAGGTCCGTCCTCCAATATCCACTTTTATTTGCTGCAAATCCAAAAGTAACGTCAGTGAAGAAGCAATATACACACTTTTCAAAGTGGAAGCTATCCACTTGATTTATCCACCTCAGATGGCTGAAGGATCATGTTAGTTTCACTAAACTTTGGACTAAATCTTCACAGAGCAAGAACTGTAGATTTAGTCTCCCATCATCATTAGGCAAGGCTCTTTTAGGGCAGTATGAACAGAAGGAATGATGCCTGTATACCTATTGTTTTAACTCTCCAAAATGTCACACGGAAAAGCCAAGCTGTTAGAAAAGCCTGAAAACATAAACATGTTGTGGAGCAATATATATATATATATATATATATATATATATATATATATTTTTTTTTTAGCTTCTTTAAATTGTTAATTATTGATGCCCAAGTCAGGGAACACTTTGGAAATGTAGACCTACTGCAGTTGTGAACACACACACACACACACACACACACACACACACACACACACACACACACACACACACACACACACACACACACACACACACACACACACACACACACACACACACACACACAGGTTTGTGGCACTATCTTTGTGGGGACCCATCATTGACATAATGCATTCCCTAGCCCCTTGCCCTAACCTTAACCATCACAACTAAAGTCCTAACCTTAACCCTTACCATCACCCTAACCAGAACCTAATTCTAACCCTAATCCTACAACCAAGTCATGTAAATTTGGACTCCCGGTTATGGGACCCCACAAATATAGTTAAACAAGCACACACACACACACACACACACACACACACACACACACACACACACACACACACACACTTAATACAAGGTAAGTAACACTTACAGCAGCATTGGGAAAAAAGGACAATAAAATGGGGTTTAAGTGCACAAAACGGGATAAGATATTAAAAGTCATCGTTGATTAGTGACCTTTTCAAAATGTATTTTGAATGATGATAATGTAGATGTTGATTGTAATGATGCCGGAAAGTTGCTCCAAAGCGATGCTCCTCTGGATTTCAGAGATGGAACCCCTCCGAGTGTCTTGTATGAGTGTCTTGTATGAGTGACTCTCTGTGGACAACGTCCCAAACATTTGTAAAGTTGGGTCAAGTGAACACACGTGTACATGGACACACAGGTCTGCTACAGTATCTGTTCACATGACACACTGATACAGGTCTGTGTCTTCTGAAGAGAGGAGCAGATGAAGAAGATGAAGAAGACTTCTTTTAGATTTGCAGAATCTTATTTCAGTAGTTACAGTATGTACTGTCTCAGAACAACAGCGTGTAGATGTACATACAGTATCAACCCAATCCCCTCCACCCCCCCACAGACGCTCAACTACACCGCTCCTCCAGTTGAAAGGTATTGGAGGGTGTGTGGGTGGCAGTAGATGGGGCAGACTTTTTGATCGCATTCAAAAGTGTCTGTGTGTGGGTGTGTGTGTGTGTGTGTGCGTGTGTGTGTGTAGGGGAGATGCTGTTTTGCTCTGTCCCAACTCTCAGAAGAACGTTGACTACTCCCCCCTCTCCACCCCGCTCCCGCTGTCGCTGCTGGCATCACCTGGGGTGACAAAGGCTCTACTGGCACCCTAGGGTGATGGTGGGTGGTGAAGGTTGAGCTGGGGGTGGAGAGTGAGTGGAGCTGCCTCCACACACACACACACACACACACACACACACACACACACAGAGGCAGGCACACATTAACACTCTAAAAAAATAGTTGCATGGATAAGGGTTAGACCCTGGAGACTGAGACTATGTCAGCATCAGGGGGATCTCTCTCTCTCTCACACACACACACACACACACACACACACACACACACACACACACACACACTCAAAATAACTAATACTGTAAAATACTGTACTATATAATAATATATAACATATTAATATACTAATATTGACATCAATATTATTACATTCATGCTTAGTTAAATTAGCCCTGTATTCAAACACTGAGTGATGCTTTATTAAAGTAAAATGTATTTTTCATAATCAGACAGGCATGATTTTGCATCCTGGATCTTCAGCCTCCATAATTACGTTCAGTCCGTGGCAGTAAAGTGCAGTATTAGCTTTATTCCCCTAACATGCAAAATATTCATTGACTCCATTTAATTTGAGTGTAACATAAATGCTTATTATGCTGCTGAATCACAACTAAATTACAGTCAGCTAATTATGCTTAACAGGGGGAAAAAAAAGTCAGAGTATAATTATAATTTTAGGGAGACCCATATTACAAATCACCTGCTTCTCAAACTTGTTTTTCCTAAACACACACTTTGTCACACATTTTGTCATACACACAGACGCGCGCACACAAGCACACACACGCGCACACACACAGGCACACACACTTCATTTTTCTCAACAATTTAGAGAAAGAAATATGCCCTCCTGAGCGTGTGTGTGTGTGCACCTTCTTCATACCAGTGGAGGGCAGAATTACATTTCATAAATTAGAAGCACCGAGTGTTGATTAGAATGCAGGAGGAAGGAGAAGGTGATGGACCGGTTTCTTTTCCCTCCTTCCCCCCTTCTTTAACAGCTTTTGTTTCTACGCTGGGGTTAGACGATGATGACAAACTGGCAGAAAATGCACAAAGCGAACCATTTTTACATATCTCAGACTAACCTTTTTACAGTTTTTTTTGCCGATTGCTTACACACTGAAATCAAAAGCATTACACAATGATCAAAACCTTACACTTAAGGAGCCAAACATCGGCCCAGATGTGCGCCCAATGTCAGCCGTTCACACTTTTTACAAAACAATACACCCAGTGATTTACACAACACTAAACACGTGTGTATTCATTAGACACAGACGGATATTGTGATGTCACTTCCTTGCGATTCCAGATTGCTAACTGTCAAATGCCCTCACCTATGAGCCGACCTGTGGAACACAGCCATCAGGTGAACAAACACACTGTTTAATTGTAGACACATCAATCAGGTTTAAGCACTACAAAAATACAGCAGGTAAGTCTAGTATGTTCTGTACTGTATTTTCATTTTTTTTCAGATGTTTATTTTTTTTATTTGTAACCTGTAGTGGATACAGTATTTTATGTTTGTCTGTTGTTTGCTGAACTAACAGTGTTCTGCCCACTACTCTAGTAGCTGTATGAAAACTGGGACATGTTGTTGTTGGGATTCTCCGTGTCGACATGTTGACTGATTTGGGTATATGGAGAGAAATACATTATATTTCTGTCAGTCTGCAGCATTGGTCTGGTGTAGTGTTTGGTGAACTTATTGTATATTTGCTCTTTCTCTGTGTACTTTATTTACACTGTAACCACTAAGAAGTAGAATTGCTAAAAGTGTTTTAGGTTAGCAAAAGCAGTGTGTAACTGGTTGGTAACAAAATATGGTTTTGATAAATGAGTGTATAGTTTTTGCAGAGTGTTTCATTTTGCAAAGGGTCTGAGGTCTTCTGCTAATTGGGTGTAGCGTTTTCAAAATAGGGCTTAAGCAATCGGAAAAAACCCCAGTAATTTGTGTGAAGGATAAGGAAAAGTGAAGAGCACCGTCCCCAGAACAGAGTGGTAGCCTGGGTTTAGAAATACCCTGCAGCCTCTAACTCCCTCACACAATGGTGAGCACACACTGAAAGGTCTCTAAAGTGGTTAGATTAAATATATATATATTGGATATTGAGTTAAAAATATATACTGGAAACTGGCTAAAAAGCTTTAATCACAGTGTGTATGTTGTGTATGGAAAATCCTACTCATTGTGACTTTCTTTTGTAAAGCCCCCCAAGTAATTTGTAGCCTATTGATTTATTAGGAAAATAAATGAGGAATAATACTATTGATGCTCATAAAAGGATGCTTTACATAAGCTTATGAAAGAAAGTAAAAAATGGAAAATGCAAACTTGAATAATGTAAAGCCTCAATAAGTAAAAGAGAGCATGGTGAAATCTATGCATTAGCATTAGCTCGGGGTGCTACTGTAGTAAATGAGAGGCTATGAAAAGCATTAGAAATAAGGTCATGGCTCACGCAGGATCTTGTGTGTGTGTGTGTGTGTGTGTGTGTGTGTGTGTGTGTGTGTGTGTGTGTGTGTGTGTGTGTGTGTGTGTGTGTGTGTGTGCGTGTGTGTGTGCGTGTATGTGCAGCCTCCTGGGTGAATGTGTGATTAGCCTAATCCCAGTAGTCACAGCTCTGCTCCCCTGATGTGGATGGGAAGATTCAGATGGTGATACGCTGCCACCGAGAGAAGCGATGTCAGAGCTGCTGGCAAGAATAAAAAAAAAAAGAAAAAAGAAAAACTAACAACTTTTACCCTTCTTCGGTCCTCCCCACAGTAAAACACAACCGCAGGAAGGCTTTCATTCCTAAATGCTAAAAATGAATTGGGAGGCAAAAAAGGTAGCCGAGATTCATCAGTCAATCACAACTGCTGATCTTTTTGTAAGTAAAGGACAGGTTGTGATTTGAATAAAAAATAAAGAAAGAAGCGATATCTCAAAATGTCCCTAAAACTGACACCTGATTGGCCTTCAGAACCCATGTTAGCTTTTGGCGTAGAATTTAAATGCACAATTCATTTGCTGGCGAGTGGAGGTTCTCCCGATCAGAGGCCGGTGTGTCCATCTCTCCGCCTTGCACCAAACAAATTAACTATCAGGGTAAACAGAGAGGCACCAAACATTGAAATTTCAGCCCTTAAATTGTCTCTTTCTCCACATCCTCTCCGTCTCTTCCACTTTAACATGAAGCATTTTGGGTATTCAATCTGCATTGGTGACATCACCACTACCGCAGGGGGTGCCTCTCCTCTCTCTTCTTATTGGCTAATCTGGAAGCAAATAGCAGAGAAACACTCTGTTGCATGGTAAATAAATAGAATATGCCAATCAAATTAAGAGAGGCATGTCAGTTTGGACAGTGAGGAAAGTGATAGGCTACAGGTGGAGAGAGGCTGGCGGCCAGACCTAGTTTTACAGGTCACTGGGCTCATTTACAGGCTGCTCAGATGGCAAAAGTAAAAGGAACATGGCTGTGAATATTCAACCACAAATGAATGCAGTTTTATGAAAACATCTGCTCTGTGTGGTTTTAAAGGGTAGTAGTTTAAGTAGTTTAAAAACTACTGTTTTTTTTCAAATTGGACCCTATTTTCCTATGTTTTTGTTTCTAAGTGACTGATGGGAACAACAATCTTTGAAATTAAGCGAGGGTTAGGGTTATTGTTAGGAGGTCGACCTTTCTGTTGAAGAGTAAGATCCTTTTTTAAACATAAAAACATGTGAAATTGCATTCGCTAAACCCACCAAACTCCATGTAAATAAACAGTGATTTTAGCATCGTTAAGTACACTTCATTCAAAGTTGATGGAAAAAGAATAAAACAATGAAAAGCTGTTATGGGTCGTCTTCCCACTTTTCCAACCATCATAACTCTAGTTTTGGTTAAAATAATCACATACTTTACCGATTTACTTGTGAAATTATGTCGGCTCTATACACGTTAAAAGTATTGCTTTTTTAAATGGAGTCTGGTGGGTTTAGTGCTAGTGACCTCAGAGCTGTTTCTGGTTAAACAGAAAAGTCTCAGAGGTTTTAAAGGTCTATCTCTGAAGGGATCCTTTCCATAATGTTGTCAGACACTTAGAATATTAATCTGAGTCTGTCAGCGGCAAAACGAGCACTTTAGTGAAGGTAAATACAAGCTGGACAGTTGTCCTATTAGCTTACATTGTAGCTTGTTTCTCTGCTGCCGACTGCAGTGATCTCGCTTAATACTGGACCTATGTCAAAGATTGTTGTTCCCAACAGTCACTTAGACACAAAAACATAGGAACATAGGGTCCAGTTTGAAAAAAAAGGTAGTTACCCTTTAAGGAATTTATGGATTCATAGTTTTCAATAGCTTTCTGTGAATGTAAAACACACAGTTGTTGGCAAGGGTGTAGGCTTTGTTTAACATTAGGCAGGACACATACTGTAATAACAGAGGGGCGTCGTCCCCCATAAAATGAAAAAAATTGGGGCGCCAAACACTTCATTGCCTACATTCTGGTGAATTTTATTACAAACTTATGGTGCAAATGTCTTTATTTATGTAAAGGAAATAATAGTTGTAATAGTTTTTTTAATAATCATGGACATCTCAACAACAAATCTGTTAGAGAATAAGACCTTGGTAAAGCCATACGCTCCAACATTTAAATCTATTTAAATCTAGCTTTACTTTCCACGGTCATGTTGTGTTCTTTAACCCCCCCGATACTGCAAAAGAAGACACAGTTCATCTTTCCCGTACATGTTTCGAGCCCCCTGAACAGTAATTTTTTTCCTCTTTTGGGAAGTGGGTTGTCTTTCCTATTTTTTTTAAGGGGAACAAATCTATCTCGTCTAAATATTGGAGGGGGACAAATCCCCTGCATCCCCCCCCCATATGATCACATGTTTTGGCATCTTTGAATGGTTCACAGCCAAGTGTGAAGCGGTTGGGATGAGGATCAGCACCTCTAAATCTGAGGCCATGGTTCTCAGCAGGAAACCAATGGAGTGCCTACTCCAGGTAGGGAATCAGACCTTATCTCAAATGTAGGAGTTCAAATACCTTGGGGTCTTGTTCGCGATTGAGGGTACAATGGAGCGGGGGATTGGTCGGAGAATTGGCGCAGCGGGGGCGGTATTACATTCAATTTATCGCACCGTTGTGATGAAAAGAGAGCTGAGCCAGAAGGCAAAGCTCTCGATCTACCGGGAGAACGAGATCCAGGGTACAAGCGGCCAAAATGGGTTTCCTCAGGAGGGTGGCTGGCGTCTCCCTTAGAGATAGGGTGAGAAGCTCAGTCATCCGTGAGGAGCTCGGAGTAGAGCCGCTGCTCCTTTGTGTCGAAAGGAGCCAGTTGAGGTGGTTTGGGCATCTGGTAAGGATGCCCCCTGGGCGCCTCCCTAGGGAGGTGTTCCAGGCACGTCCAGCTGGGAGGAGGCCTCTTTAAATTTGTAAATTTGCATGCACCTGTGAAATTGATGCCAACTTTAAATTTAGCTTTTTGTCTCAGCATACCACAAAACTCTTAGAAGCTAAAAACTTGCTGAATATTTTAATAAATTGATTGATTAATTGAACCTTTGAGCTATGTTTTTTTTATGTTATTATGATCTGAATGCTGTTTGAAAGAATTGTCCTCAACGTCACGTAGGCCTCTGTTACTCTGGCGCATCAAATGAATCCTTTTATTTTATTTTCTCTTCACTGCACATTGTCAGCACTGACTTTATTCCGTCCTTAACCAGGCTTTTTCACAATATCAAACAACATGATCTTTATGATCTATAACAGGCTGCAACCACTAATCAAAAAGAGAGCCAAATCTCAAACACTTCAATAATTAATAATCAACATTCCTAAATGACAAATAGAATTGACAATTGCTATCAGTTATATTGTATATAGAAAGGAGCCCTGGCTGAGAGATTTGACCTCCTGAGCAAGTGAGCGGGTGTTGGAGAAGTGCAGTTTAAGAGTTTTGCCGCAGGGCTGGAAATTAGTAGCCTCTCCGTAGCAATAACTACCTAGTCTCACTTCCTCACTTGAGCCACTTTCATCTCCGCAGCAATCCGATTATGTAATTAGCGGGCTCCGAGAGAGAGGAGGGACGCCTCGTCCGTTTAATGGAAGAAAGTCGACCCTTCCTTGGACATGGCAGCTCTGCAGATCAAAAGCTACCTGCTAATGAGACAGCCGGAGAGAGGAAATAACAGATGCAGCAGTGACTTAGAAAGGCCCTTCTTAGCACCTGCCAGGCACTTTGTTCTTCTCTTATCTGTCACTGGTGAATGGATGACGCCACCAAGGCTTATTTATATGAATATGACAGCATATCTAAAGACAATGCCATCTGTCAAACAGTAATTGAGGAACTGCCTTCTCCAACGAAAAGAGATTCCCTCCTAAATCCTTCGAACCGCTTCTTTATGAAGCCAGCAGCCAAACAAACACAGATTTTTTAAAGATTGTTTTATGACATCAGCAAAACGAAGTCAATTATTCGGAATCGAGGCGCTTTTTCATTTCTTTTGGTGCTTCTGCCGAGACGTTGATGGCGGCGCGGAGATGATACATGGTGCGTCTCGGCGAACGTGATCCTCGCCGGGGACGCGGGATGACTAATCTCCAGACTCCAACCGGCGTTGGCTCATTAGAAATGCGTTAAGCTCACCGGTTTGGTTTACTCCTTCAAAGGCAGGGGGGGAAGGAGGTTGTGTTGTTGCTCCGAGGCACGTGGAAAATAACAGCAGTGACAGATGAGTTGTTGAACGTGGATGGAAGGAGACTGGCAGCAAAATGGAAAGGGAGGATCTATAGTCCGGCTATTTTAATGGAGAACAGAGAAATGATTCTTCAGACTGACACTTCAAGTTGGTTTGTTAATTTATTGGAGCTGCTCAGACATGTAGACATGAATAGAAACATTCATACGACACTACAGCCGGAGAAGAGCAGCTACACCTCCATTTTGACTGCTAGGAAGGTACAAACGCACAACACAAACCTGCACATCTCAATTTTTCTGCTACAGCATACATACAGCATCTGCTCTGTATATGACGTGTCCTGTGTTGTGTTCTCTTTGTTTTTTTGTTCCCAGACAGTCAGGTTGCCACTGTAAAATGTAACCGTCTCCATTCTGTTATTGGCTATGACAGTGACACTGACCAACAAGAAAAAAACGCTAAAACACAACAACACAAAAAGAGCCACACACCCTGAAGGACAACGTACGTTAGCTTTGAGCTAACAAAGCTCATCTACAAGCATGTCCTGCTCCTTTTGTTTCCTTCCCGTGTTTCTTGTGTTCAGCAACAAACCGCCTGGTAAGACGTAACATTCATGTTATTTTGCTGGCTAACGAACTAGTCAGCTGTGGCACACTGAACATCTTCAAAACGTACCCACATTTCAATGTTGCGTTATGCCACATCGGTATCCATCAATACCCGTACTGACGTTTGTTGTTAGGCAGCGGCCTCTAGTGGCCGTAGTCATTTTCTGACGGGAGCAAAGGAGGAAGTCAGCTGACGTGGTATGATGGTGCGTGTCCATATACGTGTTGTTGTCAGGGACTAGCAGTTATCAGTTTCTCTTCACTGACCACTGACAAGCAAAGAAAACAGGCTCCACCCTCCTACAACCGCGATGGCTGCAGCTGATTGGACCCAACGCGTGGATCTGTCTGCTCCCGGATTTCAAAACCGACCGTAATGGCGTCTCGTTTGGGATACGGAATCTCTTTGTTTACGAAAATAGTTCACTGAAATGTGAAATTTTATGCGAGAAATAGGCTGTGCAGATGCGGAACCTGTCTTCATTTCAGATCGACAACGGACGGTTTAAAACATTTCATGGAGAGGCGGCGAGCCAAGATGACCATTTAATGTTATGAAGAAATACTTGATCTGTTTTGAAACCAACTTGTCAGGGTTGTATGTATGGTGGCTATGGAAGCTTTCAGAAAACTGACCATATTGTAACACTAACGAAACACAACCACTGCTAGCTACAGTTACCTGCCCCAGTTTTTGTTCCATCTCAAAACATGCATTTTTGCATATTCAGCGATGACCTAATCAAATCACCCTTACAAAATCATGCTGGCATGAACAAAAAATGTCATTGTTTTAAAAATTGCCATATTTAAAAGACAATCACAAATGTAATCAAGTAATCCTTCACAATGTGACTATTATATAATTTCGCATTTTTTCCAAATGTAATCTGGATTGATTATGATTTTTTGTTGTTGTAATCTTATTACATAATCCCAGTTACATTTAATATGTTATTAATCAACCCTGTACGCATGCCCAACAGTTTATCTGCTCGGAGGCTAAACGAGCATGATATGTCTCCAGACATCTTTTATTTATTCCAACCATAAAATATATTAACAGGAAATTTGACATGATTGTTGCCTGAAAAGGAGTGAGTTTTGTGACTTCAGATGGACCTTAAGTAAAACCAAAGCCAAATTGAGCCCAAACCTATCCAGGCCGACCCAGGAGCCGGGCCACATCCCGTACTGTAGCAAGTTGCATCCTTGTGCAGCTCTGAGGGAGACGTGTGAGCGCTGTGAAGTCCTCCTGCTCGCTACAGACCTTCAAGGAGCACGCAGTCGTCAGCTTCAAACAAATAAGAAGACAAGAGGAGGCAGGGAGACAAAAAAAACGGGCGCCGCGTGTGAACCCGAGTACTGCCGTCCTTTTATCGACGTGAGCGCATTCAGCGGGGACGGCGCCTTTCATAAGTGACACCTTAGCGAAGGGAATGCGGCACGTTTCGACGCCTCTCATCTGATGGCAAAAAGAGGGAGAGAGGAAACTCTCGCTGGGCTGCTGTGAGGCAGCGGCGTGTGTTGAGAGGTGAGGAAGGATGTGCCCACGATGTGGCAAAACTTCCTCCTTTGTTTACGGGGAGGTAATTGGGACAGTAAGCCTGCCAGGCAGAGTCGTTCTCTCAGAGCGACCGTGGCAGCTGTGACACGTCAAGGCCGCCGCCGCCGCTGCCGCTGCCGCCTCTCACCCCCATGGCTTCCCCTCTCTCTCTCACTCTCTCTCTCATGGTTTCCTGTTTCCTGTGCGGCTCCCTGCCTTTGCCCACCCACCGGCGCCCGTGGCCTGGCAGCGTAGGAGGGCGTGGCCACCAGAGGGGAGACGGTTGAAGCGAAGCAGGAAGAGGCAGACAGGAAGGATGGCAGGCTGCCCGCCCCCCCTGTCCTCTACCTTCATCCCCTCGTCTTCCTCACCTCAGCTGCACAGGCACATGGTGAAAAGAGAAAGTGGTGCACGTCTCCTTTGTTTCACTCTCTCACTTTCTTTGAGTGTGTTTCTATCACCCTGCAACTTGACTGCAGATTCAAACTACTGGCGAGCAATAGTAAAAACTAGTCGAAAAGACTTCCACTCCTATTAATAGCTGAATCGAAAAAAGTTTCCAACTCCAAGTCAGAGTCCCAGAACTTTGCTTTCATTATGTGTAGTTGCTAAAATTGTTGTTTAAGATTACTATAGATTTTTATTAGCATATATTAATTATGCGTTTAAAAATGAATTAAATATGCACTTTGAAAAAACAAAGGTAGCAGCAGATGTTGGCTGTTTTGGGTGTACATTCATCACACTGTAGCTACCTATGGAAGAATGCTTTTAAACACTCCCTTTTTTTTCTCCACAATGTAATTATCCTCATACATGTGACTCCTCAATAGACAGCGACTGACTCCAGCTGTGTGATGCTGTCAGCAGGTGGGGAACTCCGGAGAGAAATATGAGAAAACTAGTGCGGATATTGTCACAAACAGAACTATGAAAACACACGGAAGCGTCCACTCGACTGGTGTGTGTGTGTGTGTGTGTGTGTGTGGCTGTGTGTGTGGGTTGAAGGGGGGTCGCTTCCCCCAATTAACATCGCTGTAAACAAGAGCAACAAAGGCCAGATTTGAATAACAGTGCGTCTGAGTCGAGGAAGTCACCAATTATTCAGGCGTTGAGCGTTCAGCTAGTGTCTGCTTATTTAACATCAGAAGAGTTGAATGCAACTCCTGCCTGCAGATCACACACACACACACGCACACACACACATACACACACACACGTACACACACACACACACGCGCGTAGACACACGCTCGCTCCCGCGTAATCCCAGCAGCCTTAAATAATTTATCAAGTGTGGATTTTCCTTAAAATAAATTACTTTGTTTTCAAATTACGCTTTCACTTATCATACGTGAATAATGAGAGGAATAAATAAAGCTGGAAAAAAAACTGATAGAGAGAAAAACAATTGAATTATTGTCATAATAAATAGAGAAAGAAGAGAAAATATAACGTTAAGAGTGTCAGTGGTTGATAATTTGAATGTGTAAAAACATCATGACATACAGGAAGCACAGCCCCCCCCCCCCCCACACACACACACACACACACACACACACACACACACACACACACACACACACACACACACACACACACACACACACACACACACACACACACACACACACACACACACACACACACACACACACACACACACACACACACACACACAGTTGTATGGCTCTGTTCTTCACTTATGTCTGCAGCTGATTGATTTAATTAGTTTAACATACATGTGCATAATTAATGCCAAATATTAACAGCTCTAAATATATCTCAACACATCTTGAGCGCACAATTATTTTCCTGGCATCCCGAAATAAATCACATTATACCAGCATGGTAAAAATAGGCACAATAATTCTTCATATACTTGAAAACACTCCAATAAATATTAATAATTTACAGCATCACTTCTGTGGAAAATACAATATTTACATTGCATGTAATTGGGGGCTGTTTTGAGGATTTAAAAGACTTTGTGTTTCACAACATAAAAACACACACTGATCACAGCAGAGGACACTGAGTACGGGTTATAAAATCAAATCAACCATTGTTATTCACCAAATGGTTACATTTCTGCCCTCTCTTTCTGATTTCCTTTATTTTCTCCTGCTGGGACATATATCATTTATATTATTCATTTGAACGTGTATTCAGCCTGCTGTTTGTTGGAATGGAAAACCAAAGTGGGGGTGTTTTCTCTCATGATCGCTGCTGTCTGCGGGGGTCAGTCGCCGTGCAAACTATACCTTAAAAACAACCTGTGAAGTCTGGATTCAGCGCTACCCACCCAGCTCTCAGCCTTTCTCACTTCTTCTTCTTCCTCATTCTGTATTTAATGTCACACTGCATCTCCCTAATTGATGGTATATTTCCATATCACCAGGGTGCTATAGGCATGCACACTTAATTGTTAATGCAAAAAATAAATAAAAAATGTATCAAACAACACTGATCTTTATCTGAGGCAAAAAAAAATTCAATTCAGCAGAGAGCGTGTGGAATCAGGAAACTGTCTGTTAGACAGCTTGGTGTTTTTTTTGTGTAAAACACAAATAAGAGAACATGCACTTAGGAACTTAACCTCCTTTTCCTGACTCCCCCTCCTATCCTCGCCCGGAAATCAGTGAGAATTCAGCCGGGCGCGTTTTGTGGTGGGGATAAGCACCGTGGTTAAGGTTTTGCTGATTTTCATGTAATGACTGGCAGACGTAACACCTGGCACTGTGAAATCTAGAAATTAGCACACTCCGGGGAAACAAATTGCTTTGTTGAAGCAGAACGTTATAGAGAGGGTGGAAAAAAAAACAACATCAGTTTGACATAGGCTGCGGATGCACGCTTTATTTTTTTAAGTAACTTTTCAACAACTTCATGTCTTGTATGTCAGGGAACTTTGTGATGCTGACCGATGCTGACTCCTTCTTCCCTTTTTGTTCTACGTAGCATACGTTTGTTAGACACCTTACAAACTGATCAGACAAATCCAGTGGTAATTATAATCATCCCTGTTAAACTCAAGCTTTAGACCTGCTGATCTGCTCGGTACAACTGGAGGGATGAGTCAATTTAAAATATGTCATGTTCTGTATTTTAGTATCAGCCATGACTGTTGATTTTGGGAGGATTGACTTGAAAAAAAAAAGTTTTGGAGTTGAATCTACTGTATGGACGTTCAGCATGTATATGTAGCTCCAAAATGTCGACTTAAAAAAAAATAATTACATAGTACATATTTCAGGTAATGTAATTAATTTCAAACGGGTTATTTTGCTTAAAAAGCAGTGTCATTTTCGCATAAATATATATATATTTTTTAATCTCAGGTTTTGAAAATCACCAAATTTGGAGATACATGGTTTTTTAATGGACAGCGAGGCCAATATTATGTATTAATTTATCTTGCTACATCTATCTAATCTGTATGTGTATAGACTTCTTCTACCGATGGTCCTCAAAGCATTTTTAACTAACCTTTGTCTTTTATTTCTCGGCCTAAAGGCTGTCCATTTTGAACATGCCCAATTTAAAAAAAAAAAAAAAAACTGCCTGTACAATATGTGTATGCCTTTCATTATGGAATGTAAAATCTCCTTAGGTTGCTAAAAACATCCCAGTGATGCATAATGCATAATAATGCATCAGTAATATTCATTTCTACACATTGAGTATTTTTCTTTTCTATGATTTCATTACACATTCTTTTTCTCACACTTTTCAATGCAGAACCTTTACCTGCATACTTACAAGTAAAACTTGTGTACTTACAAGTTATAGTACTTTCTTCTTTGAGTGCTGGTCTCCAGTGGCAGCTATGGCCCTATGTCCATCCTTCTCTAAAAACCAGGAGCTAAATATCTTTCTGAAAAAGAACCATGCCGCTGGGGTACACGTGTATTGGTGCAAAAGTTAGTGACTATGCATTTCTTTGACCCTTTCCTCGGTGACGTCTGATGCAGGGAGCCAAGCCGCTCCTCCCAGAAGTCCTTTCCTACGTCCCAAGCCGCGCAGCAACGGAGGCCCATTTTGGCTGGGGATAGAGATCTCTGCCGCTCCGCTGAGGCATCTTCTTATCCTGTCAATCAGCAGCCCGCCTCCACCCCGGCGCTGTGCGGGGCTGAGCAGCTTGGCGGAGATGCAGGGTGATGATGAGAACTCTTCGCAGCTTAGCAGGCTTTCCTCCTCATCAAGCTCAGAACAAAGGGGGGCCCGGTCCGCTCGGCTGCTCTAAATACAGCCTGCAACTTGCCCCAGCCAACTGCTTACACACTCTGCTTTTATCTGCAGACAGTGGAAATAGAAGTGTAGATGCTGGAATCGGTAAATCAGAGGGGGGGGGGGGCTTCAGTCTGTAGTCACAGGAAGGAGTTTAGTCATGTTTCGATGTTGGATGAAGTGGTTTGACAAGAGCTACAGTGGATGTTTTCAAACCCAAAGAATACCGGCTGTACAATAAACATTTGAGGAGGTGTCCATCAGACAACATGCTGAGGAGGAGAACACAGCATTTTCACAGCAAGTGGTTCAAATTCATATTACAATTTAGGTCAAGGTTTTTTTTGTTTTTTTTTTAAAGATGCAGATAGAAGCTGTTGGTGATGCAGACACAATAACTGATTGAATACACAGACCAGATTTTAATGGGATATATTTTAAGTCACATCCCATGCTACATAACGCTACATACACACCGGTTTGAAGGCTTTGAGTATGTAATGTGACAGAATGTAGCATACTCAAAGATGTCTCAGCTAAATTTGCTTGATTTGTTTTTGCGTGCTGTGATGGACACTATTGTCCCACAATACACTGAGGAAGCTGAGGAGCTGTCACAACGGGAACAATTCTAACAAACTGTGGAATCTTGGCAGGGAAAACCTCCGAAAAAAAACGTTTGAATACCACTGCCAGCTACACTTTACAAAGAGAAAAAAAAAATCCTGTATACTATGATACTAAGTGTGTAGTACATACTGCATGCTGTCAGTTTAAATTGTTCCCAATTGCTGAGATGTGGGAACACAGTAACAAGGCAATGTTAACAGCACACCGGTTTAAACTTGGCAATGTGTATATCATAATGTATTCTCTTAAAAATTCTTTATTGTCAAATGTGTGTTGAATGTAAACCCCAGCGTTCAATGCGATTTTATCTGAGAATATTCTTAAATAAGGAAATCTATACAGGCCATGCCTGTGTCCTCATCCAAAATCCCTTTGTGGCACAGCAAAGTGTCGTGAATCATCTCTAAGACTGACACTTAAGATATAGTCCTACACTTCACTTAAATGATGACTTAGATGTTTGATAACTAACTTTAAAGCGCAGCTTTGAGTCAAGATTTTTTCAGTTCTTAGCAGTAGGGCTGTAGGACTTGAGTCCGGAACTATATGCTTTCGTTGTAAAGTAACTTCCTTCTTCAAAACAAAACCATTGATGAAGCACGCTCATTCAGAAAACAGGTATTGGTTTAATTCATAATCCATCTAGAACAGGCATTAACATTGGTCGCCTGGCATACGCCTGGCTGCATCATATACCTCCATCATCAGGCATCCATCCTTTCATTTTGGCCACAGACCTAATGTCAGCGAGCACTTTGTACTATGGATTCTTCAGGACAAGTAATAAGTTTAAGAATGGGAACATTTCCATTTTATACTTAAGGTAAATAATATGGCCTAATTTGACCCTTTCTTCCAACGATCTTGACTGTCTCTTATTTGGACTTGGTCTTGACTTGGACTTGAACCTCTTTGGACTCGGTCTTGACTCGGTCTTGACTTGGTCTTGACTAGTCTTGGTCTTGGACTTGTCTTGGACTCAACAAAGGTGGACTTGACTACAGCCCTGCTTAGCAGTGTTCTTATGAGTATTTCTTAGAGCCTTGATAAATATGGGCCCAGATCTAAGCATTTAACTTGGTGGGTGTTATTGGTCGTAAGTAAGGCCAAAACTAGGAACCGACCTCACCAGACTGTCCGATGGCCGATTATCAGGTTGGTGTGTCAGGGGCTTTACACAAAAGCCTTGTATTGCCTTTATTTATAGGACAGATTAAGACAGCATAGTGGGAGAGAGAGAGAAGGGCCGCAGGTCAGAGCCGAACCCGCGGCCGCTGCCACAAGGACTGAGCCTCTGTAGATGGGGCGCACGCTCAACCAGTTGAGCTATCCAGGCGCCCCTACACAAAAGCCTTTAATAAAGTTCCCGTCTTCCTGAAGGAGTATTCAAACTCATGCTGGAGGTGTTAAGTTTAGCTGAACCGTCAATGGAAACAAAGA
This sequence comes from Perca flavescens, assembly GCF_004354835.1. Lineage (NCBI taxonomy): Eukaryota > Metazoa > Chordata > Actinopteri > Perciformes > Percidae > Perca > Perca flavescens. The sequence goes on from NC_041350.1 coordinate 31,482,738, forward strand.
TATTGCAGGTGCCATAAACTCGTATGCTTACCTGATTCATGAACCCAAACACTTCAGCACAGACTGATGTCAGCCTGACCATACTGCAGTAGAAGAAGAAGATTTATTTATTTATATAAGGACAATGCACATTAATCAACATTTCTGTAAATGTGCCAGTGTTAGCCAGTCGGCTAATTTGAGCCTATGCTTAGGTGTGTGCGTATGAATGTGAGTATGTGTTATGTTAACTTCCTCCCCTGGGATGGGAGCGCTTGAGGCAGCACCTATGTCTCCTGTCATCTATGGAGACATATCTGCCCAACCTCTGCTATGTTGGACACTGACCTGAGTAAGACCTGGGGTACCACTGTCTCAACTTACACTTACGCCGGCTACACACTGCCTGTGTGGTTTGAGCGTGGTATTTCTGTTGCGTGTCAGCTGTGTGGCGGCTGCGTGGCGTTTTCTATGCCTTTGCACACCAGAAACGTGTCTGATGCAGCGCTGCTGCTGCTAGCCTCGTCTGAACACATGGATGTTTCCCATTGATTTACTGGACTCAAGCAGTAGTATACTTCATGTTAAACATAAATATACTGATCTGATTACAGCAAAGACAACGTCGGCAGTATTGTCGGCAAAATAGGCTACAGAATATTTCATTCTGTATTGACAGGTGCAAGATTTGAAAATCGATAATTATATATTAAATATCTGCATTTATGTCAAAACCTAGAGACTTTTAAACATCAAAATGTAATTTATTAATATATATTTGTGTCAAAATGACATATAAACATCTTTTCCTATTCTATTTTGCCTGGAAACGCTTCCAACACGCTTGCGTGTCGCGTGAAAAATAGGCGTCGGTTCTATTTCTAGCATGCATGCGTTTTCGGCGCAGCTCGAGCCGCGCCTGAGACGTGCGTGTCACGTAAGCAGTGTGAAAGCTCTAACCTGTTAACATGGGAGCCAAAATAAAAATGGACACGCCACGCAGCTGACACGCTCACGCCACGCTCACGCCACGCTCACACCACGCAGCTAGTGTGTAGCCGGCCTTACACTTCGTCAGATGGAAATCCTACCACAGCAATCATCGTGGGCGGCGCTAAGCCCAGGATGCAGCGACAATGCCCAAATATGAGAAGGGGAGGAGAATCCCGGGATCAGGCTTTAGACTAGTCAGACTAGCTCTCCACCAACTCCTGAGAGAAATAGCTGGCCCTTTATTTTAGCTGTTAAATGCTCCACAATGGTCATCAGCTAGTTCTGCTGTTCGCTGCTGCTGGTCAGAAATCAAAAACAGCGAGCTAAAAGGGGCTAAAATGCTGCATAGAGTGCTGGAGTTCATGATAATTCTCAGAGTTTGTTACTACGAGCAACGTCTTTCACATTAACTATAGTCATTTCAACCATAGTTATGTAATGTGAACATTTTGATTACTGCAGCTTTAATATTACATTGAAATGAATGAGCATGAGGCTTTTTCTCAGTGTTCTCTCTTGTTGTCCTGCCACCACAAACAACCTTCTCCATACAAAACATTTCAATCCGACATTTAATTCTGTTCTTCTTTCACCCCACCACGTCATCCGAGAGGTGACAAAAGAGCAAAGCAACAACAACATGTTAAAGTCTATCATCTCATCTAGTCTGTCCCGCTGCTAATGCGGAAGGGCGTTGCTAAACGGCCTGGCCCAACTTTGGACATCACATCTGTTAAACTGTCAAAGACATTCACCCCGCCCGCCCACACACACACACATGCATGCATACATACCTCCCTCTCCCCCCAGCAGTCTAATTGTGCCTCTCCTTGTTCCAGGCCTGTCTGTTTCGCTCTGGGCCAGGGCTGGGATGGTGTCGAATGAAGCCACCCTGTCTGGGACAGCTTTCACCTCTTCCTCCTCTCTCTCTCTCTCTCTCTTTCTCTCTCTCTCTCTCTGTATTTCTCTATGTCTCTCTCTCCAGGGCAGCATGTCACCTCTGTTTATGTCCGTCCAACTAGCACTAGAGGAAAGAGAGATCAAGTGTTGCACGCTAAACGGACATCCATGCTAATGTGGATACAAATGTAAGTCTGAACAGAGCCAGGCACCGGGTACTGCACACATGTCACATTGACTGTGCTGATCGTCTCCATTATGGTCTGCACGCTGCAGGGCTTGTTTCCCTCTACATCACATTGATGAAACACACATAAACAGGTCGCTCGATGATGCCACTTTTCTGTTTTCTGCTGTTAGTCCGGGAAGACAAGGTTTCAAAGCATAATTAGATTACATCTGTACAATTAGAAACAAATCAAGTCACCCACTGCCACAAATGCTTAACATGGAAGTGGGCATTCTTAGGCTCGTCCACGCGTACATGTTTTTTTTTTTTTTAAACATAGCTTTTTCTGGCCTTTAGTCCTCACTCAAACAACGTTTTAGGTCACTGTAAACAGAGCTTTTGGAAAACTCCGGCCAGGGTGAAGACTTTTAGAAACGCAGTTTGCGTGTTGTCGTGTAGACTAGGGTGACCAGACATCCCCGGTTTCTGTGGACAGTCCCCGGTTTTGGTGACCTGTCCCCGGCTGGAGCTGTCCCCGGAAATGTCCCCGGTTTTCACTGTGACTGACAGACCCGAAATTGGAATGAAAGAAAGAAAAAATTGACCAAATGTATAGACGTGCACCCTACACACGTAGGCTATAAACAGCCAGAGCAAGCGCTGCTCAGAGCTCAGAGATGTTCTAGAATGCCCATATTTTACGATGCTAAAATTACTGTTTATTTACATGGAATCTGGCGGGTTTAGCTTTTTATGTTTAAAAAAAGGATCTTACTCTTTAACAGAAAGGTCGACCTCCTTAGAAATCCTTTCCATAATGTTGTCAGACACTTAGAATATTAATCTGAGGCTGTCAGTGGCAAAACGAGCACTTTTATGAACGTAAATATAACTGGAAAATTGTCCTATTAACTTATATTGTAGCTTGTTTCACCGTTGCCAACTGCGGCGATCTTGTTTAATACTGGACCATTTCAAAGGAAAATAGTTCCTCAATAGTTTTAATTGTATCCGATACTCAATGAGCTGTTGCAGAAACAAGCGCAACGTTGAAGCAATAAAGCAAAAGCTGTCAGATAAATGTAGCGGAGTAAACAACTCAACATTTCCCTCTGAGGTGTAGTGGAGTACAAGTATGAAGTAGCAGCAGGGGCGATTCTAGGATCAGACCTTTAGGGGGACTCAGCCCTTAATGAGAATGTGACAAGGATATAGCGCATGCAAAAGTGTTAACCCCCTTGCTGTGACAAATGGTTTGCGAGAAAATTAACATTGAACTTACATGAAATGTTATCATATTTGCATCCTGCATACATCTCTGCACACCCATTACTCTGTGAAATATCTCACAAACTCTTCACTCAACACATGCATTGGAACAACAAGCGATTTTTGTAAACTGCTTAGCCAGTATATCCTACCATAATCCAGACAATACCACTTACTTATATATAACCCACGTACAAACATGAATATATATTTCTACTGGTATGCTTCCTAGTGACATTAATGCAAAAATATGAAGAAAAAACTATTCCACCTGTGTGTGCATGGTTAAAATTCTGAAGTGCAAAATAGTTCAGGCTACAGCCCAAATATTTACATCCATAGATAACAATAATCAAGTCTAACCTTCTTACAGGGGAGCATGCCCATGGACGAGCAGCGGGGCTGCAGAGGTCTGCTAAGCTCACTTGTTTTCTCCACACCCCGAATTTGTATTAAAGGTCCCATGGCATGAAAATGTCACTTTATGAGGTTTTTTAACATTAATATGAGTTCCGCCAGCCTGCTTATGGTCCCCCAGTGGCTAGAAATGGTGATAGGTGTAAACCGAGCCCTGGGTATCCTGCCTGCCTTTGAGAAAATGAAAGCTCAGATGGGCCAATCAGGAATCTTCTCCTTATGAGGTCATAAGGAGCAAGGTTACCGCCCCTTTCTCTGCTTTGCCCGCCCAGAGAATTTCGCCCACCCATGAGAGAGAGAGAGACATCATGGCTTTCAAACAAGCCATGATGAAGCCAACAAGTGTCAGTTGGTCAAGGCCCCAGCCTCTCTCCTCCTCAATAGCATTTAAAGCTACGGACACAGAAATGGCACATCCTAAGGAAAGCTCATTATGGGATTGACTCTAGTGGCTGGAATTCTGCACCAAGGCTGAATTTCAGGAAAGAGACTTCAGATACAGTATTAGGGGACCACTAAGGTCTATATAAAAGAGACTTTAGATACAGTATTAGGGGACCACTAAGGTCTATATAAAAGAGACTTCAGATACAGTATTAGGGGACCACTAAGGTCTATATAAAAGAGACTTTAGATACAGTACTAGGGGACCACTAAGGTCTATATAAAAGAGACTTCAGATACAGTATTAGGGGACCACTAAGGCCTATATAAAAGAGACTTCAGATACAGTATTAGGGGGCCACTAAGGCCTATATAAAAGAGACTTCAGATACAGTATTAGGGGACCACTAAGGTCTATATAAAAGAGACTTCAGATACAGTATTAGGGGACCACTAAGGTCTATATAAAAGAGACTTCAGATACAGTATTAGGGGACCACTAAGGTCTATATAAAAGAGACTTTAGATACAGTATTAGGGGACCACTAAGGTCTATAAAAAAGAGACTTTAGATACAGTATTAGGGGACCACTAAGGTCTATATAAAAGAGACTTCAGATACAGTATTAGGGGACCACTAAGGTCTATATAAAAGAGACTTCAGATACAGTATTAGGGGACCACAAAGGTCTATATAAAAGAGACTTTAGATACAGTATTAGGGGACCACTAAGGTCTATATAAAAGAGACTTCAGATACAGTATTAGGGGACCACTAAGGCCTATATAAAAGAGACTTCAGATACAGTATTAGGGGCCACTAAGGCCTATATAAAAGAGACTTCAGATACAGTATTAGGGGACCACTAAGGTCTATATAAAAGAGACTTCAGATACAGTATTAGGGGACCACTAAGGTCTATATAAAAGAGACTTCAGATACAGTATTAGGGGACCACTAAGGTCTATATAAAAGAGACTTCAGATACAGTATTAGGGGACCACTAAGGCCTATATAAAAGAGACTTCAGATACAGTATTAGGGGACCACTAAGGCCTATATAAAAGAGACTTCAGATACAGTATTAGGGGGCCACTAAGGCCTATATAAAAGAGACTTCAGATACAGTATTAGGGGACCACTAAGGTCTATATAAAAGAGACTTCAGATACAGTATTAGGGGACCACTAAGGTCTATATAAAAGAGACTTCAGATACAGTATTAGGGGACCACTAAGGTCTATATAAAAGAGACTTCAGATACAGTATTAGGGGACCACTAAGGCCTATATAAAAGAGACTTCAGATACAGTATTAGGGGACCACTAAGGTCTATATAAAAGAGACTTCAGATACAGTATTAGGGGCCACTAAGGCCTATATAAAAGAGACTTCAGATACAGTATTAGGGGCCACTAAGGCCTATATAAAAGAGACTTCAGATACAGTATTAGGGGACCACTAAGGTCTATATAAAAGAGACTTCAGATACAGTATTAGGGGACCACTAAGGTCTATATAAAAGAGACTTCATATACAGTATTAGGGGACCACTAAGGTCTACATAAAAGAGACTTCAGATACAGTATTAGGGGACCACTAAGGTCTATATAAAAGAGACTTCAGATACAGTATTAGGGGACCACTAAGGTCTATATAAAGAGACTTCAGATACAGTATTAGGGGACCATTAAGGTCTATATAAAAGAGACTTCAGATACAGTATTAGGGGACCACTAAGGTCTACATAAAAGAGACTTCAGATACAGTATTAGGGGACCACTAAGGTCTATATAAAGAGACTTCAGATACAGTATTAGGGGACCATTAAGGTCTATATAAAAGAGACTTCAGATACAGTATTAGGGGACCACTAAGGTCTACATAAAAGAGACTTCAGATACAGTATTAGGGGACCACTAAGGCCTATATAAAAGCATCTAAAAAGCAACATGTCATAGGACCTTTAATATTGTCTTCACACTCAACTGACGGTGACTCAAGTGACATCACTTTGAGGAGATTTATCAGACTTCACACCGCTCCCTCTTGGGGACGCTAGAGGTGTTAAACTACTTTTTTACATAACACCTGGAAACTGAGAAACACTGAGGTGTGCAATTCCCCTTCAAGACCTAGTTGTTCAATGAAATCACAGTAGGTCCTTTATGCCAGTTACGTGGTACAATAACCTGAAGGTTTGGAAAACTACTGAAGACTGTAAAGTTCCTGATGTTAGCCTTTAAGTGAATTAATGAAAGTAAAAAAACTGCACAACATACAAACAATATATAGAGACATACTCACACACTGGCCTTTAGAAAAACATGCTTAGTTTGTATTGTTGTTAATTTTGTTGGCACACATTATAGTTGTATAATAACTACAGTAATCTGAATGTGAATAGAAAATAGCCCATTTATTATTTGTATGTGTATGACTTAAAATAAATTAAACTTAAAATGGATGGTATGATGACACAATTTGTCGAGCCAGATAGCTACAGGCATGGCATGTTTTATATGCTAGTTACATGTTTTGTTTTCATATAATTCATTTGTATTGCATCAAATTGAAAGGCAGAGCAAAGTATTTCATGTTATTCAAATACATTTAGCATAAATACAAGGCCTCAAGTTAGAAGGGTTTTGGCATTATTTTTTCCCTCAATAATTTGACAGGTAGCTCTTGCATTTCACCAGGGCAGAGATCAATGATCTTGGGCTTCCAAAGGTTGGTGACATCTGCCGTAGGACATAAAATAGGCTGTGTTCATACATACAGTATCTCTGTTTGCCATTCCAATGCCACAACTTCTGTACTTCTGTATTTCTGTACTTGGTGTGACAGTTTATAGGCTATATTTGGTAAATGTTGGTCCATATATCTTATCTGAATAAGAATGTGATTTGTTGCATTACCTGATCACGTAGATCAGTGGTTCCCAAACTTTTCCATATCAAGGACCCCTAAACTGACACAAATTAGACCACAGACCACCATTTGATACAATGTTGTCCTAGGCTCCCCTATCTGATATAATTTTATATCAGATATTTTATATAATAGTCAAGGACCCCTGGGGGAGCCCAGACCCCACTTTGGGAACCACTGGCTTAGATAACATCTCAGCTGGATTACATGGTGAGCATAACTTTATTTCAGTGTCTATCCAATCTAGTCTATTATCTGTCAATTTCCAGTATTTGGCTAATTCTGTCAATTTGAATAGCCCATAAGATGATAAACCCAAACCTGTACCTGTAAGACTGATTATATGTGCATTTTGAAGCTACAGGATTTGGTAATTTCCCTTTTTTTCTGATGTTAAGAAATCAGAATCATGATACTTTAAGCCTGCACCAATTCAGCAGAGCAAATGTTATTCCCTTTTCCTGTGGGCTGACTACATGTTCTTTCATTGGTTATCACGCCAGGTACATCTTTTGCACAGATGGCAATTAAAATAGTTTGTTAAACCCGTCAGGCGAGGGTCTTGCAAACAACTCTTTTATCACAAAGGAAGACGACACCCTCAGCTAAGTTGGTATTGGATTAAAAACGTGCTCTAAAAAAGGAATGGAATTGGCCAGTTAAATGAGTAGCAAAAGTAAGTCTTATTTATATCTCCTCTGTGTTGGAGCTCTTTCAAGGTGCTGGCAGATTGAAGAATCTGGTGGGCGGTAGAATCACATAGCGGATGGCCTTAGTGTCATCTGCACATACCCAATGCCTCTCCATACATTACATTAGACGCTAAAATACTCCCTATATAGGATGACAGGAGGAAATGTGGCAAATAGCTCACAGGTAGTCTTGATTTATGGAAGATGAAAAATCCTCAGTGATTTAAGATCAAATATAACAATTATAATCACATCGCCAAGGTGATATATCTTCAAAACAGTCATGTATCACATGATGACTCAATAGCCCAACCTGTCCTTAAATACTTTCATTTGACACCATGCATCCTGGGCAGCAACTAGACTAATACTGTAATGAGGACATGAGTCCAAGTGGCCCCCTCCATCCCCAAATAAGGTTGAATAAACATGAAAACTTACTTACGTTACTCACCCATCATTCATCAGCAGTGTACATAAGGGAGAGTGGTGGAAGAAGTATCCAGATAATTTCCATAAGTGAAAGTACTGATACCACCATGTAAAAAATACTCTGTTACAAGGAAAAGTCCTGCATTGAAAATGTTACTTAAAGGGGTGATAGAATGATTATACAGGGTATTTCACACTGTTCCTTATGGTCTCCTAATGGGGTATGTAACATTGGTTGGGCTGAAAATGGCCTTGTTGATATTTTATTGGCCCCTAGAGCCAAATGAGGAGGAGCATCCTCATTTGCGTGTCCCCCCACACACACACACATTCCTCCACACAGTTGCTAGTAGCCAAGGAGGACACGAGGATTAAAAAAACATGATGGACTCTTCAGAATCTTCACTCGAGCTTCGCGCAGGAAAGTCGCCGGATGCCCCAATCCTCTGAACATAGTCCTACTGAGAAATCCAGAGAGAGTTGTGTGGCGCTAATAGTCTTAATTAGCTTGGTAGCAACTCATTTGGCAATGGCTTGAATATAACAGACTTTCATTGTTATAAAAAAGTTATGCACTAAAGCTTTAAAATATTAAAAGTAAAGAACTCTCCTCCCATTTTAGAAAGTGTAAAGGATCCAACCAGTTGTGTGTTTAATGGTCTAATCATCTCAGCTGGACTTGTAGGTCGTTATATTATTGGCTAGTTTCTTTTATAATAAAACATCAGATTTTATAACCTACATGGGTTCTGTGTGCAAAAGTCTTAATGTGTAAAGTAACTAGTAACTAAAACTGTAACAGAAAAAAAAGTCCAATATTTCTCTCTGAAATGTAGCGGAGTAGAAGTAGAAAGTGGCATGAAAAGAAAAGACTCAAGTAAAGTACAAGTACCTCAACATTTAGACTTAAGTACAATACTGGAGTAAATGGACTTAGTTACATTCCACCGCTGGTTAAGGGATAATCGAGCTAGTCATTATGGCCAATTAGAAGGTCTTGAATCAGCCTGAAGGGGTTCAATTCACAATAATGACCGTCTCGCTCCACTTTATCCCGCTCATTACACGGCTTATTACACGGTTTATTACACGGCTACTCGTACAGTGGGTTACCTTAGAGCGGAGAAAAGAGCGGCCGGCAAATTATGTTTAAAAATAATGTTTGGAAAGTCAAAAATTAAAATGTCTGAAAAGATTTAAATAATTCTAACATTTTAATAGACAAGATACATTTGACTATTTGTGAAAAAAAAAAGGTACTACTATAGGTAAGGTAGCCATACAGTTAAGCGTAAGGATTCGCAACCATTCACTTTCATCCATCCGGCACAGTTTAATGCAACTTAATTTTATACAGTACATGTAGTAGGGGGTCCCTACTCGGTCTCTCTTTCAGCTAAGGGATCCTTGGCTTAAAAACTACCACAGCGACCTGTCAATCAGAAGGTAGCCCCGCCCTAAAGCATCCCCTGAGTTATCTCTATTTTACTCTAACTGAGACCAGCATTAACAAAATGATCATCATTCTGGATACAAAATTTTAAAAAGTCATATTATTTACGGTAATTTATGTTTTCATTTTTCATGTCCTAAACATTTAACACAGTCCAAAAACTATATCTACCTTTTAAAATGCCAATATGTATAACTTTAAATTATACCATGTAAACTGCAGCGGGTGCTAAAGGCCTGCATGAATCCTTTTTGCAAGACGCTTCAGTGCTTAAGTCATGTTGCAAATGTGCTCCAGAAAGTAGATTTTCAGATGGATGGGGAGTCACTCAAAGCATTGCAATGCTGATGTAAATCTTCCCCTTGCGTATCAAAGTGGTGCCTTCTCTTTGTCACCTGCCAATAAGACACTCTGCTGCTAACAACCATGCCTACTGTATATTGTCACGGCGCAATCATCTGTCCCATTCCCTGGTGAAGAACTACCTCAGTGAATGAAACAGATTTCCACAATCTAAATCAATCGTCCTTCCATCCATCTCTCCCTTACATCCCCCCCCACCTTACAGTCTGCAGCCCTCCCATCTTGCTAAGAAACCCATTACTCTCAGCTCGCGGTAACCCCGCTCGCGAGATGTACAATTAAAACCTTATTTCTGCTGAAGGAAATTAGATTTAATGAACGGCGGGCTGGGCAACAACAGATGGTTCGTCTTATTGGCGGCACAAAGATAGACTGGGTGTTTGAACGCCTTCAGATCAAATGCCAGTGGTTATCAATTAGGAGCGGAGGTAAGCTCCTGACAACATGAAACGGAGCGGAGGCCTCGCCGCCGCGGCCCTCACCTTCACTGCACGCTCGCACTGTCGCTGGGAAGAGATGGAGCCTTTCCATATGCTGGTGTCAGAAATGCTGCACAAGCCCAGATGTTGCATAATGTCAAATGAGAAATGTTGGACTAATAAATAAAAAATGGTGTTTATGATGAACCCTACGGTTTTTTCCACGACCATCAAGGTGGAACGTCCTTTTTTTTCTTCATTACAGAGAGCTTTGTCTTACTTCAAATATAGCAGGAGAGTTGAAGTTTTCCCTCATTTACTAAGTATCCTAAATGTATTCTTAATCATATAAAAATGAAGAAAATAAGAATAATTAAAAAATGCTAAATTTTGAGTACTTTTGGGAGCGGCTACTTCCGTGCCGTCATTCTGCTTCAAAGAAAAAAGATAAATGATGATGCCATTAAAAGTGAACTAATTAAGGAAGGCTTCTTTTAAGAACTCATTAACTGCAACCTCATTTACATAATGATGCATATTAATTAAGTTTTAATGAATCTGAATTTCCAGCAAGCCGCATTTCGTTGGCTGTGGAACAAATTGAACAAATTATTTAAAAGTGTTTTTGATTCTACTTTTCACACCAAAGGGGAGAGAGAATGCAATCATTTGTAGAAAATCATATTCCCCCCCTCTCCCCAGCCTGTGCCCATCTGTTAATTATTTTTAAATGTAATCATTTACCCTTTTGTTTCGCTCCCTTCCAAACCCAATCGGGAGGTACGGGACTGGCGCTGAATATTGCAGAGTGTGTAACAGTCTGAAATGTGTGATTACGAGGCAGATGAAAGATTGTGTTTTTACTTGTTGTCATGTGGGATGTTGAGCACTCAATTCTTCATTGGACTGTTGGTCTGTTACTCTCTAGTGTGTGTGTGTGTGTGTGTGTGTGTGTGTGTATGCGTGCTGACTGTTTGGGGTCTGTATGTTTCCCGTCACCTACGCACATTGATAGTGCGGACTTAAACTGTTGCACATATATGAAACTCTGCCATTGTTTTAACAGTTTTAACAGCAGAAATATCAGAAGATTTGGGAGAGTTGTAAAGAAGGCCAGCATCTGGTGAAAGCAGGGTGTTCCAGTACATGACAATGGAGGACAGTGGTAATATTCCCACAATGCCACTGGGGTCGTTAGTAAAAGAATGGCAGCATGAAAGCCTGAATATATTGGAAATTACAAATACTGAGGTCAAGAGGTCAGGACTTTGGAAAACAATAGTTTGACTTTCATAAGTAACATGTCACTTTCTAAATTTAAGATTAATATATTCCTAAACTAATAAAAAGTGAATTGCCAAAAAAAGTTTGATTTATATATGTTCCCAAAAGGAAACAGGTGTGCTTATCCTGCACTGACATTCAGTTGGTAGCTCTAAAAAAAAAAAAAAAAAAACGCGCTAAACAACCCAGCAATGTCTGTATTTCCCAGAAAATGAAAAAATGGGAAAAGGCATCAGTCCAGATTACAAAAACAGCATGACTTTATAATGCTGATCTTTTGGGGGAATGTATTTGCTATCAATAGGCTAAAAAAAAACTTTTTTAAAGTGCGTGCTCTTTCCCAAACAGTTTCCAACCCGCCTCCTGTTAACAATCCATCTGACTCGTTAGCTTCGAGGTGGTGGAGGGGTCAAATAAACACAGCACTTTCACCCAGGACAATGGTGATTAGAAATAAAACTTTACGGTTAAACAACCCAAGCCACAATCTTTTTCTCAACTTAACCAAGTTAGTTTTGTGCCTAAACTTAAAACAAAAAGTAAGGAAATTTGTGTTTGGTGGATTATTTCTCTGTGGTAACAATGCTTTTTGGCATTTGTAAGGAACAGGCATTTGTGGGATGAGCCGCAGCGCTGAGTATGTGGGTTGCGCCCATGAAAAATTAGCCAAACAGCTTTTCTTTGCTGTTGCCACTGATTCTTGTATTGAGCTCTGGTACACCCAGGTGCTGACAATCAGGTGCCTGATTCTGCAACCAGTGGCCATCCCATATCTCCACAGTCTGGGACCAAACTCTATCCTCCAAGATGACAACGCTCGCCCCCACAGGCCTCAACCCCATTGAACACTTGTGGGATCAGCTTGGGCTTGCTGGTCGTGCCGGAGTAACCAACTCAACCATGTTGGCTGACTTGCAACAAATACTGGTTAGAGAAAGAGATGCCATCCCACAGCAGTGTGTGACCAGGCTGGTGACCAGCATGAGGAGGAGGTGCCAGGCTGTTGTGGCTGTGTATGGTTCTTCCACACGCTACTGAGGCTCCTGTTTGTGAAATGAATGCATTGTTAAATTGCCAATATGTCATGGTTCTTCAAACTTCAATCATCCAATCCACCAAAGACCAAACGAGTCGATGGCGGTATAAGCTGTCTGGCATTGGCAGAGAAGATTTGGCAAATTTTTCATGGGCGCAACCCACATACTCAGCGCCGCTGCTCATCCCACAAATGCATGTTCCTTACAAATGGGGCACCATTTGAAAGGGAACTAAACAGGCTTTCCAACGGTATAAGATTTATTGCCAAAAAGCATTGTTACCACAGAGAAATAATCCACCAAACACTAATTTCCTTACTTTTTGTTTTAAGTTTATATATTGCAGCATTGTGGGTCGGTCAAAAGCCTATCAATATTAAATCGAAGAATATGGATTTATTGCACAAAGTCCTTTGAAAGAAATACGAGTTCTAGGAAAAGAATCACAGACTGTGGACCGGTCTTTTCCACTTCTCTGCTTACTGAATAAACTCATGAAGCGCTGCTGTGCTTGAAAAACATGGAGAAGGGTTGGGAGCAACCAAGTCTCACCCAGAGGTGGGAGAAGGGGTGGGGGTTGTGTGAAAAATGTTTTTCTTGATTTCATGTTGTTTATGCAGAAGGAGAACCAGGAAATGAGTTGGGGGTGGGGGGTGGGGGGAAATGCAACGCTGCCAAGCCACGGCCGAGCTACGTTCGTCGCCGCGACGTGTAGTTACATTTTTCGAGAGTACCATACCATACGAGCAGGTACTTGCTCTAATACATGGGCTAACATAGATATTAGTGTCACCATGACTACTACTTGCAGTGGTGGTATACAGTATAGGCTACATGTCATCAGTTGTAAACGTATCTGATTTGTTATTGTGCATAGGCAACAGATTAGTAAAGTTATCTATCTATCTGAAGCCACTAAAATACTTAACAATACATACATTGATTTCTTTCAGAGGTCTCAAAATAATTGAACATTTTGATTCTGTTTACCTTTATTAACGTGTTTCACACACAGTGACACCCATTCAACCTGACTACTAACACACAGCAATGGGAAGCACTGCCATAACTTCAATGTCGATCCCTCTGTAAGTCTTTAAAGAAACTTCCTTAAAGTGTGCATTCTCCCTTCCTCACTATCTCTGCTTTCCTCTGGAGTGATGTAAGATTACAGTCCACTGCACCATTGTTAATCTGTTTGTGGTGATTCACATTAACAATATAAGACTCAAACATTTTGGAGCCATTCTAAGCAGTAGACTGTACTTATCTCTGATGGCGTGAAGTCAACAGCTGCTGCTATTTCTAATGTTCATGTGGTGTGTTTTCAGGCATGAAAGACAAAAAAAAAAAAAAAAAACTACAAGCCCAGACTTGTTTTCCAGAAAGACACACACACACACACACCTGTTCGCCAGGTTAGTTTGGGAATAGGTTAGAGCTCTGGAGATGGGAGGGGGACTCTGGGTCCTTCATGGATAGTGGCTGGCCGGTGTCACAGGAGGACGCTTGAACCAATAGCAACGTAAAACAAACAGTGCACTTCCTGCGTCCGCCGTCCCAGATGATGATTGGTCACTGAGGGTTTAGAACCCACCCAGTTCGCCTCCACCTCCTCCTCTTCCTCCCTGTGGTGAGCTGGAGGCCTCTATAGGAAAAGAAAAGTAGAAAAAAGACCGTGTGGATGGCGCTGGCCGGGTACTTCTGACAGCGAGTGCCTACCTCGGGGGAGGTCAGAAGTCAGCGATTCATACGAGACAAGCTGGCGATGCAGTGTAACCGAAAATGGAAAGCAGATGTTCGTTAATTAGGGGAAATGTGACTGACAAGACTTGAGCGTCGAGGTACATGAGCTCGCCCGCCATCCAGCAGCTGTTGTTACCCAACTTCATTGTCAGTCTCGTACACAAGTCACAGCTTCCCCGCCGAGCCGGGCCCAGACGCCCAGCACCCACAATTATCAAAATAGAATTAAGCTTGATTGAATTGAGCAGATTTTCTTCTAAATACTTTTGCTGGTGTTTTTTTTTTGTCTGTGTGTTTTTGTGTGAATGAGCAGCTACACTCACACCACCTTATGTTTTTCTTTTTTCCCCCAGTTCCGCTCCTCTTTTTTTTCTCAATCCTCCAGTCTCCCGAGAGTGCTGCTAAAAACAGACCTACAATGATTTACAAATAAAAAATTATCCATTTCCCTGGATGGCTTTCGTGTCTGATAAAAAGCACATTTACACCTACCCGGGAAATTGCTCATATACAATTGTTAGTGAATGGGAAAGCTCATCAGCATTTTATTGCAGCCTGTGTGTTTGTGGAAGTCCTTTTTTTTTAAAGAAAGGTCATCACAGTGAAACACATGGTGTAGACACCGAGAGTCCTCAAGTGGATTTCAGAGCTCGGCCCCCCGAGGAGAGGCGTCACCCTTGTGAGACCTATTTTGAACGTAATGTACATTCTGTCCTTTGTTTACAATGAGGAGAAGGCTTTCACTGATATGAGTGCATATATCTTCCATATCCACCCCATATGTGTGTGTTTATAATAAGCTGGAAAATGTAACTGTGAAGTGTGTGTGTGTGTGTGTGTGTGTGTGTGTGTGTGTGTGTGTGTGTGTGTGTGTGTGTGTGTGTGTGTGTGTGTGTGTGTGTGTGTGGATATCAGCTCCAAGAAATAATAAATAAGTGGCGAAGCGATTGACTGAACAAGAACGATCAAACTTCAAAATGCGTTTGATATGGCTGCAATCCAATGGCTGGCTCACTCACACACACACACACACACACACACACACACACACACACACACACACACACACACACACACACACACACACACACACACACACACACACACACACACAAACACCTCTGGTCAACAACATAATTCTGTGAAATTGATGAATGGCTAGACATTAGGCCCATTCAAACAACAGATGTTAATTCACTTCACGTGTGCATTATCAGATCATTTGTGTCAGGCAACAGAATATGAATGACACAGATTATCTCAGATTTGGGGCCCTTTGCTGGCAATCCCCACCATTCTCCAGGCCTCTAGGTAACGCTGCTGATTATTGCGAGTGTGTGTGTGTGTGTGTGTGTGTATATGTGTGCATGTGTCAAAAGGTGCCATTATGTCTGCATGTGTGAGGGATGATATTTCTGCAGAAGGACATAGAAAGCCCCTTTGGACATGGAGAGGAGAATGGTGCCTGATGGGAAAGCCGGGGCCCGTGCGCTGTTATTTATGCAGAATGAGCTTGCAGCAGGTTTGCCAACCAACACTGCATTGCTGTCATCATATCTAATATGATTATTAGCTATATATTTTATATTCTATAGATGTCCAAATGAGTTCTAATAGACACAGCAAATAGTTCAGCGGCTTGAACAAACAGTAAAAGTGAGAGGGTGAAACCCTGGTGACCACTAATACAGGAAAACTACGGTTTATCTGGCCATCAATTTGGTAAGTTATGATAATATTGACAACGACATCACATGTGTCGTGAACCCAGTATAAACCTGTGGGGTATCAGTTATAGGCAGAGAGAGGCAGAGGCAGAGCCAGCCACAGTTAATGGCAAAAACAAACATTGGCCAATATTTTTTTAATTTCTACATTCCACAAGGTACCAGATATTCTTTACCAGCTGTTTTTACCAAATTCAATTCTTTCTTTCTGTGAATTTTTAAATGGCAGAGAGAGAGAGAGAGGGAGAGAGTGAGAGAGAGACTGGGAATGATGCAACAAAGGTCCCTAACCTCTAGTCTAAGCCACTAATAGGCCCATCTTTCAGGGGTTTTGATTATTCTTGGGGGCTTAAAATGACAAGGCCCTTAAAATTTTAGTGCTGGCCCTGGGCAGAGGAGCAGGATTGATAAAATATCTGGGATGGAAAGTTTAGCCATGATTATTGGTTCAACCCGATCTGTGATCTTTCATTCTGCTCTGTAAAGCCACAATGAAAACTTAGACCTAGAAAGGCTCTATATGAACATGATGTATTACTATTATTGTTATTATTATTATTACTACAAACTTTGCTCAAAGCAAGTTTTCTGGCAGTTTTAGGTTTGTGATATGACAATACAATTTAGGTAAATGTATTACTGGGTCACATCAACATTTGACAACACGTCTGCAATGAAAAATGAGGAGACCGAGGGCTCACTCAGTTTCACATGCACAAAGTCCAGGGAACCTGGAGGTGCACTTCAAGATGAAAAAGTGATCACAGAAAGATCACAGGCACAAAAAGCAAGACGTGATACAGCCTTATAAATATGGAAGAATAAAAAATAACTGTTGCAACAAACTCTACAAAATAGGAAAAAAAGGATCAAAAGATATTGTAATTAATAGAGTGTATTAGTAATGTCATTTAGTGACTCAAACAAGTTACTCTTTAACAGTATATCACTCTAGATGAACATCACATCATTCTCTTCTCAGGCGTCTCTGTTTCTGACCTGGTCATACCAAACTCGTTGCCCTACAAGTTTTTACACAAGGTGAAACTTAACAGGTCAAGTTGTATTACCGCACAGAGATGGAATATTTGAGGAATAAAGGTCGGGATATTACAGGGAAAATAAACTCAGAATATATTGAATTTAAAAAAAAGAAATTGAGTATTTGCACACAAAAATTGTCTGATTATTATGAGACAAAAAGTCAGAAAATTCTAGAAAAAACGTTGAAATATTTTGCAGCGGTATCCAAGTCCCGCCCATACACCGGCCTGACCAATCATGAGGCTTCAGCCTTTTTTCTATAGCCTCAAATACCCTAATGCAGTAGACCGATCAAGTTTACATTAGTAAAAATCATTAGTAAACACTTTTGAATACAACAAATATCAAAACTAAAGGACGAACTTGTTCTTATAAATCTGTTTTTTACTTTGGAACAGTATTGTTTTAGGAACAATGTATTCCATACATTAGTTCCATTAAAACAGAAAGGATTACAATGCGGAGATTGTAAGAGCCAATGTATTCTGCATGGTACGTTTCACTCAAGAAATGTTACAGACCCCCCACCCCACCCCCCCCATTCAAGATTCCATTATATGAGAACTCTGAAGGAAGTTGATCTCATCTGTTGTATTTGTGTCATTAATTGTAACACTGTTTCCCTCCCTAAAGATGTATCTGTGTGTACTAGCCCTAAAGCCTGATTGATGGTTCTGAGGAGGCTCCACGCAGAGATTTCGCTGTAGCCTACGTAAGTGGCCTGAAGTTTATACTTGTGCGTGGTGTGTGTGGTGTGTGTGTGTGTGTGTGGGGAGTGTGTGGTAGAGCGAGGGAGAAGTGAGCGAGGGAGAAGTGAGCGAGGGAGAAGTGAGCGAGTGACGGTGATTACCTTCAGAGCGAGTAGCAACTCTTGAGTCAGAGTGAAGGAACAAAGTGTCTCCCCTGTGCTTTCTGGGAAATCTGGAGCAGCTGAAGTTAACCCTCTCCTTGATTTCATGTTGTTTATGGAGAAGGAGAACCAGGAAATGAGTCGTTGGGGAAATGCAACACTACCAAGACATGACGTGCGTCGCTGCCACGCGTTGTTGCATTTTTCGAGAGGGGCACATCTATGGGCTGAAATATATGCCACCAGAAACTGAATTTGAATCATTTATAAATTATTTGAACTTGGATTTCTAAAGTTGAATAATTGCATTGAAAAACTGAATTTGAATCACATAATAATACACCCAGCCATACACGTTAAGCTACGGCATAGGGTCCGGTGTAGGGTCCGTGTCTCCACGTACCTACGTATGGAGCCATGGCGTAGATTTTACACAGAAGTATAAATCAGGCTTTAGAAAATCCTTCTGTCCTGACTCTCTTATCTTACCACACTTCATCTAAATGAATGCAGCGACTGTTAGAACATAGTATATGTATATCCTTGTGTGTCTTATTCAACCTTTAGAACGCTGTGAACTGAACCCTGCTTCGTGTCGCTTTGTTCTGCGAACACCCGTAACTGCTTTCAGAATGAAATCACAGAGGTCAAGGCAGTATATTAAGGGGCGAACCACGAAACATTTGTGATCTGATTGTTTCATAACAGTGGTTAAATATGAGAATGACACTGGCTTATGAATCCATTGGAGAAAAACATGATGATGCAAGAAAAAAATCAATCACAATATATAAATGACATGGACATGGCAGGAGTCATGTACAGCATATTACAGCACATATACACTGTCCCCTCTGAGCACTCCATGCACTTCAATCTTTCTTAGATTTAGCACTTACACAATATTCACCAAACCGAATATGAGCATATGCGATTTCCGCCGTCCAACTGTTATTTCAATGCTCATTTCGACCCAGTTTTGTTTGGGTCATAGCTGATCTTGTTTACTTCACAAGTAGCCGACTTCCCCAGGACTCAGAGTCTTGTACTGCTCATTTAAATCATGTCTTCACAGCTGTAGTGCATGAAAGCCTGGCAGGAGTTATTTTTATTCTCTTTACCAAACCAAAGTGAAGGAAGAACAACCATCTTCCGACTCCTTCAACAAGCAGCGTCCCCGGAGGGCTACAACCGAGGCAGAAAAACAAAGAGGAATATTTCAAAAAAAAATCACCACGTTGAGAACGACTGAGGAATTTGAAAGCACGTCGGACTCCAAAGGTAAAGTGTTGCTCAAGCAGCCACCGAGGTGCTGTAATTAGGTCGGGTGAGAGGCAGGGAAAAAGTTTAACTTTGTGGACTGCTTTATTTTCTGGAGTGTCTTTCCTCCTGTGTTTCTCCCGTACCATCTGCCAATATACTACACCCAGTCCTAACTTAGCTCTGCAGTCTATGCCCGGCTTCATGCTGGAGACATTCCATCACTTCACTCACCGTATGGTTCCGTGACACCCAAAGTTCCCGCCGGATGGCCCTCACTTTCTGCTTTAATCGTGTTTACGTATCTAAACTCTGGTTGCTTTGAGGAACAGCAGTTACCGTTACAAGCTGTGATTGGCTGTGGACAAAACACACACGGCGATACACTGGTAAGAGCTGACTGGATTGTGTCAACAGTTAACCTCATTGAAAATTGTATGTTTTCTTTTGCGAGGTGCAACTGTTCCACCAAAACAGTTTTACAGATCCCCCTTTTTATCGACCGGAGCTTAGCACCGCCCAAGACGATTGTGATTGGTTTAAAGAAATGCAAACAACTCCTGACTGTTTTTTCTCCTATCCAGAAGTGTACGTGTGGAGGGGCCAGACCATTACCGTCGCAATATTAACACAGCATTGAACGCTCCATAACTAACCCTAACCGGTGAGAGGGATTAATAGATCACATTTGGAACATTGGTCATCCTACCATGTGCTTTTGTTTATTTAAAAACAATGGGAGGTTCTGTGAGGGCAATGAATGAAATGAAACAAATATGCCTCAGAGTAGATTTATATAATTATGGTCTTGTTATAACCTGGGGTTAAAGTGGGATTTGGCAAGATCAGGTAAGCTGGTTCGCCTGTAGTCTATTCATTTAGGGGATGGCTCCGGTTCCTCCAAAGCGCTGTGGAGGAAGGTCTGGCAATTAACTTTTCCATGAGTGGGTTAAAAAATTAGGTTGGATAGTTAAATGAAAATTTGGCACCTCCCCCATGTGTGGCCATGATGTTCAGGCCACATCTTTTGTTATGTTAAGGACCCTCCTGCTGCTGCTGTCTGGTAAAAGTAGGACGCTAAAAGCTTGAAGACCTCTCCCAAAAACTCAAGACATATAAATCACAGAAACCATGCTTACTGTAGAACCTGTATATAGAATCACAGTTACTGCAGTAGTGCCTGTTACATTAGTCAAATATTTGCTGTAATAGAAATAACACCACCTTCAAACGCTTGCGCACATTTTGATGAATCACAAATTCCGAGTAACCATGATCACATTTCTGAAGGTGCTGGCTATCCTTACAGTTGCCCTTTGGGGCCAAATGAAGCATCAGGCATGTGCTTGGCCTCATTATTCCAGATGCGATGGGATCAGACCACAGAGCAGCTGAATGGCCAACTTTTTAGCACCCAGAGTGCAATGCGAGGTGTCAGGCCGCCACTGGTCATTTGCGAAGATGTGTCCTCAGTGGGGAAGAGCAGCCAGGCGGTTAGTAGCGGTGGGGTGTCCAGCTGGACACAACATGATGATCATCATTACATGGTGTGTATATGCTTTTCTTTATTTCAGACACTTCCTGTATGTGTATCGGCCTTGCCTTGACCACCTCCAGGCGGTGCCCCCCCCCTCATCTCCAGACAGGCCTGGCTGTAATGGGATTAATTGGGCCGGACACCACAGAGGGACAGCGGCGTATCTTGTAACATCTGCAAAATATGGTCGAAAAATACTGTCGCTTAATTAGCAATGAGGTCTGACCGATCAGGACAGCTCGTTTACAGCCTGGACAGTAATGGTGTCATGTCTCAGACAGCTGTGTGTGTGTGTGTGTGTGTGTGTGTGTGTGTGTGTGTGTGTGTGTGTGTGTGTGTGTGTGTGTGTGTGTGTGTGTGTGGATGGTGATGTTATCTCTCCTGACTTTCCCAAAGCAGGACCGAGGCTGACCTTAATTGCAGTAATTTAGTTAGTAGCCATACTGTACGACTCGCCGGCCCGGACCGCGGACATCCGTCATCCACATCATCTGTCCTCCAATCAAAAAGGCTGCTCTCGTTACACCGCCCAGGGCCAAGACAAGAAGAACAAATGAAGATGGCGAGATAAACGCTTTCATTAAGTAATCAAAACAGACTAACAGTCTGAGCGTCCACGCTGCGTCCATACGATCAGGACTCATGACAGGAACATGGCGGCTTCGGCCCGCAGCCTGGAAAAGCTGCACGTGCTGCTGAGTCCAGACCAGCAGACAGACTCCTGGACTTATTTCCTTTAAAGCAGCATCTAGGCCAGTGGTCACCAACTGCCGGTCCAAAACCTGGACCGCGATGACCGAGATTGTTTTCATCTGTTTTCTGCCCCATACTACCCCGTGAATAGCATGCAAGTAGTTATGGTAGATTGTATAAAGAATATCCACTCAGGTCCCTTTGTTCTAAAGAAAGAAAAGGCCAAAAAAATAAAAGCTTTTGGACAGTTTTGAATTTGGGGCTTCTTTGAGAGCAGCTACACAAACAGGATTTTATAAAGTCAATAAAAGTGATAGTGGGCTCTTGTTTGGAACACAGTAATAAAACTTAATAATGAGTTGAATTGAAAGACACACTTTTCATTGTGCTGCTCTCCCAAATGCAACGCCACGCTAACTGCAGCCAATCAGGCAAACAAACAAACACACCCCGCACGCAGACCAATAACAAGTCATCTATCTTTAGTTTCCACTCTCACTCTTTCATAAGAATGCCTCTTTTTCTCCTCTTTTCTTTTCCTCTGGGCAATCTTCCACTCCTCATATACATCTGTACAAATTGATTTCCTCTTTACAAGGGATGATAATGACTGTGGCAACAGAAATACCTGTAAGTGAGGGATAATTACACTGCAAGACACCACCCGCTGAGTCCCTTTCTCCGAGCCCCCCAATAGCACCCCCCAATAGCACTCGCTTCAATAGCACTCGCACCAATGAGGCCCGGATTTGATTAAAATTATACTTCTTTTTGCTCCTACTTCATCTATTAAGACAAGCATCTTGTTCAGGACATTTTTATATACACATACAGAGGGGCCGCTACAATTTAACATTTCTACCCTGCTGTTAGACATGAAAGGGAGCTCGCTGGGGTCCACTCGTCTGTTAGCTACCTGTACAAAGCTGCCGCCGACAATTGTGGGTAACACGGTTCTACCTCTTTCTCGCTCTCTCTCTTTCTCTCTCTCCCACACTCTCTTCCAGCTTCTCTCTCTCTCTCTCTCTAACAAAGGGAAAAGAATCAGGCGTCTTCTCACTGATGAGACCGGGAAACATTGTTTACTCCCATTTGTCTTGCACATGGAAAACATCAAGCTCACCAAACTGAAGTAAAGCAATGTTAATGCATGAGTGCAGCCTCTGTTGTGAAAATGTTATCGCCCGCCGCCTGCTCATGAAAACACTGCAATGCGTGCACATGCAGCAAAATTGGGCTGTAACATTTATCCTGATGTTACGTGGTAATCATTGGAGATCAAGTAGATGAATTCCGAATTCCCGAGAGCACCGTACGGGTGCTCTGTGACAAAATTGCGTCCAGCGTTACTAATAAAGGAAGTACTCAGCCGGTGGAGTGTGTGGCGATGAACTCCGGAAAATAGTTATCACCACTGATAGTAATCGCTTTAGAAGAGCATTGTCCTGCTCATTTTGGCTGTTATTACTGAATCCACGCTTCCTTTGACAGATTCCGACTTATCTTTCTTATTGTTCTTATTATTGTGTTTGATCACTGATTATCACTGTCACTTATTAAGTTCAATTTGTTTTTGTACAAATGATGAAATGAATTTGTTCAAACAACTGAATCGGTGACAAAAGCCTCAACTCTTACAATGATTATCTCCTCTCATTAGTAACCATTTCTCAAAAATCAAAATCAAAGGCGCTCTCTCGCTCGCTCGCACTCACCCACCCCCCTCCCCGCCTTCCTGAAAGTCATCAAATGAGCACAGAGAACGAGCCCCAAACTTCCAAAGCACGCCTCTTCAGGCAGGGCTGAAGGAAGGAGAAAAGAAAAAAAAAAGAGAAAGGAAAAACAGAATTGTCGGAAACAAACGAGAAAGGACAGGTTTCTATATTCTGAAGTGAGAACTAAAAGGTATGCAGATGTCTTCTCATCCCTCTCCTTCTCAGGTGACAGGTATGTCAGGGGCCTGAAAGCCCTCTCAGTATAATTACACGCCACCCCCCCTCTTTCCCCCCCTCCCAGCAAAGGAGCTGTTGCTCGAACAGGAGCGTCGCGCTCAGATCACATCCCTGCGACTCAAGGAGGGGAACCCAGGGGAATCGCATATTTAACAAAGCCCATCTCTTTCGCCTTTAAATATCTCTAAGTGCAACTCCACTCCCACCCTCCCACCCACCTCCAACTCTGCCCCCCATCCCTCCGAGCCTTTTCTCCGTTCTCTGTTTCTCCACCCAAAGATTTCTGAAGTTGTCTTGTTTTTTTTGGTTTTTTTTATTCAGCGAGGCGATGGTTTTGGAGTCGGGTGAATGGCACCAAAGCCTAATGATGAACATCCTGAGTGTCCCCCGAGTCCCACTTTCCGTTTCTGAGTGACTGGTCTGATGTCTGCGAGGCCTCTTTAATGGGACATCAAACCTGCAGCCGGTAGAGGGAGGAACGCCACACAGGCACACACACACACACACACACACACACACACACACAAAGGAAGACGCTCAGAATTGATCAGAGGCCTCAGCCCTTCGCTGCCATCACACACTATGACACAGCCAGAGAGACGTCTTATTATAAATATAGGAAATCAGCGGGAGGAACACACGACCAACACAGAGTTTGGCATCAGCACACAAGTAAACTTACCTTACCTTAAAAATGTCCTATATGGGGAGAATGAGAGTGGTTGAGTATTTTACTATATATATATATATATATATATATATACTAAGTTCATCACATTCTGTGTGTGTGTGTGCTGTTGCCTACAGTACATGCAGTCCACTCATGTGTTTATTTGCCCACTGCCCTAGAAACTGAGCTGAGCTCTTATTTTGTAGTTCTAACCCCGCCGCAGGTTTGCAATGCGTCAGTTAGGGAGTGATAACTTGATTATACCCAAGTTTATTCAACAATATGCAACATGTACACATAATATAAAGTCAAATAAATCTATAGATGATCTAATGTGTGATGAGCTAGATTTTGACACTAGTTCCCTCTACACAGATGAAGCCATGTCTAATTTCCCATGCCTCTTTGCTGGGGCCCGTGAGGCCTGTGGTTACTGTTTACTGTTTGTTCAATTTGACGTGACTGCAATACAATTGTTTCTTTTTCATAAATGTAACAAATGTTTTTTATGCTTTCAGCCGAAACATATTATTTTAGTTGTATAACCCCTAGGCAAATGTTAAATGCAAAATCCAAGAATACGTAATCCCCGGGGCACTCTTATCTAAGGGTTCCATAGCAACCACCAGCAAAGACGACTAGAGCATCACAAACAGATCAAATGATCTATATTCATACTTTACCACATGGTCAAAATAATTTAGTCATATCCACTTAAACCACTTAAAGACCAAGTCATCACCAAGACCAGAGTGTATCGAGATCGAGTCAAGACCAAAACTTTAAGGGGTTGATACTGAGTCAAGTCCAAGACTTTCAGGGGTTGAGACTGAGTCAAGACCAGACCAGTGCCAGACAACCAGAGCTTCTTCTGTCTCCTGCATTCACTTTCTTTTGGTAATGCGTGTTAAGCAGGGGAGAGGGGGGTTTACAGTAACAAATTTCAAATTAGAAATGAGTCCAGTTATTGGTTGCATTTGAAACAGGAAGTTTTACGTCCAATCACAGTAATGATGTTAACACATAAAATTAGACAATGCACAGGCAATTTAGCGATATCCCTGCAGTTGTGGTCTTGACCGGTCTTGAAATAAAATCCTGAGTCCTCTTCATCCGAGACCGAGACAAGCCCAAGTAAAAATGCGGTCGATTCTGAGACAAGACCGAGACCTCCAAAAAGTGGTCTTGAGACCGGTCTTAAGACCAAGACCCATACGGATTAACTTGTTTCAGACACGTATTGGGCTAGAAAATTAACCATTTCCAGTGTGCTGTAGGCCTGTGTATTGCAATTATTATTTACAGTCTGCATATTCACTGTGATGTTCCACTTTCAAGTCAGAAACAAGAGAAAAGTTCTCACATAAACCAGTTTAAAACCGGTCAAAAAAGTGCCGATAAAACCTACAGAAATGAATTTCCCCAAGGGGACAAACTACATTATTATTATTAGATGTGTTTAATGTCTCACAGAAAAAAATGGATTACGGTTGCCGAATCACACACACACAACAGTCTGAGAAGCCGTCATTGGATACTGTTTGGGAAAGGACCTGGCAGGTGATTGGATGAACTATCTGTCTTTCACAGTCGCAGCCATCATACACACATATCCAGCAGCCTTCAGGCTGAACAGGAAGTGACAGAAACACTGTGGTCCGATTCCGATTTAATAAAATCTTATCAGACCCATATATCAGCCTGTACACAGTCTCCAGTTCTTTTAATTCTGACAGAGTAGCTGTCAAAATGCTCTACATGTGATCTGTTGCTGATTTTAATTAACAACAGACTGTAGATGATCCGTAATCTGAACGGATTTAGTCTCTCTGACTTCTAAACATAACTATCAGCCACACAACATGTGTGTTAAAATCAGTTAAAATCCCTCCGATTCAAAATTAATGAAAAGTTTATATAAAACGTCATCATGTTGAGTTAATTCTGAACCAATCAGCTGTTAGATCAGCTGAGAGGCCGGCGTTTCCCAGCATGCCCCTGGGTCCGCCTGGCTCTTGCAGTTGGTGGAGAGCAACTGCAGCGCCTGGCTCTAAAAACTGTGGCCACCTTGGTCTCGTGAGGTTATCGTTGCCCACGTGTGCATGACGTCAGAGCAAGTCGGGATCAAGTTGGACACAAATCTAACCGGCATGCATTGGGCGGCGATCGATTCTGCGCAGATCTGGCTCATCTCGAACAAGCCTATTACTTGAAGCCTAGTCTCGCTTTGCCAGACCTTCCTCAACAGCGCTGCAGAGGAGGGTCTGGCTAGTCCACACAGCATTCTGGGATGGGAGAAAAACGTGCTCTGGTTTATTGGCATTTCTTTTAACCAATCACAATCGTCATGGCCGGATGGAGCCATGGTGCCTCTGCTAAATAGTCTCAGGAAGGAACTTGTTTTGGTGGAACATGTGTACGTTCAAAAGTAGTTTTAATCGTGCAACAGAAAACTCCGATTGGACAGATAGTCTAGCTAGCTGTCTGGGTTTACCCTGCAGAGATCTGAGGAGCAGTTCACCATAGTCCTCACTAATCCACCGGAGTTTAAAATACCAACATAAAGAAAGCGGAAGGTAACGGAAAGAAAGAGTGAAACCCTACAGAATTTCCTGTGGCAAGACTACTTAAAGCCTGAAATTATGGATTTCCGTGTGATATGTGATCCTGCGATTTCTGTTGTTGTTTTTGTCGATCCCTAACATTGGATGAAGGGGTGTGGTCACCTCTGTTTCTCTACTGCAGCCATCTAAAAGCTACTCATTACATTTAGGATCACAGTAAAGGATTTTTACGTAAGGTCAAAATCACACGTTTATTAGTGATTAGTGATAATGAGGCCATGTCATTATGTTGTGTATTTCCCAGACCCTTTCAACCATCCAAAATCTGTTTAAAGTAAAAACAAAAAAAGGATCTGTATATGCTACAGTGTCTTATGTTCTTCAAACACAATTTCAAATGTTTGTCGTTTTTTATTAAAGCATTTATTGAAATGTGAGTTATGACAACTATCCACATGCATGATAGGAAGCAGAGAATGATGAGCTGTGATATGTTTGGGTGAAAATAGCCCGAGGCAGTCAAATACAATCATTAAAATGACTTCAAATCCTCATTTCAAACTACTTCTTATCAATTAATGGCATCTGTTTACCAACTTTGCTTCAATTTATGTTCTACTGAAAAACATTGCATTATTAGTTTAACAAGAAGACACATAAAGAAAGGTTAGATGCTACATAAAGATGAAAGTCTGTTACTGGTCATACATGCTGGTGTTGACTGGAAGCTGCTTTCTTATATGACGCTTAACTTTAAATTCAAGTTATTGTCACTTTGGATTTAGATTTTTTTAACCTCTTCAACCTCGCTACAAATGCATGCTGTGCAGACAAACATTGACACCAACAGAACTTTAGTAGCTTAGTTTTTTACACTGATGCTGATTGTCATGAGGTTTCTGTACCTAGGGTACCCACAGGGTCTTAAAAGTCTTAAATATAATATTAAAAAAATAAGCCCTTAAAAGTCTAACATTTCTTTAC
Organism: Perca flavescens; assembly: GCF_004354835.1. NCBI lineage: Eukaryota > Metazoa > Chordata > Actinopteri > Perciformes > Percidae > Perca > Perca flavescens. The sequence continues at coordinate 31,510,491 of NC_041350.1, forward strand.
AGTCTTAAATTCCATTCACAAAGGTCTAACATTTGTATTGTCCTTTAATAAGATTAAATAACTCCTTCACTGTTTCGTCACAAAGCATGTATATGAGTACAATGACATGTTGTATTACGTTCAAGTACTTGGTAAACAATTATTTCTATAGCCTAAAATCCTTTCTGATATTCCGTTATATCCTACCCACTTTCGCCAGTATGTTAATGAAGTTGCTACATTGTACATTTCATTCTAAATGGTATTAAAAAGTTCTTAAAAAAGTATTAAATTTAACTCCTGGGGGGACCTTGTGTACAGTAATCATATAAAAAAGGCAATAACCTTAATGTGTTGACTGAATAGATGTGATGGGAGTGAATGTGGGTTTAAAACTACTGTCAAGCTCCTCAAAATGAGATTGTGTATAGTTGATAAGTGTGCAATAATGGGCCCATTTTGAAATGTGAATGGCGTTGTATGCGCTGTATACAGGGGCTGCGTGAAGGACTGAATGGCCCTTTACATGAATACAATATGTCACTCATAATAACATACTGTATAAACTGTGTGTGAAAACTATGTCATCATAATGGGTTTATGCACAGGTGATTAGTGTGCATTACAGAGTATTTTTGAAATATCAGCGACGTTTGTAATGTATACAATGCCTGACATTGGCTCAAAACTTAACAACTGGGTATAAAGTGGAATCCAACCCATCTAGAATATTTAGGCTACATTTAATGGAATGATAAATCAAAACCAGTTACGGTTTGAATGTTTCAACATTCCAGTGTAAACATAGATAGATTTATTGACAATCGTACTGCAAAATACACAAAATACTGTTTCACCTGAAGACAGTTATCGCATACACTGTTGTTGCGGATTAAAATACACAAGAAAGCCCACTTAGGCTTATTTCCATTGTGATCCTCAACATCATGTAGCTTTAGTTACTGAAAGAGCAGGAAGACGCTAATACAGAATATGTATGTGATACTGTAGATCTGCCGCATAACACGATCTTAACAACTTTAAAGCGTTTTATTAAAGCATTCTTATTTTTGTTAATACTACATATATAATTGAATATTAGCTGACGCCATGCATTGTTTACTTGTTCTAATCTTTTCAGGATCATCCTCAAGGTTGCAGCCAGAGTGTGGAAGGCGCTCTGCTCTGTAAGGTGTGCAGCACTAATCTAAGTAGGTCAAACTATCTGCAAAAGGAACGCAACTCCACCAACTTTCCTTCGTCGACGCCATCACAGCGAGGGCGGGGTGGGGGGGGGGGGGAGAAGAAAAAACAATTCACTTGTCACAAACTTGACACCTTTCTCCTTTTCCAGAGGAGGGGGAGGAGGTGAGGGAAATAGAAAGAAGAAGAAGAAAAAAAAAACTCCAAAGGATTGTTTCATTGTTCTGAAGTTTTCCCTCCCTTTTTGCTTTGCCTATCGTTGCCACTGAAATCAACACTTACCTTGTCAATGACAACCTGGAAAATTGCCAGACATTAAGGGGAAGTGCACAGGGCCTGCAGTGTGTATATGGATTGAGGGTGTGTGGGTGTGCGTGTGTGTGGCGGGGGGTGACTGTGTAATGCCTGGTCCCAGGGGCAGCAGGCAGGATGCTAAAATAGCTCCTCACTCGCTCCTGCTCCAGTGCAGGACGGGGTTTTTGTTAAAAGGTTCCCGCTTTTTTTCTAGCCGTGCGAAAACCTGTGAAAACAGGAGCAGGTTTCGTCTTCAGGGACCCCATTACGAGTTATTGTGAAATTATCCGAGCTTGATTAAACCTGCTGAGCTCTCAGACAAAACGATCCCTATAATCACAGCTGGAGAGACAAAAAGCTAAACCCCTTACGGAATAATGAGAGCGTTCTCCTTGCAGTTTTCTTGATTTGAAAAAAAATAAAAGGGACGGTTCATGTATGTGTAATGCAGAATTTGGGAGAAATATACAGAATGTAAAAAATGACAAAAATAGCCAAAGCCAACCGCTCCTCTTCAAAATGTCCACACATCTCACAGCGTAGCAGTAACACCAATACAAGAAAAGGGAAATCTCACGCCTGTAAAAGTGTGAGATTCAGATGCAAGCTTTATCCTGAGGACTGTTTTTGTTGCTGTATTTGGGACTCCTCTGATGCTTTTCCTGTTCCACAGACAGCATGGGAAGCTATCAGATTTGCAGCGGAGGAGTAATCACTGCCAGAGCAAATTCATCTGTTTTGCGTAAGCGGTGCGTTTCAGAGAAGTTGTCGGACACCTCGGCTCTGAAATGTTCTCTTATACTCTGATAACTGCAGCACTATGGCCATTTGTCTGTTTGCTCAAAATTCCTTACCTATATGTATGGAAATTTGCAGAAGGCCCCATGCACAACTACAAATGCCCAAACAGAAAGAAAAGAGTATTAGAATGGAAAAGGTGACTCAAAAGACAATGGACAGCATGCGGTCTGTTGGCTTATACCAAGCATGTACACAGGGGCTTGGTACAGGCCAAAATGCTTTCTGAACTACTCTGTGTCAAACTATTTTTAAATCCAAATAGCTAGTCTAGTTAGTATAAGGTAAGGCAGGGAATAAGCATGCTTTTAGATCTAGACTGATGATTGACGTGTTCTTATGGAACCCACGCAACTTCTAGGCAAGCCCCGCCCTTCAATAGCATTCACACATTACTATTGGCCAGGTGTCCATGCTTACGCAAGGTAACATAACCTGGTTTGTTCAGGTCCTATCCCCTGACCAATCAGCTATCCTAACCTTAACCACTCAAGGTCAATGCCTAACCCCAACCAGGGCGGGACTTGCCTAGAAGTTACGTGGGATCCATAATAACGCATGATTGACTGTTTAGCTTAAACACGTGGTAGCTGCTCATGTGTTGGGAGCACCAACTCAATATATATGCACAAAGGTAGTAACTTCAAACACAACACATCAAATTCAAAATAGAGTTCTTTGTTTTCACTGCAAAAACACCACATGGCTGTGATTATGGTTAATCATGGTACAGACGGCTAGCTCATCTGGTAGAGCGTGAGACCAACGTACAGAGGCTCGGTCCTTGCTGCAGCGGCCGCGGATTCAATTCCCACCTGCAACCCTGTGGTGCACGTCATTCTAACAAAACCTGGGAAGTGCCTTTGGCATGGAAGTGCACCAAAATCATTCCATTACATAAAGGAGGGGAATCTAACTGTACAACCGACAATACCAACGATAAAAAAGTTACGAGGAACCGCTTCTTGGCTCTGACAGCAATCTCACACAAAACAGGCGCTTGGGATGGATCAATGTCCTTGAACAAAGGGAATGAATTCCCTCAAAAGCTCAAGGCACACCGTTTCAGGGCTTTATTATACAGCTACATGATTACTGTAAAAACAAGACCAATGCCTATCAAATATGGTCAATTTCTCCATCTAGACTTGGGCTTGATTTCAAGAGGATGATTTGCCTCCATTCTAAAAGTGACTCCTAAACTGTCAATCAGAACTGAAGAAGGCTTTTGGGTGAGAGGTGAAAAGGTCTTTCAGGAATCTGTAGGAAGTCAACTTGCCTTTGAACAAAGTATTCCGTATGCTTTATAGTTTAGTTTGACAGGTGTGGGGGTTTCCTACGGACTTTGTTTAACTTCTGCATTGACTTATTTAAACATTACATTACATTACGTTACATGTCATTTAGTTTGAATCAAACCCAGATCTCCCAAACCAAAGGTATGTGTCATATCCACTGCGCCATCACCACCCCTCAGTTAAACTTGGCCCGATTGGTCAGGATGTCCAGAAATTGCTGTAATGTGCTCCCCACCCTACAACTTTGTGTCATATTTGGCCTTTCTAATTCACTGATGTTAAAGAAAGAAGAGTAGCATTTGTGCAACCTGATCCCTCACAGGATTCAAACACAGGATATACTGGCTACATGGCAACCAACACAGCCACCGCCGGGAGAGCATACCAATCTATTTCAAATGAAAATACATAAATAAAACATGCAAATTTCTCAGCCAGATGCTCTTGTCAGTTCCGCAGAGCTAGGTCCCGATCAACAAACCCGACTCGTCCTCCGTCAGCAGTCTCCAAAGGGCCGGGGCTCTCTCCCCACTGCATCGCTCTGCATTCATTTCCATTCTGCCCTCTTTTGCTTTAAAAATCCTTACAGTTCTGGCCTCTTTTGCATTTGGCCCCTATCTACCACCACCACCACCTCCCCTACCCAGAATGGGGAGATGCTGCTGTCCATGTGCTTATTCAGAGAGAAATGGCCTTTTGTCTCTGCTGCTCCCCGTCACAGAAGGTCACGCAGGCTTACCCCCGCCGAATAAAGCCTCGGCCATTGTTATAATTTGCATTGATGCATACAGAGGAGAGATAGGGGTGGCAGAGGGCAAGGGTGTGTGAGGGGGGGGGTTGGTGTACCATGAAGCAGGGTGGGAGGAGGTTATGCAGAGCGAGGACGTCTTTGCATGGAAATGTGGGCAATAGACGGACACCATATTATTTTTTTGCCCCCCGCTTCGCCCTCCCAAACCACACATCAACACACACACACACACACACACACACACACACACACACACACACACACACACACACACACACACACAGACATCAGCCACCCCACACACCAACACACACACACATCAGCCACCCCACACCCCAACACACACACATCAGCCACCCCACACCCCAACACACACACATCAGCCACCCCACACACCAACACACACACATCAGCCACCCCACACCCCAACACACACACATCAGCCACCCCACACACCAACACACACACATCAGCCACCCCACACACCAACACACACACATCAGCCATCCCACACACATCAGCCACCCCACACCCCAACACACACACATCAGCCACCCCACACACCAACACACACACATCAGCCACCCCACACACCAACACACACACATCAGCCATCCCACACACATCAGCCACCCCACACCCCAACACACACACATCAGCCACCCCACACACCAACACACACACATCGGCCACCCCACACACCAACACACACACATCAGCCACCCCACACACCAACACACACACATCAGCCACCCCACACACCAATACACACACATCAGCCACCCTGTAGGGGGATGAAGGCCTCTCCCTTCCAAGGTCAGTGTCGAGGACTGAGCAGGGCCAATCAGTATGCAGATCAGGGCTGTGATGTCGTTTAAGGGTATTGCTCTGATGCAATCACATTAGTTAGGCCAGGAGAGAATTCCCTGTCTGACCTCAATCATACGAGGGTCTGTGTGAGGAAGTGATGGGAGAGAGAGAGAGGGGAGAGAGATGATGTGACATGTGACATAAGGACAGATGGACTGACAGGAAATGGAGGGTTTAATGGAAATATGAAGTTCCCTTTACATGTTGATGCTGCTTTCAATGACAGACGAGTAAATTTCTGAGGTTTGAAGGCAGTACATATTAAAGCTGGCATGCATGTCTTTGGATTTCAAAAGAATGACATTTTCTCTCACTTTCTTTCCGAGAGTGAGATAAGAAGAATGATATCAATCTTGTCTGTGTGTTGTTATTTTTATGTGTAGCACAAAGACTGGAAGCAGGGGGAAACAGCTAGCTCTGAGCTAGGCTAACCAAATCCAGACTCCAGCTCTGAACTTATAATGTTTCTAGTCTTGCATTGCCAGACCTTCCTCCACAGCGCTGCAGAGGAGGGTCTGGCGAGTCCACACAGCATTCCGGGATGGGAGATAAACATGCTTCTTTAAACCAATCACCATTGTCTTGGGCGGTCCTCTGCAAAATAGTCTCAGGAAGGAACTTGTTTTGGTGGAACATGTGTACGTTCAAAAGTAGTTTTAGTCGTGCAACAGAAAACTCTGATTGGACAGATAGTCTAGCTAGCTGTCTGGATTTACCCTGCAGAGATCTGAGGAGCAGTTAACATAGTCCTCACAAATCCACCGGAGGTTAGAACGCCAACACAGAGACAGAGGAAGGGGACGGACATCTGGGTGGAATTTCCAGCAGCACCGGAGCAATCCTGGAAGTGGAACGCCGTGGACATAGACTACAACTGCCGTAGCTCAAAGTTGAACTAGAAAGTGTCTGTGTAAACCGTGATGACAGGTTGGGTCATCGTTTTGCTATTGGCTTATATTTTCTTTTCCAACTACGTTGCATCTTGAGTGTGCATTAGTCTCAAATCTTCTGACTGTTTACATTTATATGGTCTCATTATCAGCTCGTCAACCATCTGCAAAGCACTTTGAATCGCACTACCCTGTATAGAAGCTGCTATAAAAATAATGATTGATAGACTGATTGATTGATTGATTGATTGGTGGAACTTATATTTAGCAATGTTGCCACATCTTCCAACCTCATCAATTCTTTCAGGGCGTACAGTTATAACTGATAGAACAGATGGCCAGACCCTGGTTGTAATAAACCGTACTTTTCCTGAGATTAGTATCGACCTACTCATCCAACACAAATAGATATAATTCCCACAATGTTGGACTATTCCTTCAAATTGCGGAGCATATTATCCACAGCGCTTCACAGATACAGTAATTGATGTTCTGTGTTGCTCATCTTCTATCCCATGCAAATGTTTCTGTTGTCGGCTGGACAGGCTCTTGGTCAAAAGAAATCCTCCACACCAGTCAGCTTCAGCCTTAGAGGGAAGAATGTAATTTGGCCCCTCCACCACCACCACCACCACCACCACCCATCTCTCTTGCTTTTTTTCAAAAATCTATGTCTGGGTTGTAAATTTCTTCCAATTCTTCCTCTTTCACTCCCTCTATCTTTCTACCCCTTGTCTGAATTAATGAGATGGGGTTTGATCAGGGCAGCCAAGTGTTCAGTGGGAAATCTCACAGCCCGCCTTGTGTCCCGTAATAGAATTTGCATCTAATGCATACATAAATCAAACATCTTTCTGGACATTTTCATATGCATAATGTCATTTCATCCTGTTTCTTTCCAAGTGGGGAGCTGTGCTGGGCTGACGGTGGGGTGGGGTGGGGGGGGGGGGGGTTATATGTAGGTGGCAGTGGGGAATTGTAGTTGGTGCAGAGAGGTTATTTTATTTTTTTGTTTTCCGTTTCTCTCAGTCTCTCACTTTTTTTTTTTTGACTTTCTCCTAATGCTTTCAATTTATTTCGCTGACTGTGTAGCCGCAGTGAGAGGCCATGCATCGGAGATCTTTGGGGTTTTGGTTGTCAGATATTTTTATTGAGAGATAAAAAAAAAGAAGAAAAAAAAAGAAGAGAGAATACATGTGGATATGTGTGCATGCCCACACGCCTCCGTCTGTGTTTGTGTGTGTGTGTGTGTGTGTGTGTGTGTGTGTGTGTGTGTGTGTGTGTGTGTGTGTGTGTGTGTATGAGGCATGTTGATGGGTGTTCAGAAGCAGTAGTGGAGGCCGCTTCATCACATCTCTACCTTATTCGTGGGGGCTTTGTTATGTAAATGCAGGGAAAAAAAACTAGTAGATTCAAAGTGCTTTCTCTTCACTAGGAGGTAGGAGATAAAAAAAAGAAAAAAAAGCATGTGACAAGGTGTCTTGATTGTTCTTAGTGCTTTGCTACTCCTGCGCTAACAAGGCTTGATATTGTAGAATTTCCATTTGCAACCATCTCAATTTGCATGGCTCGGACACTGCTCATGTGCACTATCAACTCTTCCTGGAGAGTAAACACGTTTGGATGTAGGACAATTAAATATACCGGACCAAATGTGTCTGCATTGTGCTGTGTACAGTTGAGTGTCTTTGGATGCATTTTGCATCTTTGAGCTGCAGCACCACGCCCATCTGCATTAGGTGAGAGTTACACAAGACAGCACGTCACCTGATATTGTTTTTACTTCACTCATGCACTTAGTGCGCCACTCATTTCCTGCTGAAATAAAGGTCCTTTTTGCACGTTTGAAAGGAAAAATATAAATCATTTTATGTGTTAATTAAGGATCCACAGAGACCAAAGACACACACAAATTGTACATGTATGGCAACCTCATGACTCCACTTTGGTATTGCTATTGAATGTTTTCATATTTCTCACTGTCACCTTTAATTCAAAAACACTGACAACAATTAAAAAAACGCTTTGGCGTCAACCCAATAGACTTAAACACTTTGGAGATGTAACGACATCTCCAAAGTGTGGCATGAAGAATTTTAAAATTAAAAGTTAGAGAAAGACTGAGAAACTCAAAGAATATTGGACTTGGATAATAATTTAATAATATTTAGCTGAACGCAGCCACACTGTTGCACTTTATCACCATGAACACCACACACACACACACACACACACACACGCGCGCGCACAGACACGGACGCACACACACACACACACACACACACACACACACACACACACACACTGTACTTTATTCTAACTTTATCCCACACACACCATCCAGCTGCCAGAAATACTCACTCAAAATGTGGATTACAGTGATCTGCATCTTAAAAAATAGTGCCCAATAGCTCTATATTTGTGAGCTGTTATGAAATATTGACATCTACATTATAGGAACCAATGGGCTTGGATCTGAGAGCCACAGACAGGAAGTCAGAAAGTACTGAGAGCTGGACAAACAAATAGTGGTTTTAGTCTTTTTATGGGATTATATGGCAATAACAAAAAGGTGAATCATAAGACAGAACCATTTGCAACATTACTCTATTATTCTTAGCCTGGTATACTGTACCTGTCAAACCTGTAAATGTGCGCTCAAAACATGAGGTGAATTCTTGTCTTTTTATGACTTTTGTGGTGCAGGATTTTTAGTTAGACCTACTCTATCTGCAAAGGATCCTGAGATAACTCTTGTTGTGATTTGACACTAAATACAATTGAATTGAAATGACATTTTCTAAAGAAGCAGTTCACTGCATTTTATAATAAATAGGATGTTCTTTGTACAAAGACAATAGAAAGTGAGGAGAATAAATAAGACAATGAGCCCTAAGCATATCACACACTGAGGTAGTATACGGTTTGTGTGCATATATTGTATATGCAAAGCATCATGACGTGATTTTTTAACCCTTGCACATGTGTCCTTGTGCATATTTGTGTGTTCATCTGCACTTGTTTTCTTTCTTCAGCTTTGTGTGTGCTGCCTTTATTTGGCTTCATGTCATATGTGACACCTTATCGCAGACATCCATTCTAGCTGGCTGAAAACGTTCCAAAGCCTAGACTGGCGTGTATGAAGTTGTTGCCCTGAGCCATGTGGGTCAGGATGGCAGTGCAGCAGCAGGCAGTCAGCTGTGGTTGTGTGGGGTTTGGTGTGTGACATGCTGCAGGATCTCCGTGCTGACCTCGACACGGGCCCCCCCCCCCCACCCCCCCGCTCTCTAATGTAATGTGACGAGGATGTGTCCACTCCCATAAATAATGAGAAGAGCTGGAAGCGCCGTCTCTGTGTTTACATGGCGATTAGGTGTCACCTCTCCTTCGTTTTGATATTAATTAAAATGTAATGTGTTTTCATTTATTTTGCTCATCTGACAGGCTGCCACACACAGTAAACAGGAAGTCATGAGCTGAGAGAAGCAGCCTCACTTTGTCGCGTGTGTGTTTGTGTGTGTGCGCGTGTGTACACATACTGTGTATATATGTATAGATACAGTATATGTACATACAGTATGTGTATTTTTTATGTCTATATGCTATCAGTGGCCACTTTGTTAGGTACATTTTAACAATCTGATGCAATGCAATCAAATATAATATAAAAAGATTATAATGTTCAGCTTTTGATAGTTTGGCAGCACTGTCAGAGAGATGTTAATAATAATAATGATTAAATTATTTTAATCTGCAAAGGAAATTGCAATGTTTTCACTGTTGTTATTATACACATTACACACAGGCCTGAATTACACACACATGCTCAGTACCTATACATGCAGTAATGGTGAGATGTCAGAGCGAAGGGGGTACAGCTGTCGATGGACAGGCGCCCCGAGCAGTTGGGGGATGGGTGCCTTGCTCAAGAGTGCCTTGGCAGTGTCCAGGAGGGGAACTGGCACCTCTCCAGCTACCAGTCCACCACCATACTTTGGTCCGTACAGGGACTTGAACCAGCGACCACTGTTCCCAACCCAACTACCTACAGACTGAGCCGCTGCCACCCACTGAATCTACCACTATATGTCTTGAGGCAACTCCAGAACCTAAAGATATTCAGTTTACTATATATAATACTACTATATTTATGTACGGAGCACCCCTGCCATGCATGTTACTTGCTGTTTGTTTGAACTTTCTGCTTTTGTTCTTTTATGTGAAACTCTATATGCTGCCAACTGGGCCAGGACTCCCTTGTAAAAGAGATTCTGAATCTCAAAGGAAATAATCCTGTTAAAATTAAGGTTAATTAAAACACCCCAAAAGAAAAGCAATTATCCTGACATTTGAGTAGCTGGAACCAGCAAATGACAAAAAACAATTATTTGATTTTTAAAGTAGTTACCAAAATTCTGTCGATCGTTGCAGCACTAATGGATGAATGGATGGATCAAAGTCAAAGATGGTGCATTAACTGATCAATTTCCTGCTAAACTTATTCCCTATCGGATTTCCACCAGAATTAGACTCTTAGACTCCCTGACTAGAGAGAGAGAGAGAGATAGATAATGAGTGTACACATATATGTACTGTAGCTATATGTATATATTTATGTATGTATACATAGTTTTACCCCCAAAAATCTTAACTCAAGGTCCACTTACTAGATTCCTTCCCCTGAAGAATCGCATGGCCTTAATCAGCAGATGGAGTTGATCATGTCTTTCTCTTTCCTTGTTGTATTGTTTTCCATCTGTATTATTATATTTGTGTTTGATCTTTTTTCTTGTATCTCTGCGCTGTTTTAATAGTGGTTCATTGTTGCTTTATCTATCTTATTTTTATTGCCTTTTGAATAAAGTTCTTACCTGCGTTTTAAGCTCTATAAACATAAAGGTAACTATAGTGTTAACTATCTGTGTTATTATATTTTAAAGAAGTGTTAAAAACAACACACTCTTTGCAGAGATTCCTGGTGACTTGATATTCTGTTTATGGTGTACCACACACGCCCAAAGTGTGTGTAAAAGTAGATTACTTGAGCTTGATGAAATGTATTAGGCACTATCCAGGCATTTGCACATTGCCTAAACAGTTAGACACAATCCCCTTAAAAAGCCAGCCCAAAATCTGGGACTTTACAGTGTGCTAATTGATACTATTGAAGGCACTTCTTTCTCCCACATTGGGCAGTTCTCATTCTGCTATCCATGCAGTTAAGATCCTTTACACCCTCCGTTTGACAATTTTTAAGGAGAACTTTGGCTTAACTCGTGTCATGAAACAACTCAGTGACCATACATTGTATATGGCAGTTTTTAGATCAAATCTTTCCAATTAGACTGTGCATCACCATGAAAAGTACAAGAATCAGATCACACAAGCAAAAGCCAAGATGTTGTTTACAGCTCAATTGTGAAATCAAACAGAGAAGTGAGTAGCCAGTAAATGACGCAATGATGCAATCACCCTCTTCCAGTTCCAAATGCAGACTTGACCATATTTAGAAACCACCAACAGTCGGAAGAGTCCTTGCCAAGTGTATCATATCTATCCATTTGTCAATAGCAGCCACCTCCACAATTGCCATCAGGCTCTAACGGCACCCAGCAGCTCCACCACGTACAAGTCTTCTCCTCGTCTCCTGCCAGAGCCATATGTGAGCCTGACAACTTCACTGGTGGAGGTTGGCTTCCAACAACTGCCATCAAGATGTTTTCCTCCTTTGCCGTAGCTGTGTGGATGCAGTGAGATGGAACCCGAGGCGGCGCAGCTGTAAAGGCAGGTGTTGGCCAACGTGGAAGATGCTGCATCTCTGACTGGACATGCCATGCTTTCTCTCAGTCAGCTGCTGGAGAACATCTGGGCCTCGCTGGCTGATGCTCTGCAATGACTTGAGTAGTCTGTGCTGGACCGCTGTGACATGTTGGACGGCTGCATGATGACAAAGAGGCATCTGTGTGATTGGGAGAACATCAAGCCCTATTAATGCTCCTACAAGAGTTCGACAGACATGGGTTTTTGAAGGCTTGACACTGCAGCTGTTGATACTGTGTTTCACACCAATACTCATTTGAATTTTATGTGAGATTTGTTTTTGTCTAGTTGTTAAAATGAATGTCCCAAAGAAAGGGTCAGCGCAAACACATTTATGTCAAACGGTATTATTCTTCAAAATGAACTGAAGCCTTAAAGTGATGGTTCGGAGTAATTTCACCCTAGGCTGCTTTGCACCTTGACCTCGAGCCAAACAATCCCTCATAAGCTTTTTTCCCTTGTTATAACATTAGTCGAGTTAGCGTTATCAGCTTGTTAGCTTAGTGCAGGCGCTAATGGATCCACGTTTGTATCTTGTAAATTACCCCACTAATAATGCCCGGAATGATACCAAACTTCTACAGCAGTACAAATAGTTTCTGTACTTATAAAACAGGCATTAGAAAGTTTGTAACTACACCAGAAGTATATATAAATAACTCTTGCCTGATGGATAATCCTCTCGACTGCTACCACATTATTGTGCGAGATCACGCACAGAGCACAACATCTATTGCTCTTAAACCGCAGCCAGGATATATACAACTGTGTGGCATCTTGTCCTATCGCCTCATGCTGCAGTAGCTGCTTCTGCTGTTGATGTTGTGCTCTGTGCGTGATCTCGCGGGATCTCACGGGATAGCGCAGTAGCAGCAGGATTATCCATCAGGCATGTGTTATTTATATATACTTCTGGTGTAGTTATAAACTTTCTAATGCCTTGTTTTATAAGTGCAGAAACTATCTGTACTGCTGTAGAAGTTTGGTATCATTCCGGGCATTATTAGTGTTGTCATTTACAAGATACAAACGTGAATCCATTAGCATCTGCACTACGCTAACCAGCTGATAACGCTAACTCGACCAACGTTATAACAAGGGAAAAAAAGCTTATGGGGGATTGTTTGGCTCGAGGTCAAGGTGCAAAGCAGCCTAGGCTGAAATTACTCCGAACCATCACTTTAACATATCATATATTTAAATCGCATGGCCATAGTTACAGTACGTCAAAATGAGTCGAAAGCAGCATGCACACCACTTGCTTTGTCTCCCTTGTGGTGCAGGGAATTATTATTCCCCCGAAGATCCATTTCCAAAGAAAAAGGAAAAGGAAATTCCTGCACACACTTGGTCATTGGTGTAGTTGGTCCTTGTGACCGAAACGTTGACCGACCAAATAAACCACTGCACCTTTGGCCAGGTGTTAAACCTGGCGTCAGGGATTTTTATACCCAGCCCTCAACTCACCACCGAGTTCTGGTGATAGAGAGGTCACGGAGGAAAAGGAAGAGCAGCTCATTAAGATTTCCCCTTTGCTGTAACCAAGGGACCTAGAAATTGGGAAAACAGCCCTAGATCAAAAGTGTGTGGACAGGAATAAACACATACTTCTTTGTAAGTAATAAAGTTTTAGGTAAAGGATCAAAAAGATGAGATGAGTAAATTAGTTCCTAAAAGGAAACAGGTACACTTACTGTATCCATACATTATGCTATTTCAAATGTTCTTATTCTATCTTACCTTATTGCTAGTTGCTTTACTTTATGTTACTGTCATTACATTTGTCACATTGCGGGTGATCTTCTCTGTACAAGAACAGATTTGGGACAGTTGGCGCTCCATTCTTCATGTTAAGTCTGCATCACTGTGACTGCAGGGAATCCCTCTGCAGCTGTATTGGGATTGTACATTTCTGTATTGAAGCCCTGCTGTTATTTCCTGATGATGATAAATATACAGTAAACATACAGTAAACTGCCCATTACATCTTCTACTGCATTATATAAGAGCAAATACAGGGTTTCAGGCAACAATGTTGCTTCTCTTGCATTAGACAAACAACCTATTGAAGAAATAAGATACAGCTCCGGCTTTAAGAGTTCTCCCCTGATAACAAAGCACGTATCAGAATGTGCAGGTAGATTTATTGGGGGCAGCCAGTCATGCAGTCATCCCCCCAGTCGTGTAATGAAGCGAATATACAAGCCGAGTGGTCAGAGAGGCCCGGGCTAGTTAATGACAGCCGATATCTCTGAGCCCGGCGACGGCGAAGGCTTGAAATATTTGCTCAGGAGACTCGCCGGGGGTTTCAATCTCACCGCAAATCCATTTATATGTTTGCCAGCTGATTTATGGCCTTATTTTAACTGTCTTCTACATGCAAATGTGCGGCGACCGCTAAAGAAATATACATAATGTGATTCTCAGGGTCATCCCTCCAGCCTGTCAGGTTGAGGAGGTAGGTGGTATGTGTGGAAGTGGGGTGCGGGGGGGTCGAAGGGATTCAGGGAATTATACTTTCCGGGGAATGAAGGCACAAGGTGGCCGTCCGGCTCCCTGGCCCTCATCTGAATAAAGCCCCCATTAGGCCTTGGGCAGATATTCATCATCCCCTTCCTCACCACTATCATTATCCCCCCACATAGGTTCCCACAAGCCATAAGGTGTGCTATCCATTGATACTGATGGTAAAGCACCGGTGGGACTATAATTTAATTACATTTGAAAATGTACGATGGTTTCTATAAATGTATACTTATCCGAGGCCTAGCGCAGCTAATAAGTAACTATTTGATTATTTCTATTTCGGTTCCGTGTAATTAGGACTCTATCATGTCTAATTTAGAATTTAATTGATTAAAGCTTAAATGTGTGATCCAGCCATTTCTCCTTGTCCAGCTGCACACTGGAGGTCTTCACTTTCTCCTGTCTCATGCAGGAGATACTGATTTGAAAATGATTCACGGGCAGGCAATTATGATCATATATCCTGACATGTGAAGAGCAACTTTATTAAAGATATCTGTCATGGCGGCTCCTCCGCCAGTCTCCCTGCGTGGACGTGACAAAGTAGATTCATCAATTAAGGCCCAGCAATTGCATTAGGCGGGGGATTGCCTTTATTTTCTTTCACATTATTTCACACATTTTTCACATGGTGGTATATGTTAATAAGGCCGCTCAGGCAGGGCTACCAGGGCTTTGGTGAAAAGTGCTGAAACTCTGGCTTCAACACGTCTTATGTCTCTGCAGATGGAAGGGTGGACAGCTGCTGTTTAGCACGTTTCATTTAGAGATGTGTTACCTAGATACAGAATGAAACTTGAACACAATGCAACACAATTTTTATACATGTGTAAATCTGAATTCTTGGATTTAACTACTAGAGCATTGCTTTCCTACAGTCTGTGGAAAGTAGGGGAGTACCTCCCATGAAATTCTTTTCAACAGTATGTTGTGGTTATGTTGCCATACACAAATACAAAAAGTAGAAAAAAAGGGAAAAAAAACACACAATCTGAGCATGTTTAATACATGTGAAACTAGCTCATGTGTTTAAACCAATAAAAATGAGTCCCATTTCCATGCTAATGGTGCAAACAAGTGCATTTACCCAAGTACTAGACTTGAATACAGTATTTATTGTTATGTTAGTGTTATGTTATAAGTACTCCACTACATACGAAATCGAGACTCATCAGACCAGGCAACGTTTTTCCAATCTTCTATTGTTCAGTTTTGGAGAGCCTTTGCCAATGGCAGCCTCAGTTTCCCATTGTTAGCTGACAGGAGGGTTGTCTTCAGCTGCTGTAGCCCATCTGCTTCAAGTTCCACGTGTTGTGCGTTCAGAGATGCTCTTCTGCGTACCTCGGTTGTAACAAGTGGTTACTGAGTAACTGTTGCTCTTCTATCAGCTCGCACCAGTCTGGCCATTCTCCTGCCCTCTGCTATCAACGAGGCATTTCGCCCAGAGAACTACAGCTTGCTGGATGTTTTCTCTTGGAGATGGTTGTGTGTGAAAAGGTTGGAGCAGTTTCTGAAATACTCAAACCAACAACCATGCCATGGTCAAAGTCACACAAATTATCTTTCTTCCCCATTCTGATGCTTGGTTTGAACAGCAGATCTCCTTGACCATGTCTACCAGGCCTCCTGGAAGTGCACCGGGGTCTGAAGCAAATTGTGGAATTACAACTTCTGTGTCCATCACGTGATGCCCTCTGGCCCATAAATACTTTTCCCATAGATTTAAATGGCGAAAGAGACGTCTGCAAATCAGTGGATAATGTTTACTGAACGTCAACAACATGACTCATGACACTTTCAGAATTTGATTAATTCGGTTTGATAACATTTGGAAAGTCTAGGAGAACTACTTTACTACAGCATTACAATTTACTACATATTTTAGGGTTTTATCAATATTTTATCATTCTGAATAATAAACTTGTACTATATTATCTTTATTTTCTCATTATCTGGTCTTGTTCTTTGATTCATTTCTTATCGGATATTTTTTCTTTAATTGTTGTTTATTTATTGATTCTGTATCTTAATGTGTATAGCACTTTGAAAAATGATATAAAATATGTATACCTATATAATCACAGTCGTCTTTGGCTGTGCTCAAAGCCAGACGGAGCCACGGTGCCTCTGCTAAATAGTCTCAGGAAGGAACTTGTTTTGGTGGAACATGTGTACGTTCAAAAGTAGTTTTAGTCGTGCAACAGAAAACTCAGATTGGACAGATAGTCTAGCTAGCTGTCTGGATTTACCCTGCAGAGATCTGAGGAGCAGTTAACCATAGTCCTCACAAATCCACCGGAGGTTAGAACGCCAACACAGAGACAGAGGAAGGAGACGGATCTGGGCAGAATTTCCAGGACCACCGGAGCAATCCCGGAAGTGGAACCTGGTGGATGTAGACTGGACGGGGTCTGTGTCCTGCTGGGCAGGTAATGCACAGTGGGTTTCAAACAGTGACTTTCATATTCTACTACCAATGTTAAAATGAATAACAAAATAAAACTATCTTATCCAGTTATTATGTTCCTATTTTTGTTAAAATTAGTATAAATTTTGGAGTTAGTTTTAATGTCACCAATTATTGTACCATACATTAATTACAGGTATTGGTCAGATAGCCTAGATGGTTTTGTATTTTAGGATTTCCTTATGATCTTTAGTATGTGGAAAATTATTTTTCTTCGGTGGGTACAAATGGATTATTCTGTCCAGCGCTTTACCAGGCCAAGCCAAGTCATCCTGATATGGCTCATTTAAATGCAGAATCTCAAAGCAAATCTCGGTTTTAGCCCATTCCTTTTTTCCCTTTGAGAAATTAACCATTCTATTCACTGCATAAATTTTCAGGTTTTGCCCGTGTGACACTCGGGGGTGTTGAATTTTTTATAGCAAAAAACGGTCTAATAATTGTTGAACAGATGTAAGTGTTGGAGAGTGGGCTCCGTCAGAGCTCATAAAATGGAATTAGCATGTTAACCCTGTCTATGCCTGGGAATGGAGAGGGAGGGGCGACGGCAGTGTAAAGGAAAAGCAGAGGGAGATGCACTGACTGAAATGAACTCCTTGGTTGGGATTAATAAGGCTGACTGGTGCACTGGGCGGCCTAGGAGGCGAGCAGCCATGGGAGCCAGGAATTGAAATGGGCTCTATGTGATATCCCATAAGCACTGAACATACATGTGCTCTGTATGTATGACAATATTCATCCTTTTCTCCATGCATGTAATGATCTCAGCCTTCCCTGTCACCCAGGAGTCTCATGAAGAGTTTGGAGAATGGAAACCTTTGGAGGAAGAACGTGACACTGCCACTGACAGGAAATGTCAAGAAAAGAAACAGTAACAAGTCACGGTGGATTACATGTAGATCTCTAGCCTTAATCCAGGACCATGTATCACAGCCCTGGATTGGCTCCCTGAACCTGCAAAATGTTGTCAGCATTGACATAAAAAAATGTTGTCAAGGGAAGAAAATACAAATCGATCAGTTGGAAGCATAGACTGTATTTAAAAAATGGACGTAGCATCGGTGATGTCACCCATTGTTTTGTGTACTGCTGTTTTAACGCCAGGAGTTTGCATTTTGATATTTTGGAGCCAGAATATCTGGGTTGGAAGATCACTGAGCTGCTTTTTGTCTTACATCCCATGCAACACCATGGTTTCCCAAAGAATCCCGAAACATGAAACCACACAGAAACACAGTAAATACCATCAAATTCAAACTGACTAACTGATCAGTGAGATCAAAGTTCAGCCCAGACTCTGGGCATTTCCCTTTCGTTCACCCTCATGTCGAGATGTAGTGTGAGAAATATGTTATTTTTATTTTTTTTTCCACAACATCTGTGCTGGTCGCTGGTGTTTAAATAAACAAGTGTCGGGGGCTTGAAAATGGATGGTGTTTACAGTCTTCTGGATTGGATACCGCTGGGTCTTTGGCGTGTTACTGGCATCACTCGACTTGCTTGATCTGGTCCGTCTCCACGGTCCCCGGCTAGCTGAATAATTTAACACTGACCCGCGCCTGAGCTAACGGCCCTGAAGTTTGACCTCAGGATTTGTTTTAACTGCGAGGGCTCAAAGTAAACGCTGTGCGGCTCTCGGCATGGCATGGAAACTTGTGTGTCCCTCATGTTTATGTAATGTTGAACACAACTCTCTTTTCAACCCTCTAGCCTCTCCTTCCCTGCCCCGCAATCTCTGATCTACTTTATCTCTTCTGCTGGCCTGTTGTGGGACTTGTGATGCCTTTCATGTGTCACATTTTGGTCCATTTCTGATTTTTTGTTGTGCTAATCGAGAATCATATGCTACCAGCTCTGGCTTGAAAGGAATACTTCTCCAAATTGATCCCATCCATTCACCCCATCACAGACTTCTTTTTTGAACAATTACGGTACCATTTATTCCAGGCCCCTGAAATGCCTCCTGTACCTTGATGAAGCCCTTTAATAAAAGCCCATTAATACTTTGCATAGCCGTATGATATAAATTCACCAGCTGTTAATTACATGAGCCTGTGAATAATTTACAGTCTAAAAATAAATTGATAGCACAGCAGTCCATTGGAGCTGCACAGAAGGACAGGAGGCCCCTTGATTCAAATGGTGCTTGTGTTGTGTTTGCACCTCCCACAGAATACACAATCACCTCTGATGAGCCTAATCATCCCCCTTGTGCTGCCGTATTAGACGGGGGCCATCAAGAGCTAACTGATCCACTGTAACCCGTGTATGCAGCTGCATAGTGACATCATATCAATATTTAAAATCTTTCTTATGCATGTATTCCGGCTTGTCCGACTTCATTAAGGCCATTCCTCATCCCTCAGGCTGGGACACGCTCCCTCCGGAGCGCTCAGATGAAGGCTGGGAAGAGATGCCACCGCCGCTCGGAATCTTCTCATGCAGGCCTATGTGCTCTGCTAATATCTGGGTCCATTACAAGCAGGAGTGAACCGCAGAGTGTACGTGTGTGTACACATCCTGACCTCGCATTGTGCTCTTCTATGGGCTTATGCTCCTGTATAACTGAAGCTTTGTGTGTACTCACAACCGAACATGACTTGGCATACTAGACCAAACTAGTCTTGCATTGCCACACCTACCTCCACAGCGCTGTGTTAGTCGTGCAACAGAAAACTCAGACTGGACAGATAGTCTAGCTAGCTGTCTGGATTTACCCTGCAGAGATCTGAGGAGCAGTTAACCATAGTCCTCACAAATCCACCGGAGGTTAGAACGCCAGCACAAAGAAAGCGGAAGGTAACGGACAACCGGCCGAAAAGAAGGACATCCGGTGGAATTTCCGGCAGCAACGGATCAATCCAGGAAGTGGAACGTCGTGGATATAGACTAGGTCCAAACTAGACCTCTCATTTTGTGAAATGAACGACAACTTGTTTGTATATGATTATCCTCATTTCTGATTTGCTAGGACATGTGCAATAAAATCCTATATCAGGACAGAACTACTTTCAGTCAGGAGTTGTATGCAAGTATATAAATGATCCAGTTACCATTTATATGAAATCGCAAGTAACCATTGCAATGATACTTTAGCTTCATACTCCAGTTAACTCACTGGAGAATCTAACCTAAAATGTGATACACTCTGTGCAAAGACACTTGGAAAAATGTAATCCTATGGTATGTGGGTCAAAATGCGCTCTGTCTCAACCTTGCCCATTATTTTGTTACAGTGGGACATCACATTGTGTTTTTTGCGCTTCCTTGCGTTCCTCCGCCACAAACAAACAAAGAAAAAGCAATAACAGCGTTGATTTGGTAACTCCTTACTTGTCTCTCCTGATAGTGCTACAGAACAGATAAACCTGCAGTAAATGATTGATTGAGGTTAAGCAGAGCAGTGAGACTGAACCACAACAGTAATGTTGCAGGCCAGGAAACCAAAACAATGAGCTGAAAGAGGCTAAATAGCTCTGTGGAGTTGCAGCAAACTGGAGTTTGTTAGTTTTGTTCCACCATGGAGGTTATGTTTTTGGTTTGGTTTGTCCGTTTGTCTGTCGGCAGATTACTGAAAGACTTCTGGCCTGATTTGAAAGGTGCTGATAAGGGTGTAGCCTGGGCCGGGGTACTTGATTTTACAGTACAAGAAGATGAAATTTTCTCCCATGTAGTAAAAATAGGACAAGGGGTCATAAATCCAAAGCTATTTTGTTTTTAATTAAAGAAAAATCTATACAAATGTATACACATGTAATAAAAACATAACACATGTCACACATGTTATTTAAGACCCTTAGAAAGGTATAATGTGCAATTTTAGTTTTAGTTTAATTTTAATTTTAGTTTAGTTTTAGCAGGAGTGAGCAATTCATTTCCCCAAGGGGCCACATGAGAATCAAGGACTGTTGTGGAGGGCTGGACCAATAGGCTAAACTTAATTCTGCTCAATATTAATTTTATGTCAGGCGAACGTCTCTTTTTCCTCTGGGCATATTAGCGCAGCAGAGTCCACCAAACACTCTTTAATAAACTCCCCTTCCGAAAATGGCTTACAGTTTTTGGTGATTTTGTAGTTTGTCACAAAGCTGGTCTTGACTGTTGCTTTTGCAGCTTAACTAGCAAAGCTTCAGATGTAGGTGTGCACTCTGCATCAGTCATTTTTGAGGGATAACAGCTCATTTACATCCACGCTAACGTCTCCCAATCTTGCAACCAGAGAAGAAGAAGCTGCATGATACTTTTGCGCAAAATAAAGAATGCTGGTGCATTCAGGGTGCATTACAGTCTATGGTCTGGTGTCGTCATTCCGGGCACAATTTTTTGTCTTCCTTTCATTTATTTATTTTTTTTACTCAGTAACGGATGGGATTTGTAATATAGCGAAATACAATCCTTCAATACACAACAAAACTACTCAATACAGTAACGTGAGTAAATGTTTTTTGCTACTTTCCACCTCTGGCGGCAGAAACTACGCACTATAGCTTTAACGTTATCCCGTTAGCGTTAGCTAGCCCAGCTAGCTTGCTCTGTATTTATTGTTGCTGATCCCATTTGCAGTCATTACATGATATTATTTCATGTACTTGTATTTTTTGTGTTTTATTTCTGAACCCTAACAATTCACAGTCAATCGATCAATAAATACATTTGTTAAAATATCACACATGTGTTTATTTAAATGAGCTACGCTTTTCTTATAACACAACAATAGCCTGCCAGAACTTCCTGTATTTGGTCCAAACTGTTATATTCCATTCCTTTTTTTATTTCTTTTGAATTGTCATCTGCTGTCTGAATCTTGTTTTCCTTTACATAAATAAATAAATTGATGCAAACAAATTAAACAGAATGCAGGAATTGAAGTGTGACAGGGGTAGAACCCACAGACCTCCAGCTTAATATGTGACATCCCCAATCTTAATATGAAACCGATGCCCTTGGTTCCATGGTCAATGTTCCTATAATGCAGATATGCTACAAAAAAGGTTTACCCCTGTTTAAATTATATCTGACAATAATACAGATCAGAATAATTATTTGGTGTTTTAATTTCCTGTTCAAGTTGAGTGATGGCTCATGCCAGGCTGTGAGAGCAGCTCCATTAGCTAGTCTAGAGCGGACAGAAATGAAACAAAAGCCTTCAGTCTAGCAGATTGGTGAAAAAATGTGGTTGGCCAGGCACTTACTGTAGGAACCGTGTTGAGTTTTATGCAGCACTTACAATCCGCTGGCGGACTAACAGCTCCCATTAAATCCAACCGTAGTCCCCTATTCAGCAGCTAATTGATACCAAGGTCTGGGTTTGTCAAGGCAATTATTAGTATGTGCTTAAACTGGCTAGTGATGGCCTTTGAGGGAAACTCAAACAGCAGGGGGCTATTTCACTTTTAAAGGAACAGCACGGTTAATAATAGGTAGAAAAAATTATCAGTGTATCACATTGGCAAAAGATGACATCAATATGGGGATTTTCAATTTCACCATTCATTAGAGTCCCAGATTTAAAAGAAGGGAGTATTGCAGAGTTAATTTGAAAGGAATTAGGGTCTGTGTATGTGCTGGTAATTAACACTACACACACACACATGCCTCCATAATCAGATCTGAAAACCCATGACACACCAACTTTCAGCTCTCCATGTTTTAAGTGCTCCAGTTACATTCCATTGAACATGGCTAAAAGGGGGGTCTTTTTATTAGCTTCTGTTCTTCACTGAGAATGCTGTTATTCTGTTAAATCTTTGGCCATGTATTAATCATATTAAGAGGGGTTTACAATAGAGATGGCCTGATACCATTTTTTGCTTCCCGATACCGATTCCGATACCTGAACTTGAGTATCGGCCGATACCGAGTACCGATCCATGTACCAATACCAGTGTGTCATATATGTGATTATGTTTTAACAGCTGTATACTACTATCCCTGTATGAATGTGATATTATTTCTATTTTTGTTGTTGGTCTGGCTCAGGTTAAACTCTTTGTGAAACATGAACAAACAAAGAATGCCACAGAACTTTCTTTTACTCTTTATTACATGGTATTGGATCGGTGCATAAACTCCAGTACTTCCCGATACCGATGCCAGCGTTTTAGGCAGTATCGGAGCATCTCTAATTTACAATATTAAATCACCTATAAACCATGTGCATCTGCTGTCATCAGAGCAGTGAGCATGACCATATGACAGGTATACTTTAAGGCGATAAGGGAAAAAATGGACCCGGCACACACGTGTCATAAACTTTGGTCTGAAGATGTCCATGTGAACCATAACAGTTATGGGATGAATAATTTGACGAAAAAAAATATTTTTCATCTCTTTCGTCTAAGTCTATGGGAAAAGCAGAAGCACACAGGAGTTATAATTCCACTGTTTGGCCGCTAAGTCAAATTGGCTTCAAAGCCCGGTGCCCTTCCTGGGGGCCTGATGAGGTGACTCCGGAGATCCAGAATCACTGACCAATCAGAGCAGACTGGGCTGTTTCGGGAGGGGGACTTAAAGAGACAGGCGCTCCTACAGTGTCTCAGACATGCAGCAGCCATGGGCAGTATGAGAAAAATAATGTGAACCATTTTTTTAACATTGAAGCATGTAAACATATTGAACCTGAAAACGGTATATAATAGGTATCCTTTAATACAGCACTTGCAGTCTGAGGGTGCAGCGGACTTTGGTCTAACAAGTAGCCAATATCAGTGCCCCCAATGAAGGAAAGTGGATACTGTTTTACTGTTTTCACCTTTAACAAATATGAATATGGACCTGCTAATGGGTTTTTCATAGTATCATGAACAGGCCCATTTATTGTTAGTCTTATGGTCATCTTGCATTTGTTATTTATGGATACGGACCTGTTTTTAAATCTGTTTTAGTTGTGTTGTTGAGGATATTATAAACAGGTCTACTTACTGTTAGTCTGATGGATACTGTTTTCATCTTGTTTTGTGGATATGGACCTGTCAGAAATAATAAAAAAAAAAAAAAACACCTCATGTTTTGTTTTTTTATATGTAACTTTTTGCTTCTGTATCAAGCCTTGTAACCAGCTTTACTTTTTATGTATGGACTGGCTGCTGTGAAGTAATTGGTTATAATGATACTAATAAAGTGGAAAAAAGTAGTAATATATCTATCAGTGACAAATAACTCTTACAGTATACATTTATACTGTAAGTTATTTATAGCCATTATTTGACAGTATTCTGTTTGGCCCACGGCCCCCCAGTGACTTTCCCTCTAAGCCCACTTGCTATTGAATTTGATCAGCCCTGGTGTGCTGGCTGTGCCCTACGATAAAGTAAAATATTAGCTTGTGGCTAGAGCCAAATAAATAAGCTAATCATCTCCAAGTGTTACCAGACAAAATAGCGGACTAAAATTCAAAATGTCAAAGTAATCCTTTAATACACTTTGACTTCACGCAACACATGCTTGTGTGTTTTTTTTCTCTGCGTTGCTTCTCATTTGTCTACTCCCTCTTTGCTGTGTAGCATCCGTCCTACAGTGGAAATGGTCAAAGAAAAGTCATTTGAGTGAAAGATGAGGAGAAGAAGGGCTAATCACTGCGTGGAAATAGCGGCTGCTTCATAAGCTAACTGATAGAGGAGGTGAGTGAATGGGTGATAGAGAGGTAAGAAGGGAGGGAGAGAGGGATGAGGACCAGGGATGATACCCACACGAAATACAGCAAAGCCCGTCACAATGCGCTAAGAGGCGAGTCAGCACAGCTGCCATCGGCATTTTGTTTAGGATTTGTTGCATCTTTTTTTCTTCTTCCTTCCTTTCACTCTCTGAAACATATAAAGCACACTCCCACCTGGACCTCATTCACCAACCAAAGGCATTTATCTTCACACATTTGCATCAGAATTACCTCCAGAGGTACTGATGTTAAACTCTCAAACCACTGATTCTGCGGATCACTTAAGCCCCGAGCTTATCTGGGTTATTATAATTTTTTGGAAGGATTTATAAAATCATATTTCATGAGGGAACGTTGAACCGCAGACCATTCCCAAGGTGTTATTTCCAACATGCATGCAGACACACACACACACACACACACACACACACACACACACACACACACACACACACACACACACATGCACATCCTTGTTTACCTATTTGGTGGCTTGGCATCGTGGAATGAAGCACGTATCTTTCTGCAAATCCGCTTTGGCTCCGTTTATGGATACTTCCGTAAATTGCCTCGTTGCAAATCAGGCTCAAAGTTTTGAAAGTTGATCAGTAATTTGCAGAGTGGAAACTTTAACCGGAGTGAACCAATGAAATAGGTCACACAGACAAGGGCATTCTGTATGGTGAAATATGCCTTTTTTTCTGATGCAGGAACACAGTGGGTGATATGTAAGTTGATACTGATCATATTAAAGCGCCCATATTATGCTCATTTTCAGGTTCATAACTGTATTTTAAGGTTGTACCAGAATAGGTTTACATGGTTTAATTTTCAAAAAACACCATATTTTTGTTGTACTGCACAGCTCTCTCTCACTGCTGCAGATCCTCTTTTCACCTGGTTTCTGTTTTAGCTACAGAGTGAGACCTCTTTTCTTCTTCTTCTTCTGTACTATCTTTGATTGCACTGGCACATGCTCAGTAGCTCAGATGTAGATCATGTCAGCTAGCTAACTCTAGAGACAGTAAAATACTTTGGTCAGTTACAAGGCAGGATTAGCTGGGAGACTTCTAAATGAGGGTACACATGTAAGTAGTTTTTTTGTAGATTATGGTGAACTTGTGTGTGTTGTAGCAGTGCTTTGCTATTGAGAACGACGTAGCATGCTAGCGTTAGCATGCTAACGCTAACACTACGAGCTAACGGTTGTGGTTAGCCAGCTCATTTCGGACTGTGAAGTCCCAGTCCGAGCCGATTTTGACCAGCTCACCAGGAGACTGAAGGCAGGACACATTCAGAAACCAGATCTCACTCAAAACACCATGGATGGATTTTTTTCAAAGTTTGTATGTGTGTGGAAGCACCAGAGACACAAAAGAACACCCCAAATCCCAGAAAAATTGTTTTTTTCATAATATGGGCACTTTAAGATATAGTTAGGTCATTTTATATATTATGATACATGTAAAATTTCAAATAGCTAGGGGCATTGTACTGTGCCCTTAAACGTACAAGAAAAAGTCTTGCTGTAACCCAGCGACAAAGGAAATTTCAAGCTACACAGGAAGTAGAGACGGTGAAAAAAAAGGGAGATTGAAGTTTGCATCTCCATCTCCCACAGCCCTCAAACCATGAAGGTGATAAGGAAGCAGGTGGCTCAGCTTGTGTTCAGGAAGTTCATATCATGAACAGGACTTGTGGAGAAGATGAAAAGCAAGAGTTTCTTTTCTCTCTTGCATTGGTGGTTAACGTTACCTGCAACAGCACTTCACTTTGGAGAAGCCTTTTTCTCCTTCTGTACAGATAGTTTCTCAGGGAATCTGATAGATGAATGCTCACACTGTAATGTACATCGTATTGTCTAAGTTCACAATTTGATCTTCCATTCAACTCGGTGCATGAAGGAAAGGAACGAGGCACTTAGACTGGATGTCTTTTCAAAGAGTGCGCAATTGGTAATTGCCTTCATATGTTTTTTCCTGCCTTTTGTGAGGCATATGGTGTCTTTTTTACTTAAGTGTGGATTGCCTATTTGTCTTTTCAGAGTCAGGGAATTGATGTCACCCCAGCTTTTATGCAAACTCACAGAAACTGAGCTTTTTCCTTCTGAATTGGACATCTTTATGGTTATAATTTTGCTACCTAAAAGGCTAGAAAAGTTGCCCCACAGGGCTTCCAGGCTCTTATATTTTGTGTCCTGTTGTAATGTCCGGGGAATATCTTCCGTCTTTGAAAACAATAGCAATCCGAATTTTAGACTAGGTTATGAACTATCCAACAGTTAATCCAGATTATCACATTAAAACAAAAATTGGGCACAGCTGAAATGTTGGTATCCTTCATTGTACAGAAGACCTGTGTGCATGCTACGTGTCTAGCTACGTTAAGTTCGGTAGTGGTACGTGTTCGGGACTGTTGAACCTGGAAATCTGCCTTTTATCAATGATTGATAGTTGCAACAAAACATTTGGGCAATCATTTTGCCATTCGCCTTTTGTTTTCTCTTCAAATTCAGTTTGACTAACGCAGGGGTTTGACGACATGTTCTTTTACATCTCACTTTCTTTTAAGCGTTGTTGCCACATTCCCCAATCTGGGCAATTAACTTGGCAAGTGCAGTGTTACTGTTACTGGCATGGTCAAAACTACAACCAGGTTGTGATTAAACCAAATTATCCCAATTATTAGTGTAACCACTCTCATCAAGCTTTGGGAATCCTACCTCTGATTTACACTCCATTTACTTTTGCTTTCGGTTCAGTTAGCTGTGATTAAGATCCCATGGCTGTAATCACTGATAATGTAGTCTCGCTTTGCCAGACCTTCATCCACAGCGCTGCGGAGGAGGGTTTGGGCGAAAAACGTGCTCTGGTTTATTGACATTTCTTAAAACCAATCAATCACAATTGGCGCTAAGCTCCGCACGGTGCCGCTGCAAAATTGCCTCCGGAAGGAACTAGTTTTGGTGGAACATGTGTACGTTCAAAAGTAGTTTGAACGTACAGAAAACTCAGATAGGACAGATAGTCTAGCTAGCTGTCTGGATTTACCCTGCAGAGATCTGAGGAGCAGTTAACCATAGAAAGAAAGCGGAAGTTAACGGACATCGGCAAAAACACCGGACATCCGGCGGAATTTCCTGCGGCACCGGAGCAATCCCGGAAGTGGAACGTCGAGGATAATAATCCTCTGATAATGTAACTGCCTCGTGTGGGCCTCTCTGTTGGACTATAGTGCTCGGGTCAACAGAATCTGCTGTCCATAAAGGATGTCAAATGTGGCTAAACTACGTACACTGAGCATGCCTTCTGTATCAGAAAGTACAGGAAGAAGTCATTGTAATGCATCCCTTCCACCCCGAGCACCTCATCAGTATGGGCTGATTTGTCACCATTCTAACTTCACTGACACGCATGACAGCAGGGAGGTGAGCCCCGCCTCACATCCTATCCCATCCTCCTCTGCTCTCCCGCACAATTAAAAATGCATCAGGGAACGGATTAGATGCACGATCCCCAGCTCTACTGATCCGAAGGGTGAAGCTGTCAGGGAAAGGGATGGTGGGGGGGGGGGTAGACTGGGGATGGAGGGTGGAAAAGGGATGGATAGGTGGGCAGCCCCCCTCCCAAGTCCTTTCCTCCTTACTGCAGACTCCTCCTTCTCCGCCTTCAGTCCCCTCTTTTATTTACTGCACCCCCACCCCCCTCCAGCAGTCTCATCTCTCGCCTGTCCTTTTTTCCTCCCTCCTCCCTCCATGGCTGTCCCATTCTTTCTGACATTCCCCCACTCTCTCCCCTGCCTGCACCAGCACACATGGCTTTAACTCCGCCTGCCACAGATCTGTTCACATGTAATCCATCTTAACCTGGCTTCTTTTTCTTCCTATTCAGTCCTGCTCTACAGAAGGATGTAGCATCATAGTGAAGGAAAAATGCATTCCGAGCAGGGACAGTAGACAGAAAGTTTACAGTAGTTAAGGAGAAAACAACAAGAAAGAAAAAAGGGTGACAGCTATGCTGTCTGATATGAGAGTGTAGGGCAAAGCTGTGTGGTAGACTGATCCGGTAAAAAAGGGATTCCTGTCTATAGCAGGCAGCTTACCCTTTAGTATATCCAGTCATTGAGAGGGTTAGTTTTTTTACAATGTAGTTACTGATTAACCGCTTTACCAACCATTGATTTCTGTAATGTTCAATTTATAGCATATGTAAATCATTCTGATGCTAATCTCTTTTATTTACTTTATATACTATATATTAGGGCTGTCAATCAATTAAAAAAAATTAACTAATTAATTGCACAATTTGCTGTAATTAATCACGATTAATCGCTTTTTTAAATTGAGACTGAAGCTTATAATAATGGATATTTAAATGCTAAATCACTTAACTTTGCAAATATGAAGAACAAACCAAACAAGGAAAGGTTCTGCTAAGTTCAGAATGTTTAATATCTTTCAGAACAACAGCAGCAACAATTTGGCTTATTTAGTCCTGCTGAAGGCTGCTGAAACGGCTAGAAACTGTCCCCGTCCCCGGCTGCTGTCGCCTGCTCTCGTCTACTTTACAGGCGAGGCGCAGTTCATCTCCAACGAGCCGAGAGTTCAGTTCATCTCCAACGAGCCGAGAGTTCAGTTCATCTCCAACGAGCCGAGAGTTCAGTCGCCGGCAGGGCAGTCGGGACTCACCCAGAAATGGCGAGCGGAATGAGGTGACTAGTCTCTCAAAATCTGACGAAAATCTTCTAAACTGACCTTTGTTGAGCTGAGATGAAGACAGATTCAGCAACTGCACGGCCTATTTCTCGCTTAAAATGTTTTCAGAAACATGTTTCAGTGAACTATTTTAGTACAATATGAGATCGTATTCTGAACGGCCGCCATGACAGTCTGGCTTTGGATTTCCGGAGAAAACAAACCCATGTGACGCATTCGTCCAATCAGCTGCCGGTTTTCATTACTTGGGCAACAATACAGAGTAGCGCCGCCTGCTGTTATGTAGACGTATTACGTTTCTCAGCCGCCACATGAAGTAAACAAACACAGCTGTGTTAATTTCGTTAATTTTTTTTAACAAGTTAAATATTAAAAAATTTGCGCAAAAATTAACGCGTTAATTTTGACAGCCCTACTATATATACTATTATACTATTTACTTTATATACTATTTGTTCTTTTTAGCATTTATAAAAAAATCAGTCAATCTGTGCGAGGATTGGTGCAGTCTATATGGCTTTGTTTATATTACATCTGGGAGTTGCCAAAGTTAGAAATGTTCAAATCCTATACATAGGGGTGTAATGTTTAACTGTAGCAGTTTTCTCAATCATAATGAACCTTAAATTTGAATGCCAATAAAGTCCTGCTTGAGCCCTTCTGCGGGGATGTAGATGAGAATAAAAGCTTAACTTTGGATGTGTGAATTTCTGGGAAATCTTTTTCAGTTATATGCTTTGTTTGACACAGAAAGGGGTAGCTCAGGGGAGCAGCGATGAAAAAAACATGGCTCAGCAGGCAAAGAAAAGAACACCACCTAAAAATGTAAAAATTGGGATCACACTTGTGTCAGTCCTAGCAACAATGTTCTTGCAGTTGTACATATTGAGTCTGAAGTATTTTATCTGATGAAATCTGGGTTATAGGTGCTGTAAACAGATAGAAATGGGAGTTGTTGGTCCTACTCACCTTGTGTCACCACCCGAGTGCAGATGAACAGTGTGAGGCTTGGACTGCCACAACTCACCTGGATGTTTTTGCTTGGTCGTTACCTGTCATTAGCTTAACTAAAGCAGGCTGCCATCACAGCTGTCAGAGTAAAAGTAGAGGGATGCGGGGGGACATTTTTAAACTTTCAGAGCCTGTCCTGTGTGCCTGCGACACTGCCAGCCAGGACTGTAGTACTTGAGTCTGGACTCAAGACGCCTTTCTGTTGTCTCGGACTCGTCTAGCAAACAGAGCCACGAACGGATCAGTCCCATCTTACATCCAGGACATGGTCCAACCCTATACCCCAACCCGCCCACTCCGCTCTGCGTCAGCCAACCTGCTCTCTGCCCCCTCACAGCGAGGGACAACTAATCACTCGACAAAATCACAACTGTTGCTGTTCTGGCTCCTAAATGGTGGAACGAGCTCCCTATTGACATCAGGACAGCCGAAAGCCTACGCATCTTCCGCCGAAGGCTAAAAACAAATTTTTTCCGACTACACCTCGGATAATATATATATATATACACACATATATATATATATATATATACACTACCGGTCAAAAGTTTGGGGTCACTTAGAAATTTCCATTCCACTCCATTCCAGACACAATACCAGCTGAGATCAGTTGCATTGTTTTTTTAATCAGAACAGCAGTTTTCAGATTACATTATGTGCTTACATAATTGCTAAAGGGTTCTCAACTGTTGTAGAAAGAAGTGGCTGAAGAAATGCTTGAAATTCATGCTTTTTGGTCTAAACGTCATACCCAAATTAAAAGTGGTACAGCTCCCATATACTTTGACACTCAGGGGTGTGCCTGATATCATTGGAAAGGTGATTGATGTGGGTGTGTTTGTGTATTTGAGAATTGTTGTATTTTGTAGTTTTTGGGCTTTTTTCTTTGCACTTTTCAAATGGAAATAAAAAGACGCACAGACATATCTGTAGAAAGAAATCATATAAAATCCATTTTTTGAGTCTTTTGGTGTCTGGATTGTTTCTGTAGTAAGCTGAGACGTGGCTAATGCCCTGTGGCGTCTGTCACCTGTCAGATGTGTTTACAGCAGTGTATTCTAATCACTTTACAGATGTATGACTTGGACGGAAATAAAACACCTCCATTCTAGCCTCTGTAACTCTGTGTCAGTAAGGCCTAGAATCGCCTTTAATTTGAGTATGACGTTTAGACCAAAAAACATGGATTTCAAGCATTTCTTCAGCCACTTCTTTCTACAACAGTTGAGAACCCTTTAGCAATTATGTAAGCACATAATGTAATCTGAAAACTGCTGTTCTGATTAAAAAAACAATGCAACTGATCTCTGCTGGTATTGTGTCTGGAATGGAGTGGAATGGAAATTTCTAAGTGACCCCAAACGTTTGACCGGTAGTGTATATATATATATATATATATATTATAGATGCACTTTCACGTGGCTCTTTGTAGTTTTTCTTATTTAAAGCTAATGTACTTGCACTTACTACTTGTTGTCTGGAGTTTGCACCATGTCTTGAAGTCGTTGGTATTTGGATTCGGACTTGTCTCGGACTCTGCCATTGGACTCGCCTAATATTCTAGTTGGTCTCGACTGAGTCCAGCACTATATCCTTTCATTGTAAAGTAACTTCCTTCTTCAAAACAATTGATGAAGCGAGCTCGTTCAGAACACATGTATTGGTTTAATTCATAATCCATCTAGAGCATCAATTCTTTTCATTTTGGCCACAGACCTAATGTCAGCGAGCACTTTGTACAATGCATTCTTCAGGACAAGTAATAAATATAACCCCTTACTCAAAAAGCAATATTACAACATTTCATTTCGAACATTTATTTACTATTTTAATCATAACTTAAAGACTTTGGTAAACTCATTTCAAGCACTGAAACAATTCATACAACACATCATAAGTTAAGGTTTGTTTTCAAAAGAGATCTGAGGAATTTCAAAAAGCAAAACTCAACGTTTAGCTTTACCGCCAAATTATCTCTTTACACATTGCTCTAGGGAAAAATTTGGCATACAGAAAGCTGAGTTTGTTCTGAACATTTTGATATGAAACACATTTACAGCATATGCAAATACCCTAAACAGGTGGATTTAAGAAGATGCCCTTAGACCTCAGAGGGTAATGAATGGTATAATTTCCCTTTTATACTTAAAGTAAATAATACGGCCTAATTTGATCCCATAGTGTGTTACGCTGATCATCTTAAAATGAAGATACACTATCTCTCACATCACATAAATTATGAACAGTTACTGTAAGTAAGTGGTAAGAAGAGGATTCTTTTTTTTCTGTCTCAGTCTTGACTGTCTCTTATTTGGACTAGGACTTGACTCGGTCTCGACTAGTCCTGGTCTTGGATTAGTCTTGGACTCGACAAAGGTGGACTTGACTACAGCCCTGCTATCAGCTGCTATTTCATTACCAAGTGATGAGTGCAGAGTGCGCTGAAAATAGAGACAAAATATTTAAAATGTGAGGAGCTTAAGTACAGACGGAATGTGATATTTAACTGAACTTGCTGTAAGAAGCGTTCATGTTTAAAGTCAAGATATCATGCAATGACAATATTGAAATAAATAAGTGCCAGCTTGGCTTCATCCTGCTGACCTGCAGCTTTTCACACCGGCCGGTCTGATCAATGCCTCCTCACCTCGTCCACTGCAGGCCATTCCCAGCTGTCACTTCCTGTCTGAGGTGATGAGCCAGAAAGGGCCTCTCTGACTGCCACCTATGCTCCAGGTCTCCTCGCTCTCCTTCCTGATGTCATCAGGCTTCATCCTGCTCTCACTCCTCCTAGCTCAGCTCTGCACTCCTTCAATTCAATTCAATTCAGTTCAATTTTATTCATAGCATCAAATTATAACAAGAGTTATCTCAAGACACTTTACAGCTAGAGTAGGTCTAGACCACAATCTATAGTTTACAAAGACCCAACAATTCCAGTAATTCAGCACTGAGTTGAAATGAAAATGTGAAATGATCATATTTCAAGATATTTTGTTCAATCCATGTGTAAAAAATATACAAAAATGACTATTTGTTTGCTGAAATTATATCATGGTGAGGTTGCCAAGGTACGGTAAAGTTGCCAGGTTTGGTATCATTAATGAAAACGGCACACACTTCCTGTCTCCTAAAGGTGCGCGGCCTCGCTTGAAAGCGTATGAACGTTGTGTGGATGAATGAAAAGTTACGTTTGTATAATTTATTAATATTTTCTTTTGCTAACGTTGGATATTTACACAGCTACAAGACATATTTAGCATCACGGAGATTACTTTTGTTAGGGCGTTCACGAACGTTAGCTGACGTTAGCTTCTCTGTGTCGCCAGATCTCGCGAGAGTTCGGTCCTGAGACAGAAACAGGTCCGGAACAAAGTTCATTTTCTCCTGATGTGTCCGTCTGAAAAAATGCCATTTTAGTGTCAGAATGTTCTGGAGATATGTGGTTTGTGAAGAATGGCTCCAATATTTACGTTGGTGACTACGGGACAAAAGAATTGCTCATAGTCTGTGAACACGTTCACTTCTCCCATTGGAATCAACTCATCCCACGTGACACAGATACAGGAAACTACTCTGAATTGGGGCGTCTCGGTTCTAAACCGTCTCTGGTATCATTGTGCCAGCAGTCCTACTGCTAAGCTAGGCTAAAACACAGCCTGTCTCCATCTTCCTACTTAACACATGAGAGCACCCATCTTCTCAACAAGTGTATACCCCAGAAATGTTGACCTTTTCCTTTTGAGGTTAGGTCAAAAACGCCACGCTAGTATTTATTTGGGTTTGGGTTACAGAAACAGCTGTGTACTGTTGGTTGAGGAAAGCGGTGGGACTGAACCAAACAAGTAAAGCTGTGGGCCGAAGATGCTGAAACACTGCCGAGTGATTTCATTCATTGCTTCTATAAAGAAAAAAAAAATTGTCTTCATTATGTCTGAAAAGAAACATTTAGCACTTATAAAAACATGTGTAATGAGTTGGGAACTGTTTGGAATTGGACAATTTGAATATAGACCCTTTCACAACACTTTAACTACCTCCCACCATTACTTCCCAACACACTATTTCAACACACACACACACACACACATACATGCACACACACACACACTGTGACACTGCTGCTGCTGCTTCCAGCGGGGAGGTGAGTCAGTGTCCAGCCTCAGATGGTAGGACACAAGCCTCACCCAACAACAATTTATCCTGATTCAGTGTCGGACCGAGCCGACCAATGAGTAATTGAGTCCCCCCCCCTCCGCCCACACACACACACACACACACACACACACACTCTCTTCCTCCACTCCACTCCTCCTCCCCCTTTGACATTCACTCTGCGCTCCAACTCCATCAGGTCCCAGCTCGGAGAAAATTTGCATCTCTTTGAATATGACGCTTGGAAAAAAAAAAAAAGAGTAGGAAGAAGGAAGAGGAGAAAAAAAAAGATGGGAGTGCGGCAGGCAAGGAAAAAGGAGGAACGAGGGAGGGGAGAAGAAAGGGGGAATTTGGGTGGGGTGTATGTGTGTGTGTGGATGTGGTGGGAGGGGTGGAGGGGTGGGGGGTGGGGGGTGGGGGGTGGGGGGGGCTAGGCACTAGATTAAATTTTGCCGTCTAGAAAATGAGAAAAAAGGGCCCCCTCTATCTCCGGGAGTCTACTGGGGAGATCTTTATTCTGATTCTTGTTAGAATTGTTTATCACTGTGACAGAGCAGGCCAGGGTGGAGATAAAGGCAGTGCTCCATCACAGCGTTGACAGTGGTAGGACACGCGCTGGAATGAAAGGAGCCAGGGAAATATTATTAATAGATGCTGACTTGATTTGCCTGGATTGCACGTCAAGAAGTGGGGGCCAGGGCTTGATTGCAGCCCTATGAAGTTCTGTCCAAAAGGGAAGCTATTTTTCATTAAGTGATAGAAGTCTCCCCTCTCTCTGTCTCCTTTTTTTTTTTTTCTTTCTGCTGCCGCTCTCCCCTTATGCGTTGCTTTCCAAGGAGCTGATAACTTATGCAGTTTATTCTAAGCATGCTGATTTGTGTCAGTGCAGCAGAGAGTTAGAGGAGAGGATGCAGGGATGGAGGAGAAATGGGATAAAAAAGAAGGAGACTTATCTCACCTTTCACAATATAGACCATCTTGCTGGTATAATACTAGTTTTGGGTAAGAAGGTATAACCCCGGTGTTCACAATTGGCCTATCACGGCCATCTATACACCCCATGCAGAGTTGCAGCACCACCGAGACACCTGCAAAACTCCCCTCCATCCCTCCTCCTCTCTCTCTCTCTCTCTCTCTCTCTCTCTCTCTCTCTTTCCCATCAACAGATAAAAAACAAGTATATAAAATGTGATTACACAGGCAACATGTTCATAGGCACTGATACGCCGGGGCGCACTTTATTTTTAGAGTGTTGCATTACTAATGGATATACAGGAAGATGAGGATTTACACCCGCCCACATACAATGCAGGCAGATACGAGCAAGCAAGAGTCTATGCATCACATTTATGTGCAAAGCATAAAACAACCCCCCTCACCCCCCTCTCTCTTTCTCTACCACTGAAAAAAAGAAGCAAAGAAAAGAAAAGAAATTGATTCACACAGGGGGGAAATGCAGCTTTTTTTTGTGTCGCGTACAAACTTCTGAGGCGGAATTTAGGAGGTACATCGGAAGTCTGTTTATGTTTCTTTTGGTTAAGACAGCAGAAAAGAGTGTGTGTGTGTGTAACGTGTGAGTTTCTCCAAAAGAGCATTTTCAGGCTAATAGGAGGACCAGAACCAGAACCAAGAGAGGAGACCACTTCAACCTGCTGGACTGCATGGCCGAATGAAGAGTGTGTCTGTGTGTGTGTGTGTGTGTGTGTGTGTGTGTGTGTGTAGCAGAGACAGATGGAGGAGCCTGAAGCAGGGTGAGTGTCTCCCAGATTTCTTTTTTTTTCATCTTCGGAGTTATCGGTGTAAAAGAAAAAAATCAGTGTAAAAAAAAAATATATATATATATATATATATATATATATATATATATATATATATATATATATATATATATATATATATATATATATATATATATATATATATATTTACCTCCATTCCTCCCTGTTTGCCCACATCTCTTTCTTTTCTCTCTACCTCTTGCCTTTCTCCTGTGTAATTAAGTCCGCTGCAGTTAATATATGCACCGATATCTCCAGTTGCTGGCATTCCTGTGAAAATCCTCGAAAACATTGTGAGAGTTTCTTTAATTGGATTCTATTGGCAGCACACTGTTTCACCGCTAACATTTACCATATGAAATTTTTAGATTGGCAAATA
The DNA here is from genome assembly GCF_004354835.1 of Perca flavescens. Taxonomy (NCBI): domain Eukaryota; kingdom Metazoa; phylum Chordata; class Actinopteri; order Perciformes; family Percidae; genus Perca; species Perca flavescens. The sequence goes on from NC_041350.1 coordinate 31,547,078, forward strand.
TTTCCTCAAGTTTATTATATCGCGTTATTCTTTCTCTCCCCCCCCTCCACCATGTGACATTTGCTGATATTCTTAGGTTATTTTCAACAATGGATGCTTATCAAAGAATATGTTTTATTTCTTTTATCTGTACATTGAATGTTCTGCATGTAGATATGAGGGAATAGATGTGAGAGAAAAGTTTTTGTGGATGAAATTGATGAAGAAAAAGCTAAATGTCACAATTTTCTGTATTGACTTTTGATGCCGTTATTCCTTTTTTTTGTGAATAATAAACTGCAAATAATACGCTAACTGGAGATGTTTTGAGATGAAAAGGCCCCGTGTCTTTATCTGTGTGTGTGTGTGTGTGTGTGTGTGTGTGTGTGTGTGTGTGTGTGTGTGCGTGTGTGCGTGCAGGTGCAAGAGAGTGGGATTTCATTTAGCCCATTTAAATCTGAACTAATTCACTAAAAGCTTAAATGGGCTTGTTCTGTTAACTGGGGTCAACAGCTTCAAATGAGCTATTAAACGACTGCTGGAAGTGACAAATCTTGGAGTGCAATTCAAGAGCCTCTCTAGGTGCGACATTCTCTCCCGCGCGCCCTAATAACTTCTCCAGATATGTGAGAATACTATTAATTACGCCACCTAATGCCGGCGCGCCACACCCCGCACTCAGAGGAGCTTGACTTATTTCCTCTTCCGATCGCCTGAAGTAGGTGGCGACTCGCGTTCCCGGGAACAATGGGCCAATATTCATCAAATGTCTCATTCGATTTTTCCCGGGTATCAATTCCCTTTTTTTTTCTCTCTCTCTCTCTTTCTCTCCTCCCCTCCTTCCTCGGATCCCTCGCTCTAAAATATGTCTTGCTAAATTGCTGCCGACACATCTGCATATTTGGTTTTCTGTAAAATATTTGATTGCTCCTTCCATTAACTGTGACAGTGTGCGTTAAGGCTTTGTGGCATATAGGATCTCTCTCTCTCTCTTTCTCTCTCTCTCTCTCTCTCTCTCTCAGCAGTGAAGAGATTGAATAATTGAATTGCCTTTGCTATGAGGGGAAAAAAGGAAAAAGAAGAGAAAGATATATCAATTATCTTGGATTGTCAGTCAGAGAACGCACTGCCTGCGTTAAAAAAAAAAATTAAAGGATAAGGAAAGAGTGACTGTTTATTAGCCTTAAATCAGCCGCTGAAACAAAGCAAACACGAGATCTTTCAGCCGCGTCTACAGAAGAGAACAGCTGTTAATCTGCAGGTAGGCGTGCGTTCAGCCATGTTTCTGTCTCACAAGTAGGAGTTTGTAGTTTGAGGTCAGCCGAAAAAAAAAAAAAAAAAAAAAACTCCAGGAACCCTGAAGCCGATACTGCATATCGCTGATTTTTTCTGCTTTGTCTTTTGAAAGCTAAAGTCTGATGAGTTGCCGTTCCTCTAGCGCGGTCAATTTGTATCGCAGCACTATTAAGAGAATTTGCCCCCGAGAAGCTCCCATTTGATTGCCAAAATGGCTAAATTGTGTGAGGAGTGTTTCCAGCATCTGGTTATTAGGTGGCTGTATTCATTATGTGTTATTGTTGCCTCCCCTCTGTGATCAAAAGTGGAATCTGGGTGTAATTCTATCAGCGAGTACAGAGCACATTCACGGAGGGAAAGCAGCAGCACAGTCTGAACACAAATTCATCTTACCTGCGGTGCATGAAGTCAAAAACGTCTGGAGGGACTTCCAGATGACTTTTATAAATTATAGCATTTGTCTGTTCTGTCCTAAAAAGTGAAAACACATTGGTTTAGACCAGAGTGTGAACTTTTGAGATTTTTGTTATTATCACACAAAACCTTTTTAAATCTCATTGAAATAGCTGGTTCAGTGGGTAGAGCAGGCACACATATACTGAGAGGCTTATCCCTAGACGCAGAGGCCTAGGGTTTGAATCCAACCTGTGATGATTTCCTGCATGTCTTCCCCCAGACCCCAGCTGAACTAGTCCTGCCAGGAGATCACAGAGTACAACTCAGCTTCGGACTCTAGTGGAACTCACCTCATTTGGTGTGGTTATCTACCTTTAAATCATGTGTTTAGATGTACTTAAAAATGCATTATATTGATTTTAATATATACGTATAACTTGCTTTAACAGACATGAACTATGAACTTTTTTTTTTTAAAGCTCTTGAGTCTAGTTGTTTTTTAGTCAAAAGTAATGCTTTGACAATACAGTTTAAAATGCCACATTTGGTTTGTAGATCATTTTAGATTTTAGATAATTTTCCTCTTGCATTCACTGAAGATTGGCTAAAAGCATTTTTCATGTTATGGATTATTTTGAATGTGCTGTGCCAGTGATGGCATTAAAACAGCTGATTTACAACGTTTCTGTGCTGCAGTTTGCCTGACCAGCCCAAAACTTCCAACCCTTTGAATTTACTCAACTCCATGAGTAAATAGAATTGATTTGAACACTCATGCACGCACCACACACACACACACACACACACACACACACGCACGCACAACATAATATTCTGCAAGCATTTCTTTACTTATTGCCGCCCATAATAAAGTGAAAGTAAAAAAACAGTGTTGCACCATTGCTCTAAAGACAAAATGGGAGCGATGGTGTACAACCAAACAGAATGTATGGAATTTATAATTTATGAAAAAGTAAATGATGTTGAAAATGACATCCGTAAAAAGGGAGTATATGTTATAATTTCACATGTGCTCAGCACACTCACACACACACACACACACACACACAAGCAGGCACAGTCACAATGTAATGAGAGGGGATACAAGTTCAGTTCAGTAGAAAACAAAGGTGCACAAATTCAAACTGCTACTTCCAGTTTGTCTGTCCCACAAACGTCACTGGCCTCCTTCTCTCAACTGGGGCAAAGGGCTGTAAGCACCGGGTTGGATATATGAGCGGCCTCGTTCCATTCTGCTGTGAGAAAAAGAAAAAGAGGCGACCTTGTGGGTTTGTCTGTTTGTCGCCGACCTGAGAAAAAAAACCCTCACTGAAAAAAAAAAAAAAAAAAAAAAAATACCAAAGAGAAGAAAAGAAGACAAGGAGGTGGGGGGGAGGAGGAGGAGGAGGAGGGCTTGTTTTCCTGGTTGTTATCTCCTCACTCTGCTGCAGCTGCCTCGTCGCGCCGCGCAAACACCTGCCGGCCTTCCGCAACACCAAGAGAAAAGTCAATCCTGCCATGCGATAACCTGGCTCCGTCTGAGCGCCGGGGAAAAGACACCTGGTGGACGTGGTTAAGATGCTATGACACCTCTCTTTCCCCGCTTCGCTCAACCACTCGCTCCATTTCGGCTTGTTTACTCACTATTTGTGATATTTTTTTTTTTCTTCTTTCTCCTCTCTGCGCACACTCTTCCCTCAGCTGCCTTTGATCTGGGCGTTCAGAAGTGTTTTTTCTGAAACGCTCCTCTTTTTGTCCCCCCCACGGTCCCGTCTCTTTTCCTCTGAGTAGCGTCTTCAGAGGAGTAGAAGCGTCCAATTCTGTCACATTTCTCTGTCGTCTTTGTGTGTGTATGTGTGTGTGTTTGTGCCGGAGTGTGCCTACTGTACTGTGTGGGCCTCTTTTTGCAAACCGGCAGAGAAATCGTCTACACAATAGCCTTGTGGCTTTACAATAGCTGCTTTGGCGTTATCTTGACAGTGGAGGAGAGGCCGCTTTTGTCTATGGCGGGCGCCGTCTGCAGAAGGGCTCCGTGTCCAACAGCTTCCCTTGTGAAGGACTTTGCCCACCACAGAAGGTGGCGGATTAACGCTTGAACTCTGTTTGACGTATTATGTGTCGGATATCGCGCTGGGGAAGCAGGAGTCGGTAACAACAGAGGAGAGAGGGCGGAGAGGTGGAGGGGCCTTTGGCTGATCCTCAAACTCTCTTGTTGAAGCTCTTCAGACCCCAAGGTCTCTGAGAGCCCTTAACACGTACCATCAATGTCCATGATGTGCGTCTGACAATAGCCAGGCCCTGGGGATGACACAGAGACAGTTAAAAGGTCCACTCAGAGAGAAGGAAAATCTCCCTGTGGTCTGAACAGGCAGCCTTTAGAAAAGTTGTGACCAGTGTTAGACTGTGTGGACTTCAGATGTCCCGATACCTTGGCTGTAATGGAGGAGGAGATTATGTGCCTCAGTCCAACTAAACTTGGCTCAACCTGCCATAGAGGAAAATTCTGGTTCATCGTGAAATGATTGTAGTGTTGTAAACAGCCTTTGAGAGACTTCAGAAAAGACTGCTCTAAAAAGTCCGGCACATAGCCCCCCCCTGTAAAACCACAATGCGTCGTTTTTACACTTTTTGTATGGATAAACCAACCTGATGTAGTAACATGTGAGCTTTAGCTGCTGAGCTGCTGGGTGTAGCAAGTACATACAGTATGAGAGTGGCATGGATCTTTGGATCCATCAATCTCTCTTCTAACTCTCAACCAGCATAGAAAAACTGCGTATACTGGACAGAATGTGAGCGGAAAGGGGGATTCTGCATGCATTACCCTCCTGAAAGCAGAATCATAATCTCTTCTATTGGCCCATCATGCCAACAAATACGAGGAATTTCTATTTCTGAGTAGCTCTCATTGTACTTACAAAGAGTACAAAGAACAAACGCACAGGAAGGAACCCAACACAGACCTGCAGCTAAACACGAGACAAGGATGAAAAGCATAGATGTAGCTTGTGTGTGTGTGTGTAAATAGGTGTAACAAGAGTCTCTCTTCAGGTCAAACTGCTCATTTATTAGGTCTGCTTTGATACAATTAGCCAATCAGTTATCTGTATTTCAAATTTCTATTTGTGTACAAATAGCAAAAATGCACATCCTCTTATAAGTCTTTGATGGAAGTTTATTTTGCCAAATTGTTTGTGTTTAAACACACCAATACATAAATCCAATATGTTCTTTTCTGCCTTAATCTCGGATGGCTTGCTTCTCTCGTGAGTTATTCTGCATTTACAGTTTCAGTGGGATTAAATTGAGTAACCTAGATCAGCAGAATCACCCAAATCTGTTGACTTGATTGTCCAAACTGGAAAATAGGTGTGACGTTTTACACCTTTTAAGGTATTCTCCAGATCCCAAATCTGAATTTTTCCAACGACATTCTAAAAACTAAGACATGGTTAAATAAATATAAATCAGCATCCCTGCCTGTAGCCACCCAGCACTCTCACCTCCTGGTTCACTCAGTGGAATCCCAGCGGTGAGCTCATGGCAGCCATTGTCCTCTTAAGTGGATAAACCGGTGTGGATTTGATTTGAAATGGCATTAACGGCCCAAGAAGCAGTGACCAGTAAGAGGATTGTGAACTTACAGGGACCGCTGAGCGACTGAAGACAGAGTCGTGAGATTGTAACACCTCAGGTGATTGCATGTCTGGCTTCTCTCTGACTTCCTGCATCAAAACATTCCCAACAAGTGTGAATGACCCCATAGGATGTGGAGGCAGTGCAGCAGCTCTCCGCTGTCACCTTTACTCCTTTCCTGGAGCTTTCAATCAATGCCACCTTAAAGCAGCCGGAAACCGGCCTCGGACTGCTTTAAAGGTTCTGCTGATTGACGCCACCGTTTGGATGGATTATAGGGTCAGAAAAAAATAAAAAATAAAATGGAGTGTAATCCACCACTCTCTCCCCCAGCCAAAAGAACACATGTGGAAGAGAGTCAGAGCAGCAGTGACACTGTAATGTGGGAGATTGAGCTGTGAAGGGAGGGAAGGGAAGTACCGGGCGCGTCCACTAGGGGAGCCCTTCTCTATAAAACTCTTCCCTGCAGTGAGGCACTCACAGCCTCCTCAGCCCCGAGTGGGATGCCATGTTTTCACTCCTGTGACATGAAATAAAAGATTTGCCTCAGAATGAAGCTGATGGACCACAAATTCAAAAATTCCATCAAATTATTTTCAAATGATAAAGAATATAATACAAACCCATACTAAATATTTTCTAAATCTTCAGCTTTCTGAAATCATTTACAATTTATTACAATTTTCCTTCTATCACATCCCATTTTTTTCTAATTTGAAGTGACAGGACACAAGCCCATATTTCAGGGTAACCAGGCACTGTACAATGACCCCAAAAAAAAGTTGAATTGAATTTATTTAATCTATTATTTATCAATTTTAGAAGAAAAAAAAAAATTATGAAATTTACTTTGAGGAGAGGAATTTGTGGATTTCTGCACCTCACATAATTCCAGTTGAAAAAGTGAATCAACATGCTGTTTGGGTCAAATCCGATCCATTTCACCCAATTAAGCGCAAGTAAAAAAAAACCTAATGGGCATTCTTTTAGCTGAGAATGTGATGGATTTTACTGATTTTACTTACAGGAGTAAGGAGTAAAACTGAACATCTGCATTGTGATATATGGTGTAGGCAGCGGACTGGGGTCAACGGGTGCCTGCACGCAACAGCAGCGCAACGCAAGTTAAGAAAACACCACATGTTTTTATTGGCTTGTCTTTTCTTAACGTGCAGATTGTGAAGCTCTCAGCCACCACACCTCCCACTTTCTTTGTGCCATTTTACAGGCCAAACAAGTATTCGATTGATCCAAGAAATCATTTCATAATCTATGCTGAAAATAGTTGGAGCTTGTTGTGATTTATCTTAAAGTGTTCAAAAACTGAACATTATTACACTGGGTTTATGGCAGGGCTGGTGTTATTAGACTGTACCATGTACAACATGTAGACAAATATGTTGTTGAATAATGTGTCAGTAAGGGTAGTGTTGATTGGTGCTTATGATAAACCCCATACAATTCAAACATGTTCTTGCCTTCTTTGAATTCAATACAAATATTTTTGCTGTTAAAATAGAACCTTGGTATGTTTTTTTTTATTTTGTTTTATTAATAAGTGGTAAAAGCTAACAAATACACTATACATTCATGAAGGATTAATCACCTTTATATTAATGCTTGTTCATAATCCATTTGTGGCTTATAATTTAGTTTAGACACTAATTATAAGGTAAGGCTTGTCTGTAAACAAAAATCTCCTGTAGGCCTATCCATGCTAATCTGCAGCGACCAGTGTATATTCCCATAGACAATCAGCGCTATTTTTGATGTGCTGACGGAGCCGTCGATCGCCGTCAAAAGAGCAGCGGCCGACGTGATTGACACCAGGACACTGCTGGCTGATCAGTAAAGCCACAGAGGTTAGTGGCGGGATGTAAAACTCAATATGCTATTGATTAACAATTACTTAACCAGGGTTGTATTTAAATCACGGCGCAGAGGGTAATTTTTTTCCTTGCCACTTGCATTCTAATTTGCAGTCATTAGATGAGTTTCCTTTCTGTGCTCACACACTCTCTCCATTGTGTGCCGGTAACTACTGTAGGTGTGCAGACGTGGTAATATAAAAAATGCAAATACAAACAAGAATCCTTTCAGTGGAGCATTAAATGATGGTTAAAATGCTGCTCGACAGGAAGAGAGAAGAGAGGGAGAGATTTTTTTTTTTTTTGCATTCTCTGACTCTCGCTGACAAAAGAGGGCAGTATGATGACATTGACAAAGTAAGCAAACTTTTACTGAACCCCCCCCCCCTCACTCATTGTGTGTGGGTGTGTGTGTGTGTGTGTTCTTAACGTGTATGTGTGTGGTATTCGGGGAGGCGTGTGTGTGTAGCGTGCCTTTGCCAAAGTGCTAAATGTATGCAATTACTCATTCATGTGGATGTGTGTGAACGAGTGCACATGCCCACATATACACACCCCCTTTCATACACACACACACACACACACACGCACGCACGACACACACACACACACACACACACACACAAACACACACACACACAGTTGTTGAACACATTCAGACCCTCCTTACAGCATTATTAAAACACGGTAGAATAGGTGTGTGTGTGTGTGTGTGTGTGTGTGTGTGTGTGTGTGTGTGTGTGTGTGTAGCAGAGGGTAGTTTCATTTTAACCTTCATCATTCTGTATGAGACCAGAAAAAAATCTAAATCTTAAACTGATTTGTTCCCCCAATTTTCCAACCTGCCTCGAGCATAACAAAGAAGTTATGTGCAAAAAAGTGCACAACTTTTCTTTTCATGTGTGCACTATTAAATGCTTTTCATCCTTCATCCTATACCCCCACCCTAACCAAAGGAGTGGTGGGGGGGGATCCTTATGGAGCTTAAATGTGCAGCCAACAGGTGTAAGTTCACTGTCTAGACTGAAGAGAAATCATCATACACTTACATTACAGTGTGAAAATCAGGAAACAAGGTGAGAAAATGCATTTTCCGTGTTTTAATCATAAGCGCTGGATGCCTTTGACCGGCGTAACCCTGGTTACCATTCAACAAACACTTGTCTCCGGGATGAAAAACTCATTGAAAGCAAGCCTGCTAATGATAGTATACTCAAACAATTAGGGCAGAGCACACATTGGCCCCCATCTCGCATGACGGCAAACGCCAGTCCTAAATATGATGGCATCGCTGCCGCGTGTTGGAACGGGCTCCTGGTGCGCGGCGCCAACTCGGCCCGCCGCTGCCAAGCATTCTTCAGATTTCATTAGGTAATAGCTCATTCATTACTGAGGCTGGGACCGGGGCTGCAGCCACTATTAAACCCTGATCACACACACACACACACACACACACACACACACACAGCAAACACATATGCACAGAAACATAACGGTCACAAAGATGTGGCTTGTACTGGAGGCATGCTCTCCCCATGTACACACACACACACATACACACCCAGGGCTTAAACTTATAAATTGGCTAAAACCTCCCCCAGGCTTCAGGGACCCTCCCTGGGTCGCTTTACCCTTCAATGAGCACACTTGCTGGGGGCCACTTTCCTTTTACTCCCCCCTTCTCCACTAGCCATGTGTGGAGGCCCAAACAGCTGGGCCTGGATTCCCCCGCTTTTGTATGAGTATGTCTCTGTGCATGTGTGTGTGTGTGTGTGTGTGTGTGTGTGTGTGTGTGTGAGAGAGAGAGAGAGACAGGAGAGAAAGAGCCTGCATGCATGACTGAAGGTGTTCCTGCGTTTGCAAGAATGGGATATAAACCCCAAAATCCACACATTTTTATTGTTAATGTCTGGCTCTGACTAGAGTGTTTAATACTGATATTTAATATTTGCATATGACCATTTTTTTAAGATTATGTTTTGGGTCTTTTTCCCTTTATTAGATAGTGACAGTGGATAGGCATGAAAGGGGGAGAGAAATGGGGGGATGACACGCAGCAAAGGGCAGCAGGTCGGATTCCAACCCGACTCAGCCAACATGGGGCCAACGCTCTCACTGGGTGAGCTAGAGGTCGCCCCCTGTATGACCATTTTTAAGATAAAACAAATTAACACGATACAAATTCAAAATGTCACCCTGAATTGTAATCTTCTAAAACAGCATTCAGAGCTGAAGTTCTCAACCTCAGGGTGGTGTCCCTTGTGGGGTCACTAGGTATGTAAGTGGGGTCAAGGTGGATTCACTAAGACAGAGTGAAAAATTGATATTTGAGCATGACAATTCCTCCTGGACCGTAGCAAGAACAGAACAAGCTCCATCGTGGAGGAAGGCCATGCACATGCATCTGAAAGCTCTCACAGCCTTCCTCAGTGGAAGCTAGTAAGCGAACCTTGAGTTACCTTTCTCCTTATGTCAAAATAGTTTTATTTTTGTTTGATATATTTAAAGCAGGTTTAAGGTTAGGGAAAAAAGAAACCGCCTAAATTAAGTTAAATTAGATTTGAATAATCAAAATCTCAGCTAATCTGCTTTACTGGGACTGGGTAAGTGTGGTTTGATTACATTAGATTGACAGTGGCAACAGAAGCAACATAATTACGTTGCCCTGGCAACATAAGCACCCCCCCCACTTCAAAACCACTGAGAGAGGACAAAACACAAATATAGAAATTTGTCCTTTAGCGAAAAAACAAACAAAAGTGTGTAAAAGTATATTCATGTTGGACTGCATCACTTCCAATAATAAAGATGAATGAGAAAATACATGTTCTGTGCCTGTTTTTTTTTTTTATATTTTTGGGGCTTTTTCGCCTTTTTGATTGATAGGACAGCTATAGACAGTTAAAGGGGCGGAACAACGTGCAGCAAAAGGCCACGGGTTGGAGTCGCACCCCGGCCACTGCGGTAAGGACTGAGCCAGGGTACGTGGGGCGCACGCTCAACCAGGTGAGCAACCAGGGTGCCCCACATATAATCATTCCTATAATCTTCCTTCAATGTGCTTTAGAACAAAGTCAATTCAATCAGGAGAGACTTCGTTTGCAGATATGCAAAGATATTTATTGTACAACTGTATGATATTGAATGTACAAGGTCTTTTGGAGATTGGACTCCATCGAATTAATCTTCTTAAAGGGGTAGGGAATATGGAATGGAGGAGGAGGGACGAGCGCTTTGCCTGAAATGACAGCTGACAGCACAAGGAGATTTAAAGATTTAAAGCAGAGTTGTAAGGCTGTGATTGGCCCTTGAATCTCGTGGCCGAGTCCGATTGGTTTAACTGACACATCACTTCTTGAACAGCTGATTTGATTTAAGAATGAGTAGTGATTGGGTTAATGACGTCTTCCTGAAAGAATTTGCGCTGAGCTTCATTAGAAACAACTTAACTCAAGTTTGTGCTGTGTTTTTTTTTTTACACATACAGCACATACACCATGGGCTTAGCAGGCCCACAAATACAACTGCTCCTTGTCTAGCTTGAGCTCTCAAAGAAGACGAGGGAAAACTGTCCTAAAATAATCCGAAGCACAAAACATACGATGCCATGGGCCTGATTTTGACCATCATGGGACACTAAAACACTCCACTGGAAACGTTTTGCTGCCTGATACTCCTGATCGCTCAATATATGATATGAAACTATACTGTTTATGACATCATATATGACTGCTAATATCTGTCTGCTGGGCAATACTGAGCGTCGTTCTTATCCACATCAATTTAGCGAGGCCATAATATAATATGTCAGACGGGTGTGATTTGTAGCTTCTTCAAGCCAGCTTTGGTAACAATGTACTCATTATATTACAATAGGCCATTTCTAATTTTCGACATATCTCACAATGGCTATAATGTCATTACTTAGTAAGCTGGTCCACATTGGGCCTTACTGTACTGACACTGGGGGACTGCTACAGTATCTGCTAACCTCTCTTTAACCTGAGGCCTAACACCAGGGAACCACTGCTGCATACCTGCATGTTTTACTCATCCTCTGGCCAAGATCGTCGGAATTTAAATACAGCTCTGCATAGTTAATTTGCCATTAAATTCAGGGACGGAGGGGGTGTACAGGGAGATGTACGCTCTGTTTGAATAGGGCCGAGTGTGACCGTGGAATCGCCACGGCGTCTTAAATGGATTCAGTACAGGAGCCCCCCCCCGGGTTTCCCCCGAGAGAGCCCCGAGTAATACATCATATTGCTCTTAAAATAGCTATTAACCACAGTGAGGACAGAGACAGAGAGGAAGGGAGGGAAGGAGGGAGGGGAAATTAAGCAATGTTCACAGAGTCATTCTCATACAATAACTCACCATTAACCTAAGCACTAAAAGGCTTTGCTGTCTCTCTCTGTTATGTGTGCCTTTAATTGATTCTCCTAGTCCCTTTGCGGGCCAGGGAAGGAAAAGAGAAAAAGAATGTGAAGGAAACTTGCAGATGAGGCGCGATTCTTTCTCCAATCCCTCCCTGTCACAGTGGTTTAACTGGCTCCAGTGCCTGTATATTGGCCATGTGGATAGCAGATATGTTGCCTAATCACTCTCAAATTGAGAGCATCCGAAAACCTATTCACAAACTTTATGTCCTGTGTATCTGCAATTAAAAAGGCCCAGCCAGATAAGTATGGTAATGAGCGAATCCGAGGAAAATTTGATACACAGCACTAATCTGTGGCTGTAAAGGAGGTTGAGGGGAAAGAATTAAGATTAGGATTTAATCCCAACCAATATCCATTACTGCTGCTCAAACTGTCCAATGCCCCCGCTAAGGTTAACGTACGAAAGAAAAACAAACAACTCTGTGATGAGGTTTGCTCAAGACGCGTGATTGAAATCCCATCCCGCAAATTAACATACATATATGCAAATGAGCTCTTAATGAATTGCAAAACGTATTTTTTGATTAAATACTCCAAACGTCATGATTCTAATCTTGACCGGGAATGGGAAAAATAAAGTTTTTAATTAACTTTGCCAGTTAAACCTCATCAACTCTATGAATGGAGTATAATTAGGACACCGCCCTCTCTTCTTATTTCTCAACAGTGAAATCAAAAATCAGCCATTGTTATCACATTTGTAATGCAACCAGTGTGTGAGATGAGGCCGCGATAAATGAGCAGGCTCCTGATTTTCAAAGTAAAATAATGCTGGTAATTGGCAGATATTCTAATATTGATTAAATTAGATGGAAAACACTCTGTTCATTAAGGCACCATGATATAGGCTAATTCTGATCATCTTCTCTGTGTCTTTGGGACTACCAATTAAATAGGCTTTGTGGAAGTTTTTCGAACCGACGAGCGAGAGAGGGCTAAATGAAATTAGGCCTATAGTTTGCGAGAGTGGAAGTGCGCCTGCCGTCTCTCTCCACACTGTTTACCAAGGACTGTTTGTGTGGGAAGTCATGGTTAATGATGTATTCATCCGTTCTCGCTGTGGAACTCCAAGCCCAACTCAACGTGTATTGTGCTCAATTATGTGAAGAGGGAGAGCTGATAATGAAAACTAACATGAAGCCCCTGAGTGGATCAAGATGTGTGTGTGTGTGTGTGTGTGTGTGTGTGTGTGTGTGTGTGTGTGTGTGTGTGTGGGAGATCGAGAGGGAGAGAGGATGTGTGTGTGTGTGTGTGTGTGCTAGCTGGTATAACTGTATCCCTTCTCTTTCATCATGCCCAGGCAGAAGCCACAACTCCTCTCAGTTTCTCAAATGAACCTTTCAAAGCCTCCAAAAACTTTCAGCCTCCCTCCCCATCCAGCTCCACCAAAGTAGCCGTCCACTCAAGAGTATAAGGAGGCTTACTGGGGGATAAGACCCTGCGAGGTGCTCGAGGTGAGATAACCAATTACCCATGATCACTTTTGACTCTTCTAATCTCCCCGCTGTATCGGCAGGATTTAGCCGTGGCAGCACCTGTGAAACCCGGCCATCTCCAATCTGCTGCCGTCCGCCTTTGTTATTCTAATGTCAGCCACTTGACTCACGCACCTCTGTCAGAGGGGATAAAGCACCTGCTGGGTGCGGAGGGGTGCGGAGGGGAGCCACCCCCGTGACCTTCCAAACAGACAGCGGTGATTGATAAGTGGGATTTGGTCGGGAGACTCTCGGAGTTTCATCAGGCCGTTCTCTCAGAGGAGCCGATGACGGAGCGCCGCTGTCTTTCCCATGGAAACAGAGCGACACACATGGCGCTTATGAAAGCCACATGTGGCTGCGGTGTCATTGCAGCAGAACTTGTTTTTCAAAGTGCGTGACAAAGTGCGCTGGTTCACAGATCGGATCAGTTGCGAGTCCAATAGTTGTTGTTTTTTGTTTTTTTTTAAGTTCGGCATCCAAAATTTACGAGGACGGAACTTTATAGGCTGCCGCTCTTAAACCAATGTTTAAAATGCAATCAAGACAGAGCGCTTTTCTTTCTCATCATCAGCCTGGGGGATGACAGGCAGAGACTGAAAAATTATTTGTTTCAAACAAACATGCTGATCCAATCGGCTTGGGGCTTCGAGGCGAAGCCCTCCAAGCCACAGTCTACCCTGATTCATCATTTCTCATCTTTTCGCTCTGGCTGTCAATCAAGAGGTCAATGAGGTCAGCACATGCACTTGATTTGTAAAGTGTGAGCGGCTCTTGGGCAATAATGGAAAAGTCTCTAACAAGAATGTATGAGCAGGTTCCCTCCCTTCTTTCTACAGAAGAACTGAGTTGGTAAAACAATCTTTGTGCATGTGCTTGAAAAACTAGATTGTTCCTGATTCAAATGTTAATGGTACATATTTAATGTTGTTATGTTCAATCAGGAACCATGTGTCATGTGTCAACATAGGTTGCTTCAACATGAAATGCATTGCTATTGAACATTCACATTCAAAATCATTGGATCAGACAGTGACTTTTCGCATACTTTGCACGAGTAATTCCAGAGCAATAAGTCCAAGACTGAACAGCTATTTAGTATTCTCTCTGTATGAAAATAAAAATAATTCTCCGCTAGCTGCGCGTAGAAGGCTGATGGCTGTATCAACCAATCACATGCAGTTTAGTCAGCCAACAGATAACCCTAGCGGCGTGGGCCTGGTATTCAGTGTGTGATAGAAAACGGACACAGACAGGCCAGATGGACCCCCGGAGGCTCAAAGGAGTGTAATTTGGCCTACTGATGTCTGGTAGTGGACAGAAAATGAATTAGGGATGAGAAAACTCAACTTTTTGGATAAAAGCGTGTGGACTTTTCTGGGGAAAAGAAACCTAAATAATATTATATTTTTGTTAGTTACAGATTTATTTTCACTTCCCCTGATTGCCAAGACTTGGGAGAACAATTTTCAAAAGTCAAACATCTTTGTTGCTATTGTTCTCTGTGTGATTTAAATACATTTCTGTGAAAGTTCATTTCCGTTTAGTCTTTTCTTTTGTGTTAACAGTCATATCACAAATTATACATGACCGTGACATCCCTGCAGCATAGATATCCTGATAGCCAAGGTTCTCCTGAAAGAAATGTCTATAACTTGATTGTGCATAAAAGCGTTGAGGTTACACAAGTATTATATATATGGAGACCAGGCGAACCAAAGATGGGGGAAATTGGATTAGACCTCATTATTAAACATTCGGTAGGATAATATTAGGTGTTTGATTACTGGTGAATGAGACTTAAAGTAAAACTGCGGTCTATTTTTGCCAATCTACAGTTTGGTATGATGAACAGTACATTGAGAAAGTCAAAGAGGCACTAAAGTACAGTATCTTCTGTGGGACCAGTTTGTCTTGCTCACCAACCTTTAAGAAATGTCAAGTGGCTCGTGCAATTGAGGGATACGTTCACATCCTAAGAGTCTCTCCTGCACTTTAGGGCATTCAGGAGCTTCATGAGAATACCAGAGGTTTCTGGGAGGGCAGCAGGTTCGACAGACGGCTTCATCTACTGATGGAAGTGAATATTTCCAAGACGTGGCTCTGGATTTATGGAGAGAACTGTCAGACATGCTGTTATGAAGGAATAGATGGTGGATTTAGTACCACCAACTAATGTGACAGACAAGTTAACGTAATTTAATTTATTTTTAATAATTTATACTTTTTATTGATCCTCAGTGGGGCACTTACAATTTTCAGTTTGTTAGAAATCACTACACACACACACGCTCAGGACCTATTCATGCCCAAATGGAGAGATGTCAGAGTGAGGGGGCTGCCAGTGCTTGACCAGCACACACACTACCAATCCACACTTCGTACAAGGACTTGAACCAGCAACTTTCCGGTTACCAACCCAACTCCCTACAGACTGAGCTACTGACACCCCCACAAGTAGAGAGAACGTTCCCAGCCATATACACCATTGGTGGTACTTTTCAGAAACCTGCGAGTGTTGCAAACATGATTCAAATGTGTGTGTGGCTTACTAATCCATATCAACTACTGTTTTGGTTCAGTCTCAGCACTCCCGTCAAACTTGTTTTCCAGCAGCAGCACGCAGCTTTATTTTAGCAAGGGAGCTCTGATAAAGCCACTGTACACCAGCAGCAACATACAGCAGACAGACACAGTTAGAGAACTAGGGCTTAGCAGCTAAAGACTCTCCAGAGTTGGTGGAGACTGAAACAGAGCTAAACGCAGAGTGAATATGAGGCTTACAGGACTCCAAATGAATGCTAATGTTTCTCTGCTGGGTGTGTTAACAGGCAGCGACTGTTTGTATAAACTTTAAAGGGTGAAAATATGTATAAGATGTTTTCAATGTTTGTTCTTCTGCCCCTATATGTGTAGGTTAATTAAACTACTTGGTGAGGGCTAAGGAAAGACCATGGTCATGGTTAAAAAACCATCATATATAAATATCAACACTTCTTCTGACTTTGATTCAGACAGCAATTAATTGTTATTATCACAATTAAAAGAGGTTGCTTGTCAGGAAAGGTAGTTTTAAGTGCATCAATAAATGGCCAATGCAGTTCATGGTGAGGGCAGTTCTCCGAGAGTACAGGAAACATGACATCTCACACTATCAGAGAGGTTGTAATCAAACCATATCATCTTTATTTGCAGGTAAAACCTAAAAGTCAGTATACCAGAAACGTTTGTACGCTCACTTTTTCTTGGCTAAACTCCACTACCACGGCCCCTGATAGGACCGTCATGTGGCGGTGCCTGTAGCCGGCTCACAGTCACCTGTTGGGGGCTAAACACAACCACCAACTGCTGCTCAGATTTTATCGTTCTATATAGACTGTTCACATTACAGCGCTCTACTCAGTTCAAACTACTTCTATAATAGATGGTTTATTGGTGAAGTAGCATTGATCATTTTGAGAGAGGGGAAACATTTTGTCCCCATCGGGGATAAAAACAATTCTGCCGAGGCATGGATATGTAGACCAGAAAGGGGGAAATCCCCCCCTGAAAATCACACCCTGGCTACAAAAATAAGACCCCAGTTGTATTCTTCAACTTTCACATTAAACCCTGAAAGCAATGTTGTCTTTGTGTACCAACCTTGGCTCTCACTTGGTCCAGTGGCCTGGAGTAACAACAAAATCACGTATCACCTCTTTAAGGCAGAGTGTGGATGGAGAGGTCCCGCAGAGACACTCTCTGCCCATTTTCCCACCACATACCCTTCCAGCAGGGAAAATCTGACCCATCTAAGGATTTCCAAGCCAGACAGGATAATCTGACATGCTCTAAAATGACACTGCTGCTCTCACTCCTCCTCGCTCTCCCTCTCTTTCCCCTCCATCTCAAGTCGGGGTGCCGAGCTAGCACAAATGAGAGACACTTTGAAAAATAAGCTGCTCATTTGGGACTGAGTGGATTCAGATGGTTGGCCAGTGCTCAAAGGCACATCGAAAAAGGGGTGGTTGGGTCAGGTTATTATTTCAGTGGATACAAGGCACTGATGTTCTCCCTCATATGGCATTTTCTCAATCAAAAGGCCTCGACCACTAGAATGCGGGCCAATATCCTTCTATCTACCTTTTCATCTCTTCATCCAAATCTTCGTTCACTGGTCGTGAAGGTTAAACCTGTCCCGCTTTGATAAAACTATGGTCGAATCGGAATATTCTCTGACTGCTGAACCGAATAATACATTTCCTTTACCTGAGGCTGTCACAGGAGGAGGACCCAAAAGCATGACTCGAAGCAGATGTAAAAGGTAATGGAGTTTATTGTACAAAGGTACAATGCAGGCGAAGGTACAAAACCTGCAGGCAAAAACACAGGGAAGACACATTAGGATTAACGCTGGAGAGTGAAACACGAGGTACTACAACAATCTGGCAACTGACAAGGGACACAAGGTAAGTATATACACTGAGGTGGGTGGATACAATCACACACAGGTGGCACACATTAGGGAAGGGAGGGTAATCACACAGGCGGGAAGGCAGACAAAGACGGGAAGACAAGCAACCTGTAACAGAAACAAACGCTGAGTATTTCAAAATAAAACAGGAAGTCAACACAAACAAAACAAACAAGAGCGGGAGCTAGACCTGACAGAGGCAAGTCAAGAACAAGAACTATAAGACAATATGTTCTAACAAATGTACATCAGGTTTTGCACATTGACAACCCCACACAGCAGTGAATGGTAATAGTTTATTTCATTAGCAATAAAACACAGCCATGCTGAAATTCAATACACTCAAGGGTTAATTGCTACATCCTGACTTGCTGTGGTGTGACCAGTAGCTCACGTTGATATGATATGATATATTTTATTTACGTGCCATTCAACTAAGTGGCCCATCCCACATGGAATTACATGACACCAATAGAAAAGTAATTTCATCCATAGCTTCCAATCCAATGTCCACACACAACATACTCTCCTTTGCCCAAAATAAAGACCAAAGAAAATATAATACAGCAGCCACAACATAATAGTGTAACCCATAAATTGTCCAACTAGAACTAAACATTTCATACATAAAACAAAACTAAGGATACTAAAAAAAACAGGGGATGTCACTTCCAGACAGAGAATCCTCGATGCAAAGCAGTCTTCCTTATAGCCCATGCTTGTTCTAAAATATCTGCAAATAAAAAGGTTTCATGTTCAACCAACCAAAATAACAGATCGATATATATATATATATATATATATATATATATATATTTGACTTCAACTTTGTTAAAGGAGAACTATGCAGTTTCATTAGCTTCATTGACCTTAACTGAACTGCTTTGGAGTCAATGGAATGGTTAAATGACTTTTTCCGGGTTGAATGGGGGTTGTCTCGCTCCTCCCAAGCGCCTGTGAGCGGAAAAACCACCCTTGCAACTTTGGGCAGGCGAGCCGCCGGCCTCAGCGCCAGGAAGGATCGCGTGATATCAGGTCTCGCCATGTAACAAATTGCTTCACGGCACTGCACACATTCAGGAACCGGCTAGCTATAAGAACAAGGTAGCGATGGAGTTTTTCACACTATCGTCATGGCTGAGCCGGCGAAAAAGAAGCAGAAAGTTTGGAAAGCATTGTCGGAGGAACAGAGAAAGAGGAAATGGCAGACTGACTGAGCGAGTTTTTACACTGTGTTGCCAAATATCTATTCCAAAGCTGTAGGGGGAGCTCTATAGAAAAACCTGCAAGCAAAAAGCGAGAAAACAGTGAAGAAATTGCCAAAACTGCATAGCGCCCCTTTACATAATTGCAACCTGAAATCATAATAATATGGACAATAAAAAACCAAAATGAACTTAATTTCCTCACTAGTATGGTAGCTAATATTAACTAATGCTGGTAAACATTGAATAGACATCGCTGTTTAACTGACATTGCCAGTCAGTTAACTGATTATATAACTCTTCTCTAGCTGTACTTCAATCATTGCAGTTGCCACTTTTGCCCTTGGTAGCTTGTGAGCAAAAGTCACAAAGGCTTGCTTTAAGCTAAAAGCTAACAGCATGGTCAATGAAAGGTATTTGAAAATGATATTTAAGAGATTTTTGGAGAGGTGGAGGCTGGTTTACCAGCCAGACACACTACAAATGACTACACTGGCCACCAGATCTCTAGGGCCATAAAAGTACCAATTATTTTCTGGTAATTTCTCATAATATTACAGACGCTCACCTTCTCAGTTTCACTGTGACTGTGTGAAGCTCTACGTTTTCATTTAATTTACGCTTTAATGTTGCATATTCCAAAATAAAGTTGTGTTTAATGAAATTAACACTAATACAAACCGGCAGGCGGTATTGGTACACAGTGCAAAGAAGGCAGAAGGCCATGAGGTGGAAAAAGGGCAGGAAACTCCTGCCCAGTGCCTCCATAACCTTTTCCACCAAAGTCCATACCCATAATAAGAATTACATTTTTCAAAAAGGGGTAAAACGGTGGCATCTCAAATAAAAACGGGCAAATGTTGTTGTTTATTTTCCGTTAAAGGCCCATGTCAGATTTTATTTGTCTGCACGGTCAGTGTGAGTGTTTCTTTCCTTTTCTAAGGTTGAACAGTTTTCTCCAGATTAAGTCACGCTAAGCAAAACAGTATGAGAAGCTGCAGGCTGACCTATATACCTTTATCCTCCAAACACAGCTCAGCCAGAAACCGCAAATCGAGTGTTTTCAGTCTGAGGGCTTGGCTGGGAGCTTCACAGGCAAACTAGACCACATCAGTGCAAACGCTGCTCAGCACCACCGGCCCCATGGAGATACAGACACACCATTATATAACAGAAATAGCAAGTAGACTATTACCTCGACCCCTCAGGCCGCAGGTTCAACTGTGTGCTCAATGGGCACTCCTCTTCATTTCATGGTGATAGGAGAAATAACTCACAGATAGCAAGAGAAGAAAAAGTGGGAGTCATATCGCAATACAGATATGTATAATGCCCAATATACAACCATTGCATTTGACATTTTTACCTGTGCAGGATTGAAGGTTAACTCTATTTACAGTATGTGGTGCAGGTGCATTTACACATTTTCATTCGGCTCATACATTCTAATTGTCAGTGTGTGCGTGTGTGTATGTGTGTGTGTACACAGCACACTGTGTTTGTCTTTCTTGGGGATTTCCTGAGCTTGGAGAGGTGTGAACATGTCACTTACAGCGCCTGTCACATGTCAGCCTCTGCTGGTCTGAGCACCTGCAGTCTCTCTGACTGTGTTCCAGCATGATCTGTCAGAGGACAGGGGTTTATTCAGAGAAACGCCACGCCGCCTTTCAAAACACTGTAATGTGAATCCGGAGAAAGAAAACACCTCTGAAATGGAAGACTTACTATTCTGACCCAGTCAAAATGTTTTTTTTTGTTTTGTTATATCCGAACTAGTAACAAAAGGGTCGATTAGGACTTCCCTTTTAATGGCAGGAATAACTTTGTATGGAGTCGCTAATCTGACAGACGAGTAGGGACACCTACTACATATATTGTATACAATTTATTTGCATTATAAACTGGGCCTATAATAACATATGGCCTAAAGACTTTACACATAGCTTTTGATGTTGCCCTACAATTCTAAGCTACTATCTACATATTTATATAGCATTGTGTTTTAATGTCAAACATACATGTGGAAAGCATACTGAACCCAGAAGCTTAACTCTATCTGTGAATGGCTACCATAGTGGCTACTTTACCTATGGGCCAGTAAGCCTATCATCAATGTTGATGAGGTTGTTGTTTTTTACAAATATGTTGGATTCATGTTAATGTATATTTTTCCAGACATAGTTTAATTTTTTGGGGGGAAAACATTGGGGCTGGACCCGAATATTCAAATATTCGTTCGGTGGGTTGGTATTCGACTTGAAAATTTGACATTCGAATATTCGTTTTTTTTGTTTTTTTTTCACAACCTGGCATCCTCCTCCAAACAGTTCTCATTCGCGCTTGAATATGTTTGAATATTCAAATATAATAAAAAAAAAATACTCTCTTTTACAATTTTCTTATATAGCCTAGCCATTTTAATAGGATGGACAACCCAACCTCGTTATACTTAATAAATATATTTGCTTCTTCTTGGACTACTAAAGTGTTCCTGCAACGGGAGTATTCTCTGGCTAGAGCGCAGAACAGCGCAGTTTGCATGGACAGAAGTGCATGCCTGAGCTTTTTTTTTGGGTTAAGCTGCGTTGCTTTGACATTGTGGAAAATAAAATAATAGAAACAAAATGTATTATCCTTTTTACCCGTTATTATCAATCTAAATTATTCTACTGCGAAATATAGGAGACTTTGAGATTTTACTGGTACGTCACGTCACATGCCCCAGTTAAAACGCCCATGAGCTGAACGTCATTATCGTCACGATTCAGCGAAAAGAAGACAAAAATGCCAAAGACTTCATCTGTGTGGGAGAACTTTAAATTAAGTGAGGACAAGAAAAAGGCAGTGTCAAATATGCAATTTGAAACTGGCCTACCACAACAGCACATTAAGCTTGAGAAATCACCTGAGTTCTGTAAGTAGAACGAGCTGCTTTTATCCGCCATTTACACGTGATAAAAATGTGCACTTAATTTTCATGAAAAATAACGTGACTTGCGAATAGGCTACGGCAGTTAATGACGAACAGTAAAAACGTAGCCTACTGTAGTAACAGGGGACTGTGTCCTGCAACAACAAAGCAGTTGCTTCATCTCGCTTGTCTCTTTTACTGTGAAAAAAAGCTGCCTTCAGGTACGGTTTGGAAATGTTGGTTTCCCACGCCGCTGCATGTGCACTTCTACGGCAAGTATGGGTCAACGTTTTTTAATAGTTTCATTTTGCCTCAATTTGCCTTTTCAAAAATGTTTGGCTATCCTTTTGGTCTGCTTACAACCTGATCAAATGTCTGCGCCTATGGTAACTTGTAATTATTTGATCAATAAGGTCAATTCAACAAGAAAGTGAATTCTGGAGACAACAAGAAGGCGTGCAGTTCATTTGGCAAGGGCAGTCTTTTGATGAATGCTTATCATTCTTTATGGAGAACCATCCAACTACTTGACCAAAACTGCCATTTGTTGGACTGTTCTATAGAGTTTAAAACGTGTTTGTTCCTTTATTTTATACAGTTATTGATGGATATCATATAAGAATGTCTGTCCATGTCAAAATAAAACTCATTAAAACTAATTTCAGATGGGTTTATATTCCAATCAGTTTTTTTGTTTTCCTTGGCAACAGGGCCATGAGAACAGCATCATTCACCTTGTCCTTCACAAGACAACCATCTACAGCACATGGAATTGGGAATGAAATGTGTGTGTAGGGCAAAG
This sequence comes from Perca flavescens, assembly GCF_004354835.1. Lineage (NCBI taxonomy): Eukaryota > Metazoa > Chordata > Actinopteri > Perciformes > Percidae > Perca > Perca flavescens. The sequence continues at coordinate 31,569,541 of NC_041350.1, forward strand.
AAAGGAACTGAGTCATGCTACAACAGGACTTGTCTCTCTCTGGTTCATTTTGAGACACAACCCCTTCTCCTCTCCATATGCAAACTGGCCTGACCACAATAGTCATAGAGCGCACACATGATTAAATGGTGCACAGGGAGCAGGAGAAATAGCTGTGGTCGGTGGCTTGGCCGGAGGCCGGGGATTGAGGCAGGGGGACAGAACAGACTTTTGCTTTAATCACAGAGGGAGATAATGGCTGCCATACGCCACTGACTTTGTTTTTCCCACAATCCAGCCGTCAGGACAGCTCCTCCATCGGCTACAGCAGTGTCCGATTCCCTTTTGTCGACTGCCCTTAAAAGACAGAAGCAAAAGCAACCCCCCTTTATCCACTTCATCATGGCTGCAGCAGGCCTGACATTCCACCCTTTTACGGGCAAGGCATGGCCTTTGGTGTTGTCAATTTTTGAGGCCACAAAGGCCAAATGCCAGAGCAGCAAGGCCATCAAATACAACAATCATTTCCACAGAAATAAGCAACTAAAATCATCCTTAAGGGTTAAGGGTGTTTTTAGTTTAATACATAGTATAACTATCAGATGGGGGCAGTTTATTTCATAAAGTAATATTTACAAATTACCAATATTTGTAATGCACATACACTATCAGGATAAGTTTGAGATGAGTCACTTTGTCTATTTCACTGATTGTGCTATTTTTGTAATCTGCACATCGTTCTGTGAAATGTCAAACAAAGCCGGATGTATAAACTTAATTAACTGAGCTAACCAGCTGACGGCAGCAGCAGTTAGTGGTTAGCATTAGTTTAGCAACAAGAACAACTTTCTGTTCACCAGGAAACTCCATAAATCTCAGAGAGTCGGAGCAGAGCAGCCGGAGGACATCAGAGGGAAAACCAGAGAACATTTTCTCCCTTAAAATATGATCCAGTTTAACCAAAATCAGTGTTAGTGCTGTTAAACGTTATGGCACTTCTCCCAGGAGATCCACCCTGCCAAAGTGAAACAGGCGAGCGGGTGTGCAGTGGGTATGACAAAGGCATCATTCTCTCTATTACAAGTCAGAGTAGCATCAAAATGATTTTGAAGCTGTAAGTTTAAGGTAAACTAGTTATTAGTTAATTAGTATGCTATGTTGCTTTAATGGAGTAAGCTGGGTAAACGTTCACCAATACTCAGTACCATTCAGAAATGTAAAAGGTCAGCTAACTAGCTAACCTAGATAGCTACATTATATAATCAGAGAAAAAGGGTTAATTACAACTTAGGTTATTTTTTTTGGGGGCAGGGAGTTTTTCCTCGCCACTGTCGCACTGCTTGCTCTTGAGGGAATTACTGGAATTGTTGGAATTGTTGGGGCTTTGTAAATTATAGAGTGTGGTCTAGACCTAACCTGACTCCGCCAGATGGATTGCTTCGCATTTGCTCGGCATATCCATCTGGGAACTTTCCGTTGGAGAACTTTTGGGAAGGGGCGGAAATACTGGTTAGCTGATTGGATGAACCATCTGTCTATCACCTATGTTGGTGATGGCCAAATCAACCAATCAGATCCACGAAGCGTATGAAAATACAACCACAAGCCCGCCCCTGCTGCTGCAGGCAAAGCATAGCTTGTTAGCTCAGCATGCAAGCAACATGTCGGTAAAGGAGATTGGCCGTTTGTGTAACGAGAATTTAGGAATAAAAGGCACCATTTCAGGTTCCCAGACCATATTCCAAAAGAAGGATCCAAGAGAAAAAAAGCATTAGCAAGCGGCTAACAGAATTAGGGCTACCGCTGGCTGAAAATACTGGTTAGCTGATTGGATAAACCATCTGTCTATCACCAGCTAACCGACCTCAAAACCAACGCTGATTGGTCCGGTCGTTTGGCTAACGGCTCCAAATTTTCTCTGTCTCAAGATGCCAGACTGATCTGCGAGTGGAAAACTGGAGCTCGCCAGATCAGGACGGTCTCACGAGGCTAGTCTAGACCTACTCTATCTGTAAAGTGTCTCGAGATAACATATGTTATGATTTGATACTATAAATAAAATTGAATTGAATTGAATTAAGCGGCGCCCTTGTGTGGCTTTATTTTACATTGAAAAAGCCCGGTAAAACTGCAACCCACCATTGAATCAAAATAAAACTTTCCTCTTGTTTGTGAAATAAGCATGTGACCCATTTCAACTCCATCCCTCAAAGAATCAGAAATGAGAATCGATAGGAACTGGAATCAAAAGGAAGAATCGCAATTGGAATCAGAATTGTTAAAATCCAAACAATGCCCAACCCTAATTCATACTTTGCACGTGACGTCACACCTACTGGCTGGCGGGCAAGAACATCATTCTATAACGTATATTTGCTCGAGACAGATAGGAGGCGTTGCAACAATGTTTACAAATATACATCGTAACGCTGGCGGCACAGATTATGCAGACCGCTACAATTTATTTACACACACACACACACACACACACACACACACACACATTGTTAAAATCATACACTGGACGCTTTATTAGTCTTTCTACATGGTTTAGTTAATGATCTGGGCTATAATAAGACCACGTCGGTTATGTAATCGCTGACAACCGGGACAATTTCATAGTGGTTGGTGTAAACCGGGATATTTTTGACTCGGGACTGTCCCGGTCAAACCGGGACGTCTGGTCACCCTACATGATACATAGCCTAGTGTTGGCAGAAGGTTTTAAAAAATCAAGCTGTCTTTCGCCGGCAGGCAGGGTGTACGTATTCAGATGAAGACTTCATCACACGACGGAACAGATCAGCAAACGTTAGCGAGCTAGCTAGCTAACTAACTAACTAGTAACCTAACACTCACCTTTGCTTTGATTATGAAGATATTCCTGTTTTTCACCTCCCATATGACAGCGTTGTTAACCCATCCACTCCTGAAAAAAAGATAGCTATCTTTTGTAGGCTTTCATTTTTTGTGCGGTGTAAAGTGACGGATTCTAAGATAGATCTAAATATCTCCAAACTCCAAGTCTGGTAGAGACTTTGCCAGCTTCAAAGCAATGAAAATATCAGCGGGTGCTGTGTATGGATCACAAGTTCCGAGTGACATATGGTCTAAATAGTTGATTGATTGTAGTATTGGAAATCTGCAAGGCTGCAATCCCCGTGACTCGCCACTGTTCAGCACCATTCTATCGGCGTTTCTTGCCCGCCAGGTATCCATGGTAATGACATCACTGCAAAGTATGAATTGCCACTGTACGTACATACTTAACACAGAGACATGAGATTGAAAGTAAATATGCGTATATTCCAGAATGTTGAACCTAAAACACTTTTATTTGTTGACTTTTGCTGTTAGAAAAACAAATAATATCCTAATATCTCATATAAACCCAAACTGCAGGGAGTGATGAGGTCGGAGTCTGGTCACCAAACATAATGTTCTGCTGTTATAATAAAGATTTCAAACGTGAGTTGTCCAACTGAACTTAAAGGTACGTTGTGTAGGAATTTCTCCCATATTGGTGAAATTGTATTTTGCATTCAAACGTATAGTGCTTTCTATCGCCTCGCTTTTTCAAATGTGTGTTGCAACTACGGTAGCCGTTATGTACCAAGAAGCTATTCATCAAGTTTTCTTTCGGGTGATGAGGTTTGTTATTTCAAACAAACTGCATTGACTCATTAGTGTGAGCAGGTATAAGTAATTACTAGAGATGCGCCGATAGACCGGCCGGTGACCGGAATTGGGTGAGTTTCACGTGATCATGACTGGCGACCGGCAGGTCAGTCTGACATATGCAGATTTTATGCAGGTCAAATGCACTTGGGCGCCGCATCGTGCAAGATCCAGCTCAATCAGCTGTTTATGAAATGTTATGAAGTGGTAATTATACACGGCTCTGCAGAGCCGTCTGCCCTACTGATCTCAGGTGAACGGTCAGAACACCTGGAACATGAAAACCGCGGGTCACGTGAAATATGACAGCTACAGTTTATCGGAAAATAGTGTTGGGCACTTTTCATGAATTTACTGTTTATCAGACCCCAGATGAGACAAGAAGCTAACGTTAGCGAACGCTGCGGTGACTGTCCCTCTGCCTCTGACGCCGGGCTGCAGGAGACGCTGTATTAAAAAAAAAAAGAGACGCTGTATTCCTCCGACACGCTGAATTAACGTTACTGTTTAAAAGGCTTTCCAGGTTAATGGGGATGCATACCGCTCCAAACCAACATTAAAAACGTAAAACTAAACTGTGTGTAAAATGAGCGGTGACGTTTATGTTTTCAGGTAACGTTACTGTTGACGTTCAAACAGGCCTGTGTGTGTTTTGAGAAATATAGCAAGGCCATTATATATATATACTGTGTATATATATTTTAAGTTGGATATTGGATGTGAAAAGAAGGAAATGGATCTTCCATAACATTGTACTTTAGATGTGTGTGAATTTCCCACACTAGGAGTAATTTATATAGTATTAAAAAAATGTTCTATGTTCTATGCAAAATGTAAAATTTTCTATTAAAGAAAAGATAGAAAATAAATATTCGTGTGTTAGAAAAAAATTAAATCGGAATCGGCTAAAATCGGTATCGGCGGTTTGAACTCAATGAAAAATCAGAAATCGGAATTGGCCTAGAAAATTGTGATCGGTGCATCTCTAGTAATTGTCCTTGTCATTTAGACCGTAAGATTGACTTACCTGTCGAGAAGAAAGCCGGCAACTTCAGCGTCCCTTTGAATGTCTTTCTCCTTCACTAGCTCTTTCTACCCCGATGTTTACCCTTGTGTTTTGAATTTGCCGGTCACGTTGCCTTTTTAATTCTCTTTTTCGCTTTTTTGGCGACGAGGATTCCTTCTCCTGTGGCTCGGCATAAGTATGATCCTCCGTTATGAACTAAAGTGCAATGCAGGCTTTCAAATTTGCCGGGGCAGTGACAAGCGCCTCTCGCTGATCTCCTTCTCCGTTTCAGCTGGTTTCAGCCGGCTCAGAACAAAAAAGCGTGGCTAGTGCTTTATGTCCCCCTCAGCGATTATAGTTTCTCAAAATGGCGGAACGACATGGAAGCCTCATTGGACTTACCCGTCCAATGTAAATACAGATAAGAAATTCTTCTTTTACGAGGATAATTCAGATTCAGATAAGTCAGATCATTGGCAGAGGTAATTTTACACCAATGAAGACATATTCATGAAAGAAGACATTGATTTTAGCTAATAAAAAACTTAAAACACTACACAGTGTACCTTTAACTTTAGCCTTAAAGAGCAGCCTAAAACTGTAGCGTGTCAGTATATTGCTAGTAAAGAAAAATGTGATAACACATTTCACAGCCTAGTGGTAGCTTCTGCACCGACTCTCTTAACATTTTCTGTGAGCCTCTTTATCTCTTCATCTCCACACCAGTCAACTCAACCTTGTTAGACCGAGAAGGGAATGCGCTGTAATTCACACCGTCGATTATGCAACAGCCATCAGTTTGCAAGCCTGTTTCAAAATTGATAGTCTCCCACGGCACTTAATTAACCTATTATATTCCACTTAATTTCCAATAACAAATTAGAGGCCTTTGGTCCCTTTGAAGAACACAGAGCGGTCTGCAGAGAGACAGGATTACATTCAGTGGCAGAGCGGAGGTGTACAACTTATAGCGTCATGATTTTAGCTTTTAGTATTCATTACGTGCATCTACATTTATGTTTGGAGATACTTCTAGGGATGGAGTAAGGTCAAAGAAAATTGTATATGATGATGTTATATGATAGATCTATTAAATAAAAGAACACATTTAGGCTACAAAATAGTGAAGATGCCAATATATACACATTACAGTACAACATGCTCATTCATTCTCAATACATTATATTGCATTATATTGTGTTATATATGAATATAACCAGTCTCAACCACTTTGTCCCACTGCGCTCCTCAAAGTTTTCAAACCATTTGTCCTGAATGAGGCTCTGAAGTCACAACTGTGATAGTAATTAATTATTGATAGTGTCAAATCACAACAGGAGTTATCTCAGGACACTTTACAGATAGAGTAGGTCTAGACCACACTCTATCATTTACGAAGACACAACAATTCCCCACGAGAAAGCATTAAAACTCCCTTTTAACAGACAGATCCTGGCTCTTGGTGGGCGGCCATTTGCCCCTGCCGGGTTGGGACACGCTAGTCTATATCCACCACCTTCCACTTCCGGGATTGCTCCGTTGCAACGTACACATGTTCCACCAAAACAAGTTCCTTCCTGAGGCTATTTTTCAATTCAATTCCATTCAATTTTATTTATAGTATCAAATCATAACAAGAGTTATCTCAAGACACTTTACAGATAGAGTAGGTCTAGACCACACTCTACAAAGACCCAACAATTTCAGTAATTCCCCAAAGAGCAAGCATTTATCAAAATCTCCTTTTAGGGAGAAACCTCGGTGGTGAGGAAAACTTCCTTTTAGGGAGAAACCTCGGCCAGACCCAGGCTCTTGGTAGGTGGTGTGAGGGTGACGGTGGGGGTGTGATGAACAGTGGCAATAATAGTCACATTAAAGATAATGGAACTATGACCAGAGGCACCGTTTCTGCGTCCGGCGCCTAGCACCGCCCAAGACGATTGTGATTGGTTTAAAGAAATGCCAATAAACCAGAGCATGCTTTTATCCCATCTCAGAATGCTGTGCGGACTTCCTCCACAGCGCTGCGGAGAAGGGTCTGGCAATGGGAGACTAAGGACACAGAGACACTGATACAGGTATACAGATATGGAGAAGTATGATTCATAATAATTATAGAAGTTGCTATTATGAACAGTAGCAATTAAAGTACCAATAAAGATAATAGATCTATGACTAGATATACTAGACTAGAAATAGAAATAGATGGTCCAAAAACAGCAGAAAGGCCTCACACACCTCACTGAAGGTAGAAGGTCCCAAACGTGCACAGATGTCACAACTGGAGGATCCACCATTACCATTTTAGCATTTAGCTAGACCTAGCATGCACCGGTTGGTATCGCAACATCATGGAAGTGTTTGAGTTGGGTCAGTCTGCGTGTTCGCCGGGTGGTAGACTAAATCAGTGATTCATGTAGATGCAACCAAGTACAATGATGCTCGGTACACGGCCAGTGAACGTTTACATTTATGTATCAGCTTTTGTGCAGAGTTGTCCCGCTGCTGCAGACACACCAGCAGCTTCTCCTCTGCTGCAGCTGCTGATCTGGCTCCTTTCTTTTGCTCCATTCTCACATAGTTCATTATGTGGAGAAAAAAAAAAGTGAAATGCTGGAGGCACTCCTGAGCATGGTGGTTTGCAAAGACTTCTCATGTTTACCTTGTTTACTAAATTATGTTAACATCTGAAAGCTTTGCCAGCTATGTACAGTTTTTCTCAATTAATCCTTTGCACTGCCTAAGAAGAAAAAGCAGTTTTTCTAAAAATACATAATTTTTGTTGGTCATATAAAATTATATACCTCTCCGTGAACCATCACCTTATCGTGGTGGAGAGGTTTGTGTGTCTCTGTGAACCTGAGGGCTGTGTTGTCTGGAGCTTTGTGCTCCTGGTAGGGTCTCCCAAGGCAAAGTGGTCTCAGGTGAGGGGCCAGACAAAGAATGGTTCAAAAACCCGAATGCAAAAGCTAAGCAGAGATGGAGTGACCCTGCCCGGAGGAAGCCGGGGCCCCGTCTGGAGCCAGGCCCAGACGGCGGGCTCGTCGGCGAAGCGCCTGGTGGCGGGTTTGCCACGGAGCCCGGCCGGGCACAGCCCGAACAAGCTACGTGGCAACTCCCTCTCCATCCCATGGGCCCACCACCTGTGGGAGGAACCGTTGGGGTCGGGTGCGATGCCACATGGGTGGCAGTGAAGGTCAGGGGCCTCGACGGACCAGACCCGGGCGGCAGACGCTGGCTCTGGGGACGTGGAACGTCACCTCTCTGTGGGGAAGGAGCCGGAACTGGTGCGGGAGGTGGAGCGCTACGGTTAGATCTGGTGGGGCTTACCTCACGCACAGTCTTGGTTCTGGAACCATACTCCTGGATAGGGGTGGACTCTTTTCTTCTCCGGAGTTGCCCAGGGTGTGAGGCGCCGGGCGGGTGTGGGGATACTCACAAGCCCCGGCTGGCGCGCCGCTGTGTTGGAGTTTACCCGGTGGACGAGAGGGTCGCCTCCCACGCCTGCGGGTTGTGGGGGAAAACTCTGACTGTTGTTTGTGCATATGCACCAAACAGGAGTTCGGAGTATTCAGCCTTCTTGGAGACCTTGACTGGAGTCCTGCATGGGGCTCCAGTGGGGGACTCCATTGTTCTGCTGGGGGACTTCAACGCACACGTGGGCAATGATGGAGACACCTGGAGGCGTGATTGGGAGGAACGGCCTCCTGATCTAAACCAGAGTGGGTGTTTGTTGTTGGACTTCTGTGCTAGTCATGGATTGTCTATAACGAACACCATGTTCGAACATAGGGATGCTCATAAGTGTACCTGGTACCAGAGCACCCTAGGCCAAGGTCAATGATCGATTTCATAATCGTTTCATCTGATCTGAGGCCGTATGTTTTGGACACTCGGGTGAAGAGAGGGGCAGAGCTGTCAACCGATCACCATCTGGTGATGAGTTGGGTCAGAGGGTGGGGAAGACTCTGGACAGACCTGGTAAGCCCAAACGTGTAGTGCGGGTAAATTGGGAACGTCTGGAGGAGGCCCTGTCCAACAGACTTTCAACTCACACCTCCGGGCGGAGCTTTTCGTGCATCCCTGTGGAGGCTGGGGGCATTGAACCCGAGTGGACAATGTTCAAAGTTTCCATTGCTGAAGCTGCGGCGAGGAGCTGTGGTCTTAGGGTCTTAGGTGCCTCAAGGGGCGGTAACCCACGAACACCGTGGTGGACACCGGTGGTCAGGGAAGCCGTCCGACTGAAGAAGGAGTCTTTCCGGGATATGTTATCCCGGAGGACTCGGAGGCAGTTGCAGGGTACCGAAGGGCCCGAAGGGCTGCAGCCTCTGCCGTGAAAGAGGCAAAGCAGCGGGTGTGGGAGAAGTTTGGAGAAGACATGGAGAAGGACTTTCGGTCGGCACCAAAGTGCTTCTGGAAAACTGTTCGCCACCTCAGGAGGGGGGGCGGGGAACCATCCAAGCTGTGTACAGTAAGGATGGGACACTGTTGACCTCAACTGAGGAGGTAATAGGACGGTGGAAGGAGCACTTTGAGGAACTCCTGAATCCGACTAATACGCCCTCTATGTTAGAGGCAGAGCTGGAGGATAATGGGGATTGTCGTCGATTTCCCAGGCGGAAGTCACTGATGTAGTCAAACAACTACACAGTGGCAAAGCCCCGGGATTGATGAGATCCGTCCAGAAATGCTCAAGGCTCTGGGTGTGGAGGGGCTGTCCTGGTTGACACGCCTTTTCAACATTGCGTGGAAGTCTGGGACGGTGCCAAAGGAGTGGCAGACTGGGGTGGTGGTTCCCCTTTTAAAAAGGGGGGACCAGAGGGTGTGTGCCAATTATAGGGGTATCACACTTCTCAGCCTCCCTGGTAAAGTCTACTCCAAGGTGCTGGAAAGGAGGGTTCGGCCGATAGTCGAACCTCGGGTTGAGGAGGAACAATGCGGATTCCGTCCTGGTCGTGGAACAACGGACCAGCTCTTCACTCGCAAGGATCCTGGAGGGAGCCTGGGAGTATGCCCAACCGGTCTACATGTGTTTTGTGGATTTGGAGAAGGCGTATGACCGGGTCCCCGGGAGATACTGTGGGAGGTGCTGCGGGAGTATGGGGTGAGGGGGTCTCTTCTCAGGGCCATCCAATCTCTGTACAACCAAAGCGAGAGCTGTGTCCGGGTTCTCGGTAGTAAGTCGGACTCGTTTCAGGTGAGGGTTGGCCTCCGCCAGGGCTGCGCTTTGTCACCAATCCTGTTTGTAGTATTTATGGACAGGATATCGAGGCGTAGTCGGGGTGGGGAGGGGTTGCAGTTTGGTGGGCTGGGGATCTCATCGCTGCTCTTTGCAGATGATGTGGTCCTGATGGCATCATCGGCCTGCGACCTTCAGCACTCACTGGATCGGTTCGCAACCGAGTGTGAAGCGGTTGGGATGAGGATCAGCACCTCTAAATCTGAGGCCATGGTTCTCAGCAGGAAACCGATGGAATGCCTTCTCCAGGTAGGGAATGAGTCCTTACCCCAAGTGAAGGAGTTCAAGTACCTTGGGGTTGTGTTCGCGAGTGAGGGGACAATGGAGCGGGAGATTGGTCGGAGAATCGGGCGCAGCGGGTGCGGTATTGCATTCAATCTATCGCACCGTTGTGACGAAAAGAGAGCTTAGCCAGAAGGCAAAGCTCTCGATCTACCGGTCAGTTTTCGTTCCTACCCTCACCTATGGTCATGAAGGCTGGGTCATGACCGAAAGAACGAGATCCAGGGTACAAGCGGCTGAAATGGGTTTCCTCAGGAGGGTGGCTGGCGTCTCCCTTAGAGATAGGGTGAGAAGCTCAGTCATCCGTGAGGAGCTCGGAGGAGAGCCGCTGCTCGCTGCGTCGAAAGGAGCCAGTTGAGGTGGTTCGGGCATCTGGTAAGGATGCCCCCTGGGCGCCTCCCTAGGGAGGTGTTCCAGGCACGTCCAGCTGGGAGGAGGCCTCGGGGAAGACCCAGGACTAGGTGGAGGGATTATATCTCCAACCTGGCCTGGGAACGCCTCGGGATCCCCCAGTCGGAGCTGGTTAATGTTGCTCGGGAAAGGGAAGTTTGGGGTCCCCTGCTGGAACTGCTCCCCCCGCGACCCGACACCGGATAAGCGGACGAAGATGGATGGATGGATGGATAAAATTATATACCATGAAATGTGGTAAACACAAAAAAAATCCTTTTTGTTAAAGGTTAACTACCGTTTTTTTTAAACTGTCAACCCTATTTCCCTATGTTTTTGTGTCTAAGTGACCAACAAGCTTTGACATAGGTCCAGTATTAAGCGAGATCGCTGCAGTCTGCAGCGGAGAAACAAGCTACAATGTAAGCTAATAGGACAACTGTCCAGCTTGTATTTACCTTCACAAAAGTGCTTGTTTTGCCGCTGACAGACTCAGATTAATATTCTAAGTGTCTGACAACATTATGGAAAGGATTTCTAAGGAGGTCGACCTTTCTGTTAAAGAGTAAGATCCTTTTTTTTAAACACAAAAACATCTGCGAAATTGCGTTCTCTAAACCCACCAGACAAACAGTAATTTTAGCATCGTAAAATACACTTCATTCAAAATCGACAGAAACTAAATAAAACTATGAAAAACCTTCTGGGTCGTCTTTCCACTTTTCCAACCATCACAACTCTAGTTTTGGTTGAAATAATCACATACTTTACAGATTTAATTGTGAAAATATGTCGGCTCTATACACCCTAAAAGTATTGTTTTTTTAAATGGAGTCTGGTGGGTTTAGAGCTAGTGACCTCAGAGCTGTTTCTATTTAAACAGAAAGGTCTCAAAGAGGTTTTAAAGGTCTATCTCTGAAGGGATCCTTTCCATAATGTTGTCAGACACTTAGAATATTAATCTGAGTCTGTCAGCGGCAAAACAAGCACTTTAGTGAAGGTAAATACAAGCTGGACAATCTATTAGCTTACATTGTAGCTTGTTTTGTCGCTGCATGCCGGCTACAGCGATCTCCCTTAATACTGGACCGATGTCAAAGATTGTTGTTCCCATCAGTCACTTAGACACAAAATCATAGGAACATAGGGTCCAGGTGGAAAAAAACGTAGTTACCCTTTAAAATCAACCAGAGAAGCATTCTTGCCAAGCCTTGTCTGCTTGGCCACTATTAGATTCTTCTTTGTTTCAGTGAGTTTAAAATAGATGAGAATTGGGTTCAAGCCCGTCACTTCTCTACAATAAAAATAAAGTTTTTTGGAGATTAGTTGCATTGCAATTATTTATAAAGCTTCTAACTATTGTCAGCTGGCAACATATTTAGTTACTGCATATACAATATAAATCTAATTTTCTTTTTGTCAAAACTAGAAACCAAGAAAATTGAATTTGAAAGCATTGCCATTGAAACTTGTATTGCATCACTTGAATTGCCCAGACAGAAAACTCATAACTCATAAGTCCCTGGGATCAGAGCTAACAGCTTTAAACATGAAAGTTAACACTGCTGCTGTTACTGTATCATAATTCCACTAAACACACTCCGTTCAGTCAACATTGGGGTGGCGTCAAAATGAAAACCACTGGGATCTGACACATCAGCCCACTACCTCAGATGCAGAGCCCCGAGGAACAGCTGCCTTGAATTAGAGCACCGCTAACAGCCGGACTGGCTACAGCCATCGTTTTAATATTGCCCCTCTTGTTTTCATGTTGAAAAACCACATCACAGAGAGCGGTTCACCAAATACCAATGAAGGAGTAACAGGTCTTATAAGCAAGGTTTCCGCGGGTCTAAAAAAGTCTAGTTTAAAAATCCTAATTTAAGGCCTTAAAAAGTCTTATATCGCTGAAGTATTGTGTTCTTGGTCTTAAATCATTTTAAACAGGTCTTAATTTAGCTATGTCTATGTAACGCTACCTCTAATGCTCATTGAAATCCTGCGGTGCTTTAGAATGTTTTTTTTTATTCCGTTGTGTTGTAGTTTTTTATTTCATTAGTCCAAATGTGATTTGCTGTAGTATGACTGCAAATGAGACCAACAAGCAACTTATATTGCAGCCAATAAGCTTTTGTGTTATTGGCGCAAGTCTCTTTCGGAGCGTACCACAGACTATGGGGAAGTGCAAGTTTAGCGATGCAGAACTCGGCTTGAAAAAAACAGAATCTAGGGCTTGTTAAAGCCACTTACTAACATTGTACTTGATGCCTACTGCTTCTTATGCAAGAAAGCAATTAAACTGGGAATGTGAGAAACATCTAACGGCTTTCAAGGCTCTCCAGCAAACGACAGCCATCAGCCAGTTCTGCCGGCCCCAGCACTACCTCCACACAGCCTAGGCCAGACCCACACAGCAGCTCTGCAACTATTTTTTATTAATGTCATAAAGGTCTTAAATTTCATTCATAATGGTCTTAAAAAGTCTTTAATTTGACTTCTTGAAACTTGCAGCCTTGTACAGAGCTTTAAGACTTTACTTTTTACTAGGGGACAACATTCAATAGGTGGGGCAGTCCAGTGCCGGGTTGGATTTGAGATGGTTAAATGCAGCCAGTGCTCTCCATCTTGTATATCTGTTCACAGTGTTATTACAGCTTCCTATTCAACAGTAAACAGCAGTTCAAGAATGTCGTTCTAGAATGTAAAAAACAACTACTCCTCTTATCCAATATGATTAATTTTCAGCCATTTATTAACAGTATCTGACTCAAGGCTTGACGAGGGATAAAAGAGTGATGCACAACGTTGGCCCACACCACATTTGTACGGATGAAACTATGAGATGAGCGTGATGAATTAAAGGCAGACGGGTGATTTAGAGGGAGAGACGGCACAGAGGGAGGTGAGTGTGTGTGTGTGCGTGACACAGCCATTAGATTGCAGCCATATCAAACGCATTTTGAAGTTTGATCATTCGTGTTCAGTCAATCACTTCGCCACTTATTTATTTCTTGGAGCTGATAACCCCCCCCCCCCCCACACACACACACACACACACATACACAAAATAAAGGTTGACTTTCCATTTCAGTGTGTCTGGCTGGAAGCCCTCACTATGGGTCAGCCATATCGCTTTCCTGGCACTGCTGTCCTCAGCGCTGGCTGCCATGCCTGGACTGGCAAAACCCTAAAAAGCTGGGGCCCGATGCATCTCTTACAGTTTACAGGAATGTGTCAGCAGTAATCTCTTGGCGGCCATGTTTGGAAATTCAGACCGACACTCTAATGAAAGCATTGTGATGCTCTGTGGCAGAAAGAGCCTGCTCTAATTGTATCTATTTAAAGCAGCTGTTTTCATCCGTCTCTGACTCAGCTGGGGTACGAATTCATCCCCAGTGACTTCATCGCTCGCGCTGGGTGTCGATTTATTTGAAACTTGCCATCGGTTTTTAAGTAAACAGAGGTGGCCAAGACCGAGCTTTATTCACGCTCATGTGAGCTGCCCAGAGAGGTCTTTTGATTTCAATTAGGTCAGCGTAACTTGGCTTTCTCCGCTGTCAGATAATCTCTCCCTCAACCTGGAGTCTTTCACAGCCACTGCCAGCCAGCATTGCCAGCGCACTATATGAAATCAAATTTGAACGCTGACCCCTCTGGAAAATGGGAGCCGGTGAAAGGGGGGAGGGGGGGGCTTAACAGGAGTTCTGAAGGGGTAGGCGTCATGTTTTCACCCTCTGTGTGCCCCAAAGAGTGGATTTAGAGCGGCGTGCCGGCAGCAGTGTAAACCAGGCTGTAGGGGAGGCGTGCATGGCACAGCGTGCTCTGAGCTTACTGCATGGATCGCTGTAATCCACCTCTGTATGGGCGCCAGAGTCTGACTGGCTGTTTATACTGACGGCTACAGTTTGTGGAGAACATGAGAAGGTCCCTGCTCATGAGGCTTGGACTACAGTGTGTGAGAAAGTGTCTCACAGGAAATTTTGAGGGTTTTTCCAGTGAAATTCCAAAGCTAGGACTGTCTGCAGCCAGATCTTTTTTTTTTCTTTTTTTTTCTTCAAACCTGTCCTAGTTTGGAGGACACAGGGCAGGGGCTTTGATGTAATAATCACCTCCACACCTCATCAAACCCTTGGCTGTGATTGGCCTCTAGCGGACTGTGACAATGGCCTGCCTCACGCCACACGTTGGGGTCGCCAACCCTGTTGTTTCCAGGCCACAGGCTTCTGTTGGAACCACGGGTCAATCGATCATTTTGATTCATGTCGGCTACCAATCACAGATCAGAGGTGGCCTGTGGCATTACAAAAGGTTGTGGCTGAAATTCATCCTGGGTTTGTTTCATCCAGGGTTCAGTCATCTCAAATCAAACCAAATGCTACTCTGGACCTTTGACTTGGTGCGACCAATACTTACTTTGGCTATAGTTTGTAAGTTTCTTCTGCCGCTTGCCAATACTTTGTACTGATATATGTATATAATCTCTACATCTGACCACATTTAAAATATTAAGTTGCTGTGTAGCCACTGAGAATTGGTTATTGGGCTGGTCTGTTATTAAATTGTTTTGACAAATTGGTATGACTACTGTTTTATTCTACAAATTACTTACACTGCAAACATTTGAGATTATTGAATGCATTTGTCTAGCAGTCAGGTTTCTGATCACTTTTTGCTCAGTTAAGCACAGTCACTACATATTAAGCCACTCAGAAATGCTATCAGTGGTACTACACTTGTTCTCGGACAACTTTTATTAAAAAATGTTTTCTGTTTATTGTGTCCACAGGTTTTCAATCCATGGCAAATATGTGTGTATGAATGGATAGAAGAGTGTCTCCATGTTCCAGAGATATACCGTGTTGTCAGGAAAAACTAAGCCTTAGCAATGTCAAAAATACTGTATATTGATAGTGCAAAACCAAAAAGCTGGTATATTGTCACTTATTCATGTTTTTTTTTATTTCTATTTGGGAAACAGGAGTTTTGACACTACAGTTTCCATCATGCCTTAGGTGATAAAACAGGAAGTTTATTATAATGCCGTATAATCAGTGGGTCCCACACTTACCCACACCAGTAGTCAAGTACATACTTGTGTGACACATTTCTGGTAACTGCCACAGTACCCGCGAAGACCTCAAGCGTTTAGAAGTTTATCAGAGCTCACTGGGACCCACATCCTGTCGCTCTTGCAAATACAGATACTGTGCATGGCACAATCAAGCTCAGAGGATTTGTTGGAACAAATACGTAGGATAAACTGTGCAGTATTACAGTTACAATCATATGACTGTCACATTCTGAAGCTGAGAGAAGTAATACAATTAATAAAGAATTGCCTTATTTAGGTCTACTGAATTTAAAAGAGATGACTCTATTTTATGTTGAATGGTTTCTGTCTGATCACATTTTTAAGGATAGAACATATTCAATATTTTATTTTCAGATATGCCATCAGGTATTGTTAATGATAACCATCTGTAGAAGTCGTAACTTTGTGTTTGTATATGAATGATAATATTCATGCTGAATCCAACAAAAACTTCAACTTCTTGGAGTCTGCTGATTATTGCCAGTCCTAAACGAGCATACAGGCGCATTACTGCCAACAACTGGACTGGTGTGAAACAGATTTAAGTATTCAGTATTCAGACTTAAATCTGAATACTGCTTTGCAGCAGTTTAAAAGTGTGGGTGTAGTGTACTCTGGTTTGGGATTTTTGCGACATGGGACGCAGTGGGTTAGCTGTAAACTTACTTTAGCCCTATCACGTTTGATATGTGTGTGTGTGTGTGTATGTGTGTGTTTAGATTTGAGTGGAAGGTGTTCAAGGTCTGATGCAAACCAATACTGAGCCGGCATACCAGCGAACTAATGTAAAGGTCTGAGTGTAATGCAAAGAATAGATTTCAAGAAGTAGCTCAACCCTTAAGCTTTCAGCTTAATGTGTTTTAAAAAAAAAAAAAAAAAAAGTCTTTTATCCTAAATGTCATTATATTCTCACAACAAAGATAGTTTTGTCATGTTTTATAAAACATATTATATTAGCTGTGGGGAGCTTAATTCTTCATGGCATGTGAAATACGATACTTACACCTATGTCCTAGCAACATGTTCTATATAACAAACCTAAGACTTACAACCTCTCTTGACTCTCCAGCAGCCCCTCAAGAACTGCTGGGATGGAAGCCCCGCGGCCTAAACGATAGCTCCCACCGTGTCATTAGGGGCATGTGGAGAGGACCCCATGAAAGCACTGCCAAAAAATCTCCTTGAAGATCGAGGGAAAGAAAGGCAAGGGGTATTGATCCGTCTGTCCACGGATATGATACTTAAGCCCTGGTACTGAGAGCTGGAGAGCCCCTGGATCCATATCTCAAAGACTTTAATCCTGGCCCCTCTTACAGCTGGATTGGCCTTCACCTTAACCTCCCGACAACTGCTCCAGCAGATCAGCCATGGAAATGTTATTCTTCTCACAAGCTGCTTCCCTCCTCCTCCCCTCTTTCTTTCCCCGTGCTTTGTGTTCTTTGCGGTTATTAACAGGCCTGCCCTGCGTTCCCATCCGAATTAGGAGTGAGAGGTGAATTAATACCTGATCCTGGTTTTCATCATTTTCTGAAAAAAAAAAAAAAAAAAAGTTCTTATCCTCCTGTTCTTGTAGCTGAAGTTGGAGGGGAAACTTGAAGGAAGCATGCACACATTACTGGTGAGCTGGTCATGTCGGCCTGCTGCTTATTATGTGTTATATTAGCATAATTAGTGTAAGCAAAAGTCATCCCTGAATGCATATTGGTTGTCGCTGGTTCTTATACTTCTTTTCAATCTGCAAAACCACCGTGGATGCATATAGAGAACTGCTGTGGATATAGAGAAATGCTGGAATAAATGGTGCCCCATTTATTCCAGTTCAAGTTGTTTACCTTGTGCATACACAGAAAGGTTCTTCAGGCTTCCTATGGAAACAAAATAAAAAAGGTGTAATTATTCAAACCTGCAAACAAGTTCTGCTCAACAGGGTGGCTGGCGTCTCCCTTAGAGATAGGGTGAGGAACTCGGAGTAGAGCCGCTGCTCCTTGGCGTGGAAAGGAGCCAGTTGAGGTGGTCCGGGCATCTGGTAAGGATGCCCCCTGTGCGCTTCCCTAAAGAGGTATACCAGGCACGTCCAGCGGGAAGGAGGTCTCGGGGAAGACCCAGGACTAGGTGGAGGGATTAAATCTCCACCCTGGACTGGGAACGCCTCGGGATCCCCCAGTCAGAGATGGCTAATGTGGCTTGGGAAAGGGAAGTTTGGGGTCCCCTGCTGGAGCTGCTGCACCCGAGAGCCCACGTTGGAAAAGCGGATGCCGATGGATGGATGGATGTATACATATAACACTGACATATCACCTTTTAAGTTGATATGATGAACTTGTTACAAACAGGTTCTTATTTAAACATCCAGCAGTTACAGAGCAACATGACCATTCATGAGGAGTGGTGTTTAAGTACACCTGATGAATTTAAGTCCAATATTCACTCTTTTTTAGCTGTGTTGTTCCGTCTCTACCAACTCTTAAGAACAATATCTGGCTCTTCAGCTGCTAAATGCTCCACTATGATCGAACCATCAACCTTCTGATTGGTAGGCACCTGCTCTACCACGACCCACAGGCACCCTCAAAGTATATAAACATAATATATAATGTTAACTAGTGCTGTCAGTTAAACGCGTTATTAACGGCATTAACGCAAACCCATTTTTTTATCACGAGAGTAACATTCTTTTTGGCCTAGCAAACTTTGTAGTTTTTTTCACATGCTGTTGCAACAACTAGTAATGTTAGAAAAACTACAACACCACACCGGATCTAGCTAGACTGAATACTAAACAACAGGCACGCTGCACACAATTGTTTGGGCTTGGAGCCGGCCAAAGAGTAGTAGGCTAACGTTACGTTTTGAGTGAATGGCGAGCACGCGACGCCGAAATGGACGCCAATAAGATTCTGAATGGAAAGTTTACTTTTAAAAAGTTGCCAAATGGTTCCATTAACAAGACCAAAGTGATCTGTGTTTTTTGTGGTTGTGAACTGAGCTATCATCACATTTTAGACCAGTTTGTTATCTGCATGAAGAAACAAACACTGATGGTTTATTAACTGTGTTAGGAAGACTATACAACGTTTTTTTTTTTCTCAAAACATGGCATTTCCTTTTGTCGAGGATCCCGTTGATGAAGAAGCTGTATTACTTCTAAGGGAGTTAAACATGCGTCTGGAGATGATATTGAGGCCCTGACTATAGATGTATTTTCATTTCCAGATACTAACCTATACCTATTTGAGCGGAATCATTTTTCTTCCCAGTCTATCAGTTATGTAGCAGTGGCGGCTGGTGATAATTATTTTTGGGGAGATGCTTTTTTTTGGTGGGGGGGCAAATAAATACAAACCAGTACTTTGAAACAGGGCAAAACAACCAGCACTACTTTATTTAAACAACTATGTATTTTGTATTTACGAAGAGCAAGACAATATGATACAAGATTAAAGTTACAAACATAAGAAGATTTTTTCAACTATATCCTCCCACCCACTACCAAAAAGAATAGGCTCCTGCTTCTCTTACAGTATTGGGGTCAAAGTCACCTGAGTCTTGTATGTTCTCAAAACAGCGAATGAGATCCTCTCTGGGGTCAAAAACAGTATCAATGGCACAGCTATGAAAGTTCCATCTGACTTTGCTGGATCTTGGCAGTCTATGGGCAACCAGTTTATCCAGAAAACATGTCTGCTTGGGTGACTTGGAGAAAAAGCTGGCAAATCCACCAATGTTAGAAAAAAAAATTCTCACCTTGGATATGAGAGGTGGCCTGTTGCATTATCACGTTGAGCTGATGTGCGTAGCAGTGGATGTAGTGGGCATTTCGTACACATTTTGTATTTTCCTCTGAACACCTGAAGTGGCACCCCTCATCATCACGCTGGCTCAGTGACGGACTAGGATAAAACAACGGCCCTGGCATTTGCAACACACCAACCCATAGAAATAAAATGGATAGAAGCGCCATTTCCATTCAAATCAACGTAGCAGAAAGGTTAAAGCGGCAGCCATTTAATGTGTACCATTGCCATGGTAACGTATAAACTTCAAGAAACCGTGGAGTAGTAATGTGACAAGGCAGAGAGCAAGCCGCTAAATGAGTCAAATTAACTTGATGCCATTTTATTTATATACACCAACCTCACACAAATGTTGACATAAAAAGCAAAAATGTGGTGACAACAGTTAAACTAAAGGCACACCCAGCACAAATACAAAGGCTCGACGTTAAAGCACATAATACATAATTCAACATCTCCAACAAAACACGGAAAGAGCAATGCACGGCCACAGTTTAAATTACAACAGTTTCAACAAAATATTAAAAAAGCACCGCATAGCTGGCCACAGCATAATAAAAAATGTATAATGAACAAAATAAAGAATGTTTCTCTGCACTATAGCTCAACCATTGACGCTGTTAGCCATATTTGCGGAAAAATGCTTTCCTGGCTGGTTCATCAGCCACCTGTTGTGGGTGAAACTTAAAAAAAATATCAAGTATATTGGAGTTTGGGCGCCTGAATAAATAGAATTGTTGGGCATCCTCTGCACCTTCTCTCTGAAACGTGTTTTAAACGTTTTTGTAGTGTTCCCTGGACACAAACCTGTAAGAGCCATTAAAAAGGAGTTCCACATGATTGCAGGTGATTGATGTAAACCCTTTGAAATAAAAGATTATGAATTATAATTCTGTTAATGACATGGTGCTGCTTTTTTAACGACACATATGTTTAAACTCACCATGGTGAATTGTAGTATCATGGCTCCATTCATGCTGCCTTTTTACAGTGGTGGTGCATGCGCTTAACTCTGAATGAACCTACTCTGAGTTGATTGAACCAACTCTAATCAGCTGTTCTGGAACCGAAAACTCTGAGTTTCCATCTCAGGGTAAATCAACTCAGAGTTCAGGGTTAGACTCAGAGTTTGTTAAACCTCCTTCCTGAAACGGGCCCCAGACTTATTAGGAAGTGAGAAACTAGTGAGTCTTTATTCATGACTTCACCTAATTAAAAGTCAAAAAGATTTTGTCCAACCTGTCAACCCAAATGTAATAATAATAAATGGCTTATATTGGAGGAAGTACCAAAATGTTTTACTTTGAAAGCCATCTATCTGAGATGATGAGATTCCATTTCCCCTCTTACAGTTTGAAGTGGTGCAATTACAAATTCAAACTTGAACATCTGGCCTATCAAGGATACTTAATACCCTTGTATGTAATCCTGCCCTGGCAAGCAGCTAATCTAATCAAATATTTACAATAAGTCAATGGCTGTTGATGCTTTGACTGACTATTACAATAAAACGTAGCCCGTAGCCTGTACATATACAGTATAGATTCAACAGTTACATAACATTATTCAACTTTTACTCAAAGCTTGGCTAAGACTGCCGTTTTAGCATAGTAAGTGTTTTGGTTGAATCACTGTTGTGCTGTATTAATTAGCCACAGATGAATTTATGGGAAAACATTTCACTTTCATTAGTGTGATTGCCTTACCAACAGTTCCTTCACAGACATGCTGTCTGCACATTATAGCTTCACTCCCAGGGCACACTTACACACACTCTTGCTCTGGTGTTGTGTTGTGTTGTGTATTGGGCGGTCTCAGACAGATGCTAGAGTATGGGCAGGAGCATTAGGAGGCATGCCAGGGTCAATGGACTGGGGTGGCCAAATCGTATGTACAAATATGGACAGAATTAATCTTCTCTGTAATGACTCTGAGGACCAGGGAGCCTTGCATAGTCCTGAGCAATAATTCAAAGCTCATTGAATTATGATACTGTGGTTTAATAATTTACAATTTGTTTGAATATAAAGGGAACAAATGAAGAAATCTAGAACTTAGAACTGTGAAAAGATGTATTGATCCCTGTGAGCAGCAAGTAATGATAGGACACAGCAAATAAATAAAACAGACACCAGATTATAGCAGGTGGAGTTATTTAAGCATACACGTCTAACAATTCCAACTGTCAGATGTAGGATTTATTATTTATGGCACTGACCTGGGAGAATAAATAATATTGTGACTGTATGTGAATGTGTTTTCCCATGGTGTGCTCCTTATCTACATTCATTGTAGTGCTCAGACAGGGTAATCAGTCATTCCTTACCCAGGGCCAATGTTGAAATATTCATATGAAAGCACACTGACATGTCTATTGTTCGGGCTGATAAATACTGCAGCCATATGAGGTCATCATTAGTGGACTGGGGGTCGTAACCCCAAGCTTTCCTTGTTAGCGACTCATCTCCATAACAACCAATGCGTACCTCATGAAACTTGAACATGACCCTTAAGCATTGATGTGAGAGGTCAGAGGTCAAATAGGCAGCCATTAGAGCCATTTCCTGGTTATCTGTCAGCGCACTTGCTCCCACTGACCTCTTTTTGTCCTGGATTTCCCAATTAAGACAAGATGCAGATGGCAGAGCGAGCTAAGCTATCTCCCATCATGCCAACATGTCAATGGTCATAGAATGATGAATGGTATTTCAAAGGAAAACGTGACCCATGAATTATGCTAAAAGCCACTAATTGACTTCTTTGTTTGCACATATGTGCCAGCTCCTTTCGCTTTGTGCCCTTAATGGAAAATGCCAGCAGTATCAGCTGTTTTGTGCTTCTCCAATGGGCAGCGCTCTGTTTACCACCAGAAAGCTCTCTATTCTCAGATGAAAGTGACTACGATTTTTTTTTTTTTTTTTTAAATACTCTAAAGAGGGATTCAGAGGGAGGGTAAATTATGGCAAACTGCTGCTGGAAACATTTTTTACAGATTCAAGCCTCACGCACTGTGAGGAACAGCTATTTGTCCCTATCTACAAAAAGCCATAGGCTTCACTGTACAGCGTGATGTTAGTTATTTCAGCCAAAGACAGCCTTAGTATTTAGTCTGCTAAAACTACATTGAAAGCTGAGATATATCAGATTTTTCGCTCGGTTTCAAGTGTCAAATCTTTCGATCACCTGCTCTCACCATTTCAGATTGCTGTGAATGTGTATTCATTAAAAACACTCTCAGGCTGATTTGTGAGAAACTCTTAAAAAAAACAATCAGTCCTAACTTTGGGAATTTTTGTTCTTAAAACATTTTAGCTCTAGCAGTAGTCTCACATTGCCAGACCTTCCACGGCGCTGTGTAGGAGGGTCTGGCTAGTCCACACAACATTCCTGGATGGGAGAAAAACGTGCTCTGGTTAATTGGCATTTCTTTAAACCAATCCCAATCGTCTTGGGCGGTGCTAAGCGACAGACAGAGCCACGATGCCGCTGCAAAACAGCCTTGAGAAGGAACCTGTTTTGTGTACGTTCAAAAGTAGTTTTAGTCGTGCAACAGAAAACTCAGATTGGACAGATAGTCTAGCTAGCTGTCTGGATTTACCCTGCAGAGATCTGAGGAGCAGTTAACCATAGTCCTCACAAATCACATTAGCACAAGCATATTATCAACTGCAATAAATACATACATAGGTCTGATTTAATAGCCATCGCTGGGTTATCCACTGAAATGTGATGCATTATGTTGAATCAATGAGAAAATTCCTATCATTGTGTTATTATGGCAACAGGAAACCAATTTCCAACCAGTCTTCTTTTTGTGTTATCCTTCCTGTGTTAAATTGTAATGGTGACAAAAATGAAAAATCTTCTTGAGAAAATAAGGCAGTTTACACTTTGCATTCACAGGTAACACCAACCTCATCTCACCTTCCAACTTCATCTATTGTCACTGTCATCTCCTCCAGGAGTCTGATGTTGCACTTTGTCCAAATTACATCCCAATTATATGCCGGTTGTTTTGAGTATAAACACAGGAATCAAATATGAATCCCTTTTGAGTGTATATGACTACATCCCACAGTTAAGACCTAGTACAACATATTCTGATAGTTTATTGTACAGCAGTCAGGTTTCTACAGGGCAGCTGAAATCTCTGCTCTTTAACTTTGCACTGTTAAATAAAAATGACCCTGAGTGCAGAGCTTGGTTTTAAAAGCAGTTTACAGTAGAAATGACCCCCAGTGAAAACAAACTGATCATCGAGTCTTTTCTGCACCACAGAGGGATTAGCATCCATCTGTAGGGGCCGGTGGGGGGAAAGTCATGTTCAAAGACGCCTGGATCAATCTGTGTTAATAAATCCTGCTTGATACAGCCAGGGGCCTCTTCCTTGATACATACTAATATCGCTAATGTCCGCCCACCTTCATCTTGCCACAGCTCCACCATGCTGTCTCCAAAATGTCCTTGTGCGTCGGCTCTTTTTTACTACTTGCCAATTTGGAGGCTTTTATTGTTCTCATAGGACATTAGGCCCCTGACAATCAGAGAGATATCAATCAATAGTTTGTGATATGAAGGCGATTGTGTTGTGACCGCTGATCGTCTCAACTCCAAGGACAATAGTCTGCAACAGTCTGTGTGTCTGTGTCGTTCAGCCATTTGACTATTCCCAGTAGCCATTTATGAGACATAGTCAAGTCTATGATTATTGATTCCTTTGGAAAACCTCTGTTTTAATAGCCCAGCCTTAAAGCAACATTGCATGACATTATTATTTCTGATTTAGCGCCCTTACAGTTTTCACAGTTTCCTCTATATCTGTGTGGTAAATATGGATAGCTGTACACATGCATTTACACATGTACACATTGATCAAAACCAAAGATTCTTTTGTACCTTAAAATAATGTTTCCAAAATCGTTTCAGTGGTTCATCAACTCGTAACAGGGTGAACAGCACTTCTGCATTCGCTTTGCGGCCCTCTATCGGCTATAACCGCACTACGCAAGTTCGCCAGATCGGTAGCAGATCTGTAGTTCGCATGAGAACGGTAATGGACAATTCCGCTTCCAACCTGTAGGGGGACTGAAGAGGAAAAGTGCTTTGGTGTTGCTTTAACACAGCCAAACACCAACATTAAGTTCATTTACTCTTGCTTCCTCTGCCAACACCCTGTTTGGTCTCTTTGCCATGATGTCTCTACAGGCAGCTGAACCCGGTTCTGTTGCCTGCTCGCCCAGCTCCAGTTCTGTCACGTCCCTGGCGCCGCTCCCTACCAGCATCCCACTCCAGGCCTAAAAACCTCCAGACTGCAGCTACAGTTAGCTGCAGTTTGTGGTTAGCATTTGGCTTTGACCCAAGTGCAGAAAGGCAAGGAGGGAGCAGCAGTTCGAAATAATGATTTAATGGAAAAAAACACAAAGCGACTTACAAACATGTATGCAGGTGACAATTCCAAAACACCGAAAAAGAACAGGAACTCGGAAAGAAGTGGAAAAACCAGGAACACAAAAAAAATACAACTAAACCTGGACGGAACACTTCACAGACTGACAACGAATGACGACAAACCAACCACAGACACAGAAAGCACAGACTAAATACACATGTAAACAAGGGTGAAACAAAGGACAGGTGACACAAGGGCTGGGGAACAGGTGAAAGATATCAGGGCGGGGCAGACATCACACAGGCATGAAGAAAAAACAAGACATGACATGGGAGAACAGAAAGACTACAAAATAAAACAGGGAACTAAGCATGAAACATACACAACAAGGTAAAACACAGAAGACAGAAACATGGGAGGTAAAACAACCAGAAACAGAGAATAACTTAACACAATAAAACAGGAGAAAACTATAACAGAAACACAACTGTGACAGGAAATCACAGAGAGTCGAGGCAGAGCAGCCGGAGGACATCAGAGGGAAAACCGGAAAACATTTTCTCCCTTAAAATATGATCAGGGGGTGACCTCTAGCTCACCCAGTAGAGTGTGCACCCCATGTAGGCTAAGTCCTTGGCAGTGGCCCGGATTCGAAGCCGACCCGTGGCCCTTTGCTGCATGTCGTCCCCGCTCTCTCGCCCCTTTCCTGTCTTCAAGCTATCCTATCAATTAAAGGCCGTAAAAACGCACAAAAAAGTTATCTTTACCAGAAAAAAAGAAATATCAAGTTTCACCAAAATCAGTGTTAGTGCTGTGACACGTTACGACACTTCTCTCAGGAGATCCTACCTGCTAAGCAAAGTTACACAGTGCGACAACAGGCGAGTTAGGGTGCAGAAGTAGCCTAGAAATCTAGACGCACCCTAGTGTAATGTAATGTAATTTGCAGCCAGGGTCAGTCTAGCAACTCTCCGTTGGCTTGCGAGCTGGAAAAACCAAACTCTGGCCGGGCCAATCACATTGTGTATAGAGTTGGTGGGCGGGCTTATGGCTGCTGCTGCTGGCAAACAGTGGTCTTTCGAATTGGCTTTGCAACTCTGGAAGACTTGGAGTTAAGCTTTTCTTAGAGAAAAGAACAAAGAACCTCATTAATACACCGAATTCCAACACAAAAGAAAACAGAAGGAAACGGAAAATACATGCATCCCGGAAGTGGAACGTCAAGGATATAGACTACACACAGCTAAACCACCCTGTAGCTGCCAGGAGCTCCGCACAGGATGCTGATTCGTTGAAACGCATTACTTGAAGCCAGACACAGATTTTTGAGAATCCAGCTGCTGTCCAAGGTAAGGCGATCCGGGTGCTGAGTGGGAATGACAGAAGCACCATTCTTCCTTTTACAGTGTAGCACCAAAATTATTTTGAAGCTGTTATCTTAAGTAACGCAATGTTGCTTAAAGCATGGTTTATTTTCCATCACCATGTTCTTTTCCCTATCCTTAACCATGTCATAGTTGTCATGTGTAGATATTTTAAAAAGAAAGAATTTTAAAAACGTTGGCAATGCACGTTCAAAAATGATGTCATTGGATATAATCTAGGATTTAGCAGAATTGTTCATAACAAAGTTCTGTCTGGTGATAGGGTTGATTTAGTGGTATTTTCTCCTTTTTTGTATCTTGTTTCAATATCCGTCCTCTTTTCTCCAACCCCCCTTTAATTGGCCTAATTACAAGCCATCATTTGGAATAGAAATATGTCTCTTAATGTCCATACTGTGCAGCCAGGCTTTGTCTAAACCCAAAGACCTTTTTTTAAAACCAAAACAGAGATTCTCAAGTGTTTTACAGACACCAAATATGTGAGGCTGAAATGTGTATACAATGGTGCACAAGTCATATAGAATAGCTTACTTCAGGGCTTAAAGTGAAAAAAAATCCTGAAACCTTTTTTTTTTGAAGGGGGAGGTGTATTAAGTGTCCTGCTAGTGTAAATGTGCTGTCCCCTCAAAATAACTCAACACACAGCCATTAATGTCTAAACCGCTGGCAACAAAAGTCAGTCCACCCCTATGTTAAATTCCCATAGAGGCAGGCAGATGTTTATTTTTAATGGCCAGTCATTTCATGGATCCAGGATACTATGCATCCTGATAAAGTTCCCTTGGCCTTTGGAATTAAAATATGAATTAAAATAGTCCCCCCCTCCCCCACATCATCACATACCCTTCACCATACCTACAGATTGGCATGGGGTACTTTCCATAAGATCATCTCTCAATGCAAATCAAACCAGCTATTAGGCTAACCGACATAAAACCATGCCAATCTCACACTTAACACTTTACATTGTAGCAAAGTGTCATTTCTTCAGTGTTGTCCCAGTAAAAGATATAATGAAATATTTACTAAAATGTGAGGGGTGTACTCACTTTTGTGATATACTGTATAATAGGCTACTGACACAATTGGGAAAAAAAGGGGAAAACTGTATCAAAGGGGTTAAAGGTTGAATGAAAGGGTAAAAAAAAAGCACCGGAAAAAAAGCCACTTATCTTTATGCAAGTCTAGCATGTGCTTTTGTGGGCATGCACCTGTGTTCCCATTTCAGCGAGGAGCAGCTTGCTTGTGTTCATGTCTTCCTGTCTGTGTACACGTGTACAATTTAAATGCATTACCAACATTAATGTTGGCTGCTCTGTGTCCATGAAACGCTGTGCGTATCAAAACACTTCCAGCCCCCTATAGTGTCTTCATGCATGTTTGTCATCTGTTTGCATGTGTGTGTGTAAGGTTCACCCTCAGGCTGTAAGTCCCTTGTCTCTACACCCCCACTCTGTATTTCCATGCAGACCCCCCCACAAACGTGACCCCTGGTGACCCTCACTATGCACCCTCACACACATCAAAATAGGACGGAGAGGTGGGTGGAGGTGTGGGTCGCCAATCCATGTCTCTCCAGCCTCTGTGATGTGTTTGAACGTAGAGTGAGGGGGGTTAAATTGTGGTGCATATGCTGTGGCTGAGTAATGGCCTGGGGCTCTCTCTCTCTCTCTCTCTCTCTCTCTTTCAGGCTCAGTGTCTGTGTTTCTCTCCCCAGCCGCAGCCAGAACAAATGAACAATTCATCATCAGCAGTTGTCCTCCGGCCCCAGACCCAGGTGATTACACGACAACTGCCCTTATCCTCTGTAGAATGGCTGCCATTCATGGCTGAGGGGGATGGAGATGGAGATGGAGATGGGATGGAGCAGAAATGTGTTAGGTTAGAAGGTTGCTGGTTCAAACCCCAAAAGTGAATGGAAAAATGTGTTGGCTACCAGAAATTGAATGATTATCACTTGCCTTGTGCCCAGCAAACACAGTTGAGCAGGGCACTGGTGAAGTGTGACGTGTAATTATTATTATTAGTTTTTGGGCATTTTTAGGCATTTTTAGGCCTTTATTGACAGAACAGCTGAAGAAATGAAAGGGGAGAGAGGGGGAATGACATGCAGCAAAGGGCCGCAGGCCAGAGTCAAACCCCGGCCCGCTGCGTTGAGGAGTAAACCTCTATATATGGGCGCATGCTTTACCAACTGAGCTATCCGGGCGCCCAGTGTGACGTGTAATTGGGAGCAAATTTCTCTCTTAAGTTCCATCCAATGGCAAGGGGTGTTTGGGATCAACTTAAAATGTACGTCGAAGTGTGAACTTTCAGGCCTTTCCATCTAGGCCCCATTTATTAGTTTGAAAGAGACCACGTGGCTGTAGTTGTTCTTTGTTTAAAAGGGCCTCACTGTTCAACTGTTCAGGTTCCAACACATTCCACCAATGATGTAAATAAGACAGCTTTGAAGCTTTTGAAAGAAATACTTTTTAACTTGTAATGTAGCTATCAGTACCTATGTTTCCATCCACTTGTCAATCTTTGTTGACTTCCGCCATGTCTGCAAAGAAAGCGGAAATACATGGCGGAAATGAACAAAACTTCCATGTTTTATTGTCGGTTACAACCATAAAATGACCTAAAACGTAATCGTAGATCATTATTTATTCGGCAAATAACGTTTCCATCATCAAAATCCAAAGAGATCGAACGTACAAACATTGTGTCGATATTCATGCAATTCAATTGAATTTTACTGTTTCCATAAGGCATTCAATATTACTTAATTTGCATACAAACGTGTGGACGAAAACATGGCTAGTGTTCCCCTATAGTACTTTTAGTCTGTTGGCTAACATAGGCACACCCTTGTCCTATGCCTGTGTTGGACACACAGGTATGAAATTATATTGTTAAAGTATCACCTTTTTTAAAGGCTCCCCAGTTTAGTTTTGGTTCCAAATTCTTACAGGGATTGTCCTGTTAACTTAGTCCATAGACTTGATTTTCTCTACGGACTAAATAAACCTGCGTACAGAGAAGTAACTGGGTTTGTTATCTCCACTGCAGCCTTTGAAGCCCCCCCCCAACTCAGAGAACGGTGCTGTGGCCACAGTTGGCCTTGTAGTTTAATCATCAAATAGAAATAATATCAGTTACATGGGTGTGTGGGACCCCTGCCTGAGGCTTTGATAGGTGAGAGCGTCTGCTTCACCATCTCCAGGCCAGACCTACGTGGAACTCCTACCAAACCTCCCACCCACGGCGACACACTCACACACACCCCGCCGTACAGGAGGACCAAGTGTGAGGCGAGTAGCAGGAAAATCTGCAGGAGAAAAGAGGGAGAAAGGGAGTCTGGAGAAAGTGTATGGAAATATGTGAAGAAAAGGCGTGAGACTGTGCCGCAGCTCCCCTATTGTTTTCTCATTAGTGAGCTGTATATGTGACTCCGGATTCAAGCTGTTTCTGTGCAAAGCAGGCACGGCACACGCACCATCAGTATGCAAGGCCTATAGAGAAAAGAAGCTTAGTGCTTATTATTGCAA
The DNA here is from genome assembly GCF_004354835.1 of Perca flavescens. Classification (NCBI taxonomy): domain Eukaryota; kingdom Metazoa; phylum Chordata; class Actinopteri; order Perciformes; family Percidae; genus Perca; species Perca flavescens. Next base: position 31,599,308 of record NC_041350.1, read on the forward strand.
TAACACCTAGCAGGTGAGTTTTGAATATGCATGAAATGAATATCACACGTTTCCAGTTTTATTATTATCATTTGCAGTAGAGTTCAACAGGCAATCACATTCTGCAAAGTTGTGAAATCCAATATAAAATTCAACATCCATTGTACACTGGGTTTACAAAACACTGGGATTGAAGGCCAGGGAGAAGTCATGCATTGTTTCTTTATAGAAATCAGTGTGCATGTCTGCATATAGTTTGTATTACCTGCACCAGTGAAGTGCTATTTCAAAGGTGTGGCGTTTTACGTTCCCTGATGTTCACATTTCTTCACTTTTTTTTAGCACAAGCCATGTTGTGTGTCATATCTGCCACCACTGAAAAGGAAACGGTAATAGTGGTGCTTTAAAGTGTACCTCCTGTTTGTGTGAAAAATTCCACATTCCCTGAACACAAAGGAATCATGTGCATCGCCGAGGCTACCACTGAGGGCGTACTCTTTTTTTGTCAAAGGTTTGGACACACCTTCTCATTCAATGCATTTCCTTTATTTTCATGACTATTTACATTGTAGATTCTCACTGAAGGCATCAAAACTAAGAATGAACACATGTGGAATTATGTACTTAACAAAAAAGTGTGAAATAACTGAAAACAAGTCTTATATTCTAGTTTCTTCAAAGTAGTCACCCTTTGCTCTGATTACTGCTTTCCCATCTCGATTGGGTTCAGGTCCAGTGACTGTGGAGGCCAGGTTCATCTGGCGCAGCACTCCATCACTCTCCTTCTTGGTCAAATAGCCCTTACACAGCCTGGAGGTGTGTTTGGGGTCATTGTCCTGTTGAAAAATTGCTGCATGCTGGTTCAGTATGCCTTCAATTTGGAATAAATCCCCAACAGTGTCACCCCCACACCATCACACCTCCTCCTCCATGCTTCACGGTGGGAACCAGGCATGTAGAATCCATCCGTTCACCTTTTGTGCGTCACACAAAGACACGGCGTTTGGAACCAAAGATCTCAAATTAGGACTCATCAAACCAAAGCACAGATTTCCACTGGTCTAATGTCCATTCCTTGTGTTTCTTGGCCCAAACAAATCTCTTCTGCTTGTCGCCTCTCCTTAGCAGTGGTTTCCTTGCAGCTACTTGACCATGAAGGCCTGATTCGCGCAGTCTCCTCTTAACATTTGTTCTAGAGATGTGTCTGCTGCTAGAACACATTCATCTGGTCTCTAATCTGAGCTGCTGTTAACTTGCAATTTCTGAGGCTAGTGACTCGGATGAACTTATCCTCAGCAGCAGAGGTGACTCTTGGTCTTCCTTTCCTGGGGTGGTCCTCATGTGAGGTTTTGTTGTAGCGCTTGATGGTTTTTGGGACTGCACTTGGGGACTGACTGACCTTAATTTGTTAAAGTAATGATGGCCACTCGTTTCTCTTTACTTAGCTGATTGGTTCTTGCCATAATATGAATTCTAACAATTGTCCAATAGGGCTGTTGGCTGTGTATCAACCTGACTTCTGCACAACACAACTGATGGTCCCAACCCCATTAATAAGGGAAAAAATTCCACTAATGGACTCTGACAAGGCACACCTGTGAAGTGAAAACCATTTCAGGTGACTACCTCATGAAGCTCATTGAGAGAACACCAAGGGTTTGCAGCGCTATCAAAAAAGCAAAGGGTGGCTACTTTGAGGAATCTAAAATATAAGACGTTATTACACACTTTTTTGTTAAGTACATAATTCCATATGTGTTCATTCATAGTTTTGATGCCTTCAGTGAGAATCTACAATGTAAATAGTCATGAAAATAAAGGAAACGCATTGAATGAAAAGGTGTGCCCAAACTTTTGGCCTGTACTGTATATAATCCTAATAAAACAAAGGAGGCCAAATATTTTTGCAGTGTTTAGAAGGCTCTGGAATTGTTTTTTTACCAAAAATGTATAGACAAGTATAATGGAACAAAATTGTTTGTTGTTGAGATTTATATTGGCCTATACATTCTAAGTCTAAGTTGTTGTTTTTTAACCCTCCTGTTGTCCTCGGGTCAAATTTACAAAAAGGTTTTATATCAGAACCATGACAAAAGAACGCTGAAAATTTGGACAAGTATTGGAAAAAGCTCCAAAAACGCACTACGCTAAACAAAAGTGACCAACAAAATAGGAAAAAGTGACAAAAATACCATCAAAGTGACAAAATAATTGAAATAAAATTGACAAAAACGTCAAGAAAAGTGTAGAAAAAGAACAACAAATGTTAATAAAAAGCTTAAGGTTTGGGGGAAATGGCCTGTAAAGAAGAGAGGTATTCATCATTTCAAAGAGGAAACAGAAGTGGTCAGAGAGAACAACATCAGTAACCACAACACTAGAAATATTGTTATAACTAGGTCGAGAGTGTGACCCCCCTCTTGTGTGTGGCCTCTGACACATGCTGGGTCAGCCCATATCTATCCAGAATGCAAGATAATTCAATAGCACTGCTCTCCTGGGGGTTGTCAACGCTCATGTTGCAGTCACCAACCATAAGTACTGCAGTCAAAGTCAATACAGATAATCAACAGTACTTCAGTGAAGTCAATCGAAAAAATTTTGAGAATATTTTGGTGGCCTGAAGATATTTGATAACAAAACTTGACCGTAGGAATTTACCTAAAGAGCCACATATTCAAAGAAGCACGTTCATATTTTGTTGCATTGGAAAACAATATTCAATAAAACAATCAAGCAATCGTCACCTCCTTTCTTATGCATTCTCCCAAAAAACTGAAGTTGGGAGGGGCTGATTCATTTACAACAGCGCCACTGTTCTCGCCTTACCTAGTTTCGGTTAAAAACATAATGTTAATCATGTGCTTGATGATCCGAACATTAGTTAAAAGGTTGTGCTCTTATGGGGCCATTTATCAGGTTTCAACAGTTTCTTGTATGGGCTGAGCAGACCGAGTACATTGTGTTGTGTACTAGTGAGAACAGGAATGGGATATTATAACGCAATGAGCATGCTAGGGTTACGAGAGGGTAATGTCTTCTCATGAGCAGCAGAAGAGAAGCATGGGGAACCAATGAGACGATGCGAGGAACTAATTCCGAGTAATTTAAACATTATAGGAACACTTTTTTTGGTTTGGCTTTTTTGAAGGGAGGTCAGCTTTTAAGACAACATAGAAGGCCAATTCAGTTATATGTGGGGTTAAAATTAAGTTACTTCTCTGTAGGGTTTTGTGGGAGGCACTAGAATGCATGTAAGCACAATATTACAAATGCAGGTTCTGTGGCTGTATCCTATTGCTGCTATAAGATTTCAGTTTCCCAGTTTAAGGCTGATATGCAGTAAGCTACATGTCTAGAGCCAGGTTTTAATTTTTCCCACATGATCCCATGATAACTCAGTATTATAACCACCTTTGCTACATTAGTAGTCATTGTTGGACGGCGGCTGCTGCTCCTGCTCCTCTCTGATCTTCTGTGGTGTGAAACATGTGCGAGCATCATTAGCCGCTGACTGAGTCCATTTGAGGCCATTTAGCACCTCCTGCCTGCCTGCAGCCGCTAATATGTGTGTGTGTGTGTGTGTGTGTGTGTGTGTGTGTGTGTGTTGCCACCTCAGTGCTGACACAGTGCAGACCTCTGGTCTCCGAGCTGCAGGGTCAGACTGCCAAAGTTTCACTGATGGAAAGGAGGGGCTGAGGGTGTGAGCATGTGTCTGTGTTTGTGTGAGTGGTGCTTTCTTGTATCTCTATCTTTTTAGGACCAATTATCACCTCATAAAAATAATGACATGAGGAAAAATCTCTGAAGGGCAGACGGTTTAGTCATTTAGTCCTGGGTTATTTGTAAGTCAGGGGTCAGGTTTAGAGCTATGGTTAGTATGGCCAAGGTTAGATTTTGGCTCTTGTAGCTTGAACGGTATTAAGCCTCTGTAACTCAGACATTTGATCCAGGATGGGAGTTTTGTGGTGGCTGACATGGAAGTTACTGCAGTTTCCATTTGTTTGCCTTGTCCTTAACATAGTTGTTGATAATGAACTTGATGGTTATTCTATTGTATTCTATTATAGTGAGGGCCTACTAGAGTGTGTGTGGCTCTGTCTCTAGCTGTCTTTCCTTCTGCCACTCTCTAGGTTCACCTGGTGAGTGCCTAGGAAGCTACGGCTGGCTGTTATTCATGGATGGAAGACTGCACACAAACTTACACTGTCATCATGCAATATAAAACCAGGAAGATGGTGGGATTTGTACATGGATATATTAAGATAACTGGATTCATTAATCTAAGACAGCACCCCAGTCATTTCAATTAAAGCCCACCACCCATACATACTAAAAAGTGTTTTCTTTTTACCTTTTTGAGGCCCATAGAGCATGTACCTTGGAGGTTGAGTCCTGCCCCCTTCCTAACTACATGAATGGCAGGAAATAAATTCACAATTTTTCTAGGATTGCCAAATTGTATTGCACCTAATGGATAAGATTATGATAAGACAGAGTCAAGTCTGATTGTTTGTGATGTTCAGAAATCATGCATTCATTGTTTTACAGCGGTTTCTTTTGTAATGATTGTGTAGGTGAAAAAGTATTTTGTTAATGCCAATTGGCGTCATATAACCTTAATTTGTGATTGAGGCCATGTGCTGCAGCCCAGCACTGTTCCTGTGGGCTTGGGTTTGTCCTTCTCTATGCTCAATACACATTTAGGCAGTGTTTTAACAGTATTAATGCTCCATTATAACTGCTTGTCGGAGCTTCAGAATCCAATTCCAATGTTGGAAAGGCATAAGGGAGGTGGCTGTTAGTGGTGTGAATCTTCACTAGTGTCAAGATTCGATTAGGATTATCCTGTCAACGATTCGAATCGATTAAATATCACGATGCGTCACAATACGTCCCCTCCTCAATATTATTATATATTGCTACTCATATTGCTACTTATATATTGCATTCAAATACTCTATACCCAGGTTTGGACCCAAAGGCACACCTCAGAGAGTTTTACCCGTGGTCTGAAACAGCCAGAGGTCAGTAACAGACAGGCTAGTAGAAAGTCAGTTAGTAAGGGATCAGGCAAAGGGGCGGGGGAGGTCAGGTGATGGGGAATGGAGGGAACACAGGGGTTACTGCTAGGCAGGACGGTGTGGCAAGATCTGAAATGACAGTAGAGATGGTATATGGTATACATGTCAAAGAGAGCGAGAACGCGGGGAGAATGCGGCATTTGCACTCGTGTGCACACCAAAAGCGGACCAAACAAGCGTACCGAGACCTGCCTGAAGAGGTGGTCTCGGTACGCTCTCATTCGAACTCTGGAGCGGTTCGCTTGTGGTGAGAACGTGATCCGTACTTGAACCGCACCAGCTATAAACTCCGCAAGTCTGAGCTAATGTCTCCTGTAGTCAGCAGCAAAGTGTAGCAGATTGCAGTGTTTCTCTCACAGAAATAGACTGCGGTCAAGCTTGCCGTCCGTCACTCGCATCTCCGTGGTCAAACCAGCTGTCGCTAAAATTGGAGACACCGCACAGCAGAGCAAAGTCTCGGTAACCAGAGCAGACGTAGTAACGTCTCTCACGAAACAATGTCTGATCATTGTAAAGAAATGAGCTGGTTTGACCATGGAGATGCAAGAAATATGCACTAGTCCAGAACACAGGACCTTCTTCCTGTACTTACTTTCTTGCTCCCGTCCCCAGATACATCCGACCAATAAGAGGAGTGGACGTTCTTGTGTGATTTGTAATGGCGCATTTTGGTACGCTTGGATTTTTCCAGTTGTGAAACCAAACCAAACCGAGGGCAAATCACTCCAAGTTTACAAACTCACCAACTGATTTGGACCAAAGCAAATGAACTACAGGTGTGAAAACGCCCTTAAATTGCAAGCTGGTCCTTCGAATAGCAGCAAAGGAAAGCAGCTGAGTCGGCTTATTGAAGAAAAAGTGTTGGTATTAGGAGTTGTCCTTGTGTTCTGTGTAGACGTGTGCTGTCGTCTCTCCCTATTGGGGTGGCAGCTTGAAGCTGCAATGGAAAGACACAACCGGATCGGTGCACCAGACTTTAGTCTGCTGGGTGACGCTGCAGCGACTCCCTGGAGTTTCTGTGAGACTCGTCTAATGAGAAGCCAGTTTCTTGATTCAAACCTAAAAGTAACACTCAGATGGGACCTGCAACATTGCAACAGTTTTTTAGCGCCTGTCGGCTTTGCCAGACTGTGTCTCTGCAAGAAGGCCTTTCCTTGTCAGGGGAGGCCAGATGTTTGCAGAGTTTTCTCTTTGTTTAAATAGTCCCCATGGTTAGGTTTCAATACACATTAAAACTGTTAAGAATTACCCCTACAAAAAGTATTCCTTTTAGCATTTCTGATCTGCCATGGCTATGCTTTGGTTAGATTTAGTTTAAAGGGTAAAAGTGTTTTTTTCAACCTTAACAGGAAGGTTACGGTCCTTAGAAATCCTTTCCATAATGTTGTCAGACACTTAGAATATTAATCTGAGCCTGTCAGTGGCAAAACGAGCAGTTTTGTGGAGGTAAATACTGCACAATTGTCATATTAGCTTACATTGTAGCTTGTTTCGCCACTGCTGACTGCAGCTATCTCGCTTAATACTGAACCAATGTCAAAGATTGCTGTTCCCATCAGTCACTTAGACACAAAAACATAGGAACATAGGGTTCAGGTTGAAAAAAATGGTAGTTTCCCTTTAAGCACAGTAGGTAGTTTAGTGAAGGATTATGGTTGGGGTTTTAAAAATGTCATAGTCACAGGCTTTGTTGTCCCATCTGGTATTTGGTCCTTACAAAGAGGTTTACAGTCAGTAAATCAAACAGCTAGTTCACTCAGTTGGTGAACAAGTCAGTTGACAAGCCATCTACTCAACAGTAAATACATCAGTACAGTAGTGAGTCATTTATCCAACCCATAAGCCTTTCTGCAGACTAGCAGCCGTAAACCAGATGCAACAAAATCAGAAAAGCCGAGTCAGTTAAACTGACAGTAAACCAGTCAACCAGTAAGGACTTGACCACATCATGTTTGAGACCAAAAGCATGCACTAATGTTGAAAGGTCATTCTTTGACATGAAGGTCACTTTTTACAACAGAGACATTGTGTTCTTCAACATACCCTAAACCATTCTGACTCATTTTGCCTTTAGGCCGTCATGACAGTCACAGTAAAGACCACAAGCTGATTTACTGTGGCTAAAAAGTTGACATAGGTAACAAAAGTTAACATAGGTAACATGCTCCATAGCTGTTAGCAAAGCTTACTGCTATGTTATCATGTTATGTAGTGATGTACAGTATGTGAAGCTAATGGCCAAGCACTTTAGGTAAACAGTCTAATGGAGGTGGTTTAATGCAGACTAGCAAAAACAATGACCACTGTAAAAGCAATCATATTCCATATTCACTGATGGCTGGGCTGCAATACTGTAAAAATGTCACAGCATTTTCTCCAGCTTCCTGTATCTTTCATCTTACCCTTTAGGTGAAAAAGAAAATTGCTGTAATGTGTAAAGTGAAGTCGCTTTAGTCCACATCTTAGCAGTGTGTAAAAATGTAACTGTAATCAACATCAATGACTGTGAGCCAGACATCATTCTTTAAGGTAGATCAGAATCAGGCTATTATTCCCTCCTCTGTTTCTCTATTCTACTTGCATAATTCAAATCCATCCTCCTTCATCTCTGGCCATCCCGTGAGAGGGCCTGTTGTTTACCATGTAAGAGAGAAATCATATTTGGGGGGCTTATAGCCGAGGCCGAGCGCTCCCCAAGGAAGAGCCTATTACAACAGTAAAAGTGGATTAATTAGAGAGCGTCTCGGCAGAGCCGGGCTGAGAGCCTGGCTCGGTCAAAGGGGAGGCATTAATCGCCTCCTTTCACACAGGTAAAAGGCTCGGCCCCAGGGCCCCAGTGGCCCAGCCAATTAATAGGGCCGGAGGTACAAGCCCACCCCGCTACGCTACTTTATCGCTGTTTGCCCTCAAGACATTTTATGAATAGAGCAAGCGGATAGGGTTTTTATTTCACGTTTATTGAGGCTGGGGTTTAAAGCTGCACTAGAGAGAGAGTTTTCCAGTGTGTAAAAGTCCAGCTGTTTTATCTGCCTAAAACACAGACATGTATAGATGCTATAAAGAAGCCAGAAAAAGAAACAAACATATTAAGGATTACAAAAGTAACACACAGTGGCACATCCTGTCTCAAAACAATGCTGAAAAACTAGTCCATGCATTTGTTACTTCCAGGCTGGACTACTGTAATTCCTTACTATCAGGTTGATCAAATTAGTCCCTTAAGACTCTCCAGCTGATCCAGAATGCTGCAGTGCGTGTTCTGAAAAGAACTAAGAAAAGAGATCATATTTCTCCTGTATTAGCTTCTCTGCATTAGCTTCCTGTGAAATCCAGGATTGAATTTAAAATCCTTCTCCTGACCTACAAAGCTCTAAATGGTCAAGCACCATCATATCTTGAAGAGCTCATAGTACCTTATTGTCCCATTAGAGCACTGCGCTCGCAGAATGCAGAGTTACTTGTGGTTCCTAGAGTCTCTAAAAGTAGAATGGGAGCCAGAGCCTTCAGTTATCAGGCTCCTCTCCTGTGGAACCAGCTCCCAGTCTGGGTTCAGGAGGCAGACACCGTCACCACATTTAAGAGTAAACTTAAAACTCTCCTCTTTGATGAAGTTTATAGATAGGGAGTGAGGAGTTGCTGCGTTCGCCTAGACCGGCGGGGGAGGGTGTATAGCTTCAGACACGGCACCCCTTCTCGTCTCTGCTTCTCTTCATAGTCGGCAGATTCATCTACCAAACCTTATAGAACTGGCTCAGGTTTGCCTTGCACCAGCTCTTAATTATGCTGTTATAGTTTTACACACTGAGCTCCTCTCTCTTTCCATCTGTGTGCATCCATGTCCCAGAAATGTATGTTACTACCTTAGCTCTGGGGAGCTTATTCCCCCAAGTCCTTATGTTTTTTCGCCCAGCAGTTTTCCTTGGATTAGGGTGGCACCTAAATCATGGTTGCAGCTGTTGCTGTGGTCCTGCTCCACGCCCTGCTATGCCCTGCTACACCCTGCTATGCTCTGCAGTGCCCTGCTACGCCCTGCTATGTCCAACTACTACAACTACTATTTGCACTAAATGCTTGCTCTTGGGGGAATTACTGGAATTGTTGGGTCTTATATTATAGAGTGTGGTCTAGACCTACTCTATCTGTAAAGTGTATTGAGATAACTCTTGTTATAATTTGATACTATGAATACAATTTTATTGAATAGAAATTGAAAAGTAAATACTCATAGTAAGTAAAAATTACGAGATACTAGGTCAAAATATAAAATTACATAATATAAAACGAGGAAAACACTTAGGTTTGGCTCTTGTTTGTTGAGGTTGGATTGGGTTGAAGTGTAGCTTGGGTAAACCTGTTAACTTTGGTGACTTTTTTAAACTTATGTTACATTATACCTGTGTAATTATATGTGGAATATTCAGATATTAGTTTCCGTTTTAACTTACTGAGTCAAAATGAAATAAAGAGTCAAGGTTCAGACTTAAATGTAGAGAGTCAAAATTGACTTGTGATTATGATTTACTTAAGAACTCACACTTTGGACTCATTAACTCCTTATTACTCTAAAAGAAGCAATATTCTGATTTCTTACCTCTATTTATTGCATCATAGATTGGACTTTGAAAGACAACTTAAATTGAGTCATAATTCTGACCTAGTAGGTCAGAATTTAGAAAAAAAGGATTAAAGACAAAATTGTGGTTTACGATTTTCAAACTTTGACTCAAAACACAATTTGTATTACTAAAAATTACAAATGTATGACCTAATATATTCTCATCTTGCCTTTCAAGGATTTCACACCACCGCGTGGTAACTTGCCGCCTTAAATCATTCCTAACTTTTTTTTCCAAAGATACACACAGTGTTGTGAAGTTTTGAAATCATAAATAGATGTATTTGTCCCCCTCTGTTCTTTTCCTTATCCTTTTCCTCTGTGAAAAGATCAATGTCATTGTCCACTGTATGTATTTTTCTCTTTGCTGACCAGAGTGTGACGGGAGGAGGTGGTGACAGAATTGAATTGTCCTCTTTTTCTTTATATTGATCTTCTGACTATGTGCTTGTAAAGGAAATACAAAAAAAAATCCATCAAAAGAAACAGTGAGCAAGAAAAAGCTGAAGTCATTAATACTAGACCTTTACAGACGACGATCATGTTGTAGGATTTCAGAGTCCTCTGTTACAGGAATGCTTGAATATATGGACGGAAAAACAAAATGTCAACGTCAGTCATTTACCTTTCTTCACATGATGAAATTCTCACTGGCTGATGCTAAGTCACAGCATTATATAGAGTAGAATAGATCTCTTCCTTTTGTCAGTAACACAAACCTGTGTAGTACCAGCGATTTGCATGCACTTGCTTGCCAAATTTCCACTCCCCCTTCCACCTCTTCTTCTGTCTCTTCCTCCTTCCCTTTCCCTCACGAGTTTCATTAAAGACTGCAGGGCCTCCTGCTGAGCGCCAGGCAGGAAGACAGGCAGGCAAGCAAGCAGAGAGACAGGCAGGCAGAGAGACAGGCAGGCAGGCATAACAGTGCCACAGTGGGTTCGCTGCACAGATCTAAAGCCAGTTTCAACCCTCCATGCCAGTAATCTATAAAGAAGAGAGAGTGTGTGTGTGTGTGTGTGTGTGTGTGTGTGTGTGTGTGTGTGTGTGTGTGTGTGTGTGTGTGTGCGTGTGTAACGGGGGCTGCTGGAGGAATAAGAGGGTCATGGGATGAAGAGAAGTGTTTCCATATGGTGATGAAAAGCATGGATACCTGGATGAGTGCCACTAATCTTTGGCTGAGAGGTGCAGCAGTTTCACATGGTAATAGCGGTGGCATGCACTGAGGTGCAGGCCGGACATGAGGCCTGCGTTATCCAGCATTCCCTGGGTGAAATGGGAAAATCAGAAGTCATGTTTAATGCACTTATCACCAACCACTAGTTCAGTATTGATGTATTGTTGCTGCAATCTGTCCTGTAAATCATTTCAACATTGCACCTAGGTGAAGACTCTAACTTAGAAGTAGATTGCACATCTTGTTCAATTAAATTCCACTTTATTTATAGTGTCAAATCACAACAGAAGTAATCTCAGGACACTTTATCGATAGAGTAGGTTTAAACCACACTCTATAATTTACAGAGACCCAAAGATTCCCCAAAAACTCGGACAGAACCTGGTTCGCAGTGGGCAGTCATCTGATACAACTGGTTGGGGGAAAGGGAGGGAGACTAGTAATAATAGTAGTAGCAGTGCAGGGCGTAGCAGGGCGTCAAGCAGGACCACGGCAGCAGCTGCAACCACGATCCAGGTGCCACCACAATCCAAGGAAATCTGTCAGACCAGAAAGCATATGAACTCTGGGGAAGAAGCTTAGTTAGTAAGATGCATTGCACAGATGGATGTCACACCTCTTTAGTGACTGCTGCCCTGGAAACAGACAAAACGTGGAAATGGTTGCAAAAATGTCTGAGACGCATGCTGAAGTAACCCAACATTCTCGAACATTCCATTAAATGTGTCAAATTACATTTAAACAGCTTTGCGATAAAACTAGAATAAGTCTTTCAACTTTGTTGACTGACAAAAAAAGTTCTTTAGTCAACCTAAAGCTTGTTTAGGAGCTGGCTCAGTTGCCATTACATGGCCTACATATACAATTTTGGCCATGTGATAAAAGGTGAGACTGATCAATCTTTTCATCTAACCCTCAGAAACAAACTAAATCAGTGCTTTTCCCAAAAATTACTTTTTAAACAGTATGAGTTCAATCTGATGAATGAGAGACAGATGACTGAAAGAGGCGTCTCATCTGGCGTAGACAGGATGTTAACAGTGTGCTTCATGTGTCATGTAGTTTAGGAAAGCCTAAAACCGCCAAGGTTCGCATCCATGCACTGTGCCCTGTCAGTGACCAAGCAGTGAGCAGTTATCGCTCTCGTTCGTCAGGAAAACCCCAGCCAACTGATCAATGTCAGGTGACAGTTGCTTTAGTTGAAAAACTTTTCTTATATCTTATTTTCATCATCATTATTGCATCACAAGCTTGCATGTTAATGCATAACCAGCATGAAATGTCATCACTGTGCATGATAGACCTTTTCACACCGCTGACAGTAAATCGAACAGATAGGATATTGGCCTATGTGTGTCCTATAAAGCGTAGTTTCGCATTGCCAGACCTATCTCCACAGTGCTGTGAAGTAAGGTCTGGCTACACCACACATACATTCTGGGATAGGAGAAAAAACTTTTTGGGTTGTTGGTATTTCCTCAAACCAATCACAATCGTCATGGCTAAGGTCCAGACGCAGCGACAGTGGCTCTGCAAAACTTGTTTTGGTGGAACATTTGTACCCCTCAAAAGAAAACACTACATACAATATTAAATGAAGTTAACTGTTGACAAAATACAGTAATGTGAGCTATTAAAATCAGCTGTGTACATGGTTAAACCTCATTTACTCTTACCAGTGTAACGCCGTGTGAACTGTCGCACCAAATGCTTGCACTTAGGGGGAATTGTTGGGTCTCTGTAAATGTCTGAGTGTATGATTTGACACTATAAAGAAAAACTGAATTGAACTATGTCCATCGCAATCCCTGTCAATCGGTCCCAAAACACTAACCCTGTTAGAGAGTAAATGGCGTAAACATATTCCTTGTAAATCTTTGCAATCATTAACCGAAAGAACCAAGCAGTAACATTTTCTTCAAAATGTGCCATATTAAATCTGTAGCTTGCTAGCTCAAAGGTTGTTGTTTCCCATAGTGAAGCGATCGTGAGAACTGCAACACACAGAGAGGGGATGCTGAGGGGCAAAGCCAGACATCAGATGGACATGAGAGATGTCAGCCGTTACCTTGGGAAGGTACTTTTGTTGATCTAGACTACAAAAAGCCTGACATGTTGGTAAAGGAATGACTCAACAACAGAATGGACAGTATATCTCAGGATCAGAACCTTCCGTGTGACTGTATAAAGAGAAGGGAAAATGGCATTAGCAGGAGTTTTTTCATCATCAGTTTCTGATCACCAGCCCAGCGGGCCGCTGTATAGCCACCTCTCTCTCCCTCCAGCATCAGAAATGTCAGCAGAAAACCCTCGGCTTGTTCCTCCTCTCTGGGGTCCCGCGTCCTTCCCTCCGCTACCCCTCCATCCTGCAGACAGCCGTAGGTTCAGACAGCTTGTGCCACTGCCGCCTGACTCCGCCAAGCCTCCAAATGCCATCATATAGCAGCTCTGCCCCATGGGCCAGGGCAATGGGAGGAGGACAGGGGAAAATAAAGAGGAAAAGGTGGAAGGGCACCCAGGGGCATCACATCACTTCAGCAGTGGGAGAAAAGATTTTTTTCTTCTTTTCCTCCCCAGTTTGGACTGGCAAATCCTCCTGTATTCAAATAATAACCATTTATGTTTATAGCAACAAGTTAAACAAATTGGGAAGTACCGTACAGCTGCTTGTGTTACGACATTTATCAATTGAGAACTTTGGCTTCTTAAGTAAAATACAAAAAGGGTTTTGTAGAACACTTGCTTATATTTTTGACAGTATAATGGATTAAAGAATGATCTCTCACATGCTTCCCATCAACCAGCCAGTTGGGTTTGGTGGAATGTGCAACCAAGCTAGAAGCCCTGTGCCAGGGAATGAGCCTTGGGTGAGAGTTTTGCTGCTGAGTGTAGCAAGGAAGACAATCATCTTATTCAGCTTTGCAGACTTTTAAAGACCAATAACATTTTTAGCCAAACTGGCTCCAGTGATGATGGCAGTGTTGATCAGTTGGTCCACCAACATGGTCCAGGCTGATGTACTGCAACACATAGTGCATGCATTGCAATGTCATGTTGTACCAACTCTTTTGATCCCCAGGGGACGAGTCCTACTGACTTTGGTAATCACCTGACCACCACCATGACATCGACATTTTAATTCGTTAAAAACTTTGATTTATGAGGACAACTAATAATAATCTATCAGCCTCAGTTTGTACTTTGTGATTAATTCTAATTAGCAATTGTTAGCATGCTAACCTTATCTACTAAACATCAGCATGTTATAATTGTCACTGTGAGCATGCTAGTATGGTGACATAAGCATATTGCTCAAAGCACCACTGTGCCTTAGTACACTCACATAGCTGCTAGCACGGCTACATATCTGCCTTTGTGCTTTAGATCCACATAATACATTCAGTAGCCTACCTTTTCTCTCTCCCCCAGCCCTACTCCCCCCACACTCCCTTAAATGTGCATTTCTTTGAGAAGAGAAATGACAAGTTTAAAAGAGATTTAGAAAAAGAGAGGCTAATCCAACATAAACAGTAAAGGGGTTTGTCAGGAGAATAAACGAGATCGGACATTCCTAATATCCTGCAATATGAATGTCTAAAATGTCATTAATAAGCTTCTGAAGTGAGAGTGGCCGGGACCACACAGCTTTGAAAAAGGGCTGTCTACATGAAGGTAGCTGCCAGGGCTTGTCAGACAGGAGCGCCGGCTAATGAATGAGTAGAAAGCCACTCCAATCAATCAGCCGGGATCTCTGTGTGCCCCCGGTATAGGTGAGGTCTGGTGTGGGGTGACCAGCACTGTCAGCCCCCCCAGCCCAGCCAGGAAACTGTTGCAGCATTTCAATGAGCCACCTAGGAGAGACTGGTGTGTGTGTGTGCGTGTGCATGCATGTGTGTGCTGTTTTTTCTGTTTTTATCAGGCCCAAATGTCCTTACAAGGATGTTTAGTAAAGTTGTAAAGTTTAGATCTCTTAGATCATACCCACAGTGTCATTCCATAAACATTTATTTTTTATTTTCATGCAGTAAGGATCTCGGGTGTTCTCTATTGCTTTCAAATATGTATTCCCCTTTTCTCAATTAATGTTATCCTTACTGACTCAACACACACGTAGGCATGATTTACTCTTTCATGCTTTTTAAATGTGCATGTGGCACCTGTTCATGTGGATGATAAATGAATGCAATTTAATTCATTTTTTATTAATAATTCTATTAAATATAGCGCCTTGTACAGAACAAAAGTCACCAAGTGCTTCACAAGAGGAAAATTGTTAAAATAAGACCCAAAAAACGGAGGAAGAAGGAGCAGGTGCCTGACCATGCAGAGCTCTTTATGCGAGAACAAGAAGTATAGAGTATAAGAATCACAGCAGTGTTGTGGATCAGTTGTAGACGGTCCAGGGACGACTTGCTGTCTACCAGGGATGATATAAAAATGTGAATGATCATCTCTAGCTCAGATTGTGATACAACAAACCCAAAACCTTGGACTTATATACAGTGTGTGTTTGAGCAAGATTTCTGCACATTCAAAACATATCCCTCATTTCTGTGTTCTGACAAGTCAAGAAAGAATTAGTAATATTTTGAGAACAAAAGTTGTAATATTACGAGAATAAAGTTGTATTTTAATAAAAATATTTTATTCTATTATAGTCTGCTGTACATTGCGTTATTCCAACACTTTTAAACTTGTGACGCCAAATGCACGTGTTCTAAATATTGAAGGGGACGTGTCCCCTGCATCCCCCCCCCCCTTGGGATCTGCGCCCATGCTGGGGCTGACTAGTCTAGTTGCAGCCCCATCCCTCTGGAGCACCCTCCCTGCTTATATCCGCAATGCTACATCCCTGGACATATTTAAAAAACTCCACAAACATCACCTGTTCCCCACAGCCTACAACCTCCCTTAGCTCTATTTCCCACATAAACCTGTAAAGTGTCCTTGGGTTTTGTGAAAGGTGCTATATAAATAAAAGTTATTATTATTATTATTGTTATTATTAACTTATTAATTTAGGCTCTATTTTGAGTGGGCAACAAGGCAGCCAACTTGCTTTTGCAACTAGAAATATGTAATCAGAAACTACTAGACAGAGTTCAAAATCAGCAAATATAATCCTCTAGGCATTAAGGGATCTCTTTGCTCCAATAGTACATGTTGAATTGGCAGGCCGTAGTCTAAAGTCAATTTTCCAAGATCAATCAATTCTACAAGTTACTGAACCGACAACAGTCTTCCCAGTTGGGTCTCTGGAACTGAAGCAAAAGGGGGTCTGCGGTCTATGTGGGTCTGTTTGATATGAGAGATTTTGAGAAGTCTTGGTCTGGGGCATCAACCAATTCCCTTAAACATCACAATATTAACCCCACAGCTGCCCAGTCTGGGCTGTTTTGTCCCTAGGAATTTCTACTGCCCTGAGCCAAATGACTCGTTCAAACAGAATACTCCCCTTGATCAAAGATCAGCACCATCCCACTGGCCAAAAATATTCTCTTACATGCTGACCTATACACTGATTAGCAAACACTTTGCCTCTTCAGAAGTCCTCTTCAGCACATCTCACTGTGTTAAATTTATGAAAGGCAATACAAAGTGGAAACCCCGCTCTGATTTCAACACTTTGCTGTTGGCCTAGCTTGGCCTGCAATATCAAAATACTGGACAATAGGGTCACGTACTTTGGTTTTTAGTTGTCTGGGTTAACACCAGGCTTGTGCACAATTCAGAACTGAATTGAGAATGACTCCTAAATTCCAATTCAATTCTTGAATTTGAATTGAATTTGAATTGATGTCAAAAACAGGATCTAGAATTACAATTCGAATTTGAATTAAAGGAAGCAGAATTGCAATTCAATAAAAATTCAAAGAAATTCATATACATAATTTAAGTGAAGTGTTTAATAATGAAGCTTTACAATATATGTCATATGATTGCATTACATATTTGATAATTCATATTAGTTTGAACTACTAAATGTTTTTTCCCCCAGCAGTGAATGTTAAAAGCTCTAGTCAAATAACAAATAATTCAGTTTTAATTATTGTAATTGTAATTTTGTGGAATATGATGGAAAATGACTCCATTTCCCAGAATGCTTTAATTTAACCAAGTATTTAAAATGGTTGCCAAACAATTTGAGGTGGACATTTGTTTGAAAGCTTCTTTTCTACACAATTTGATGGTCAACACTGGACTTTTTTAGAAGTCCCTTGCAACTTCAGATTATAAATGTTTATAGATTTGACACCTGTAATAACAGTGACATGGAAATAGCAGGCCTAAAAGGTCATCTGTACTAGTTCATTTTGAAGAACCAATTCCAACACAAACACCTGGAAACCACAGAGCCATATGCAAGCACCGCAGTGCTCCAGTCTGTGGCTCCATAAGGCTACAGACTGTTAACAGACAGACAGTCTTTTATTTTGAAAACCTTCTCTTGATGGCATTATGTTACTGATATTTGACATCATCAGTGTTGGGGTCACTACTCAAGAATGTGTAATACATATTATTCACTTTTACCCTAACCCTAACCTTACTTGTTATTCTCTATTCTCTATGTATAGTAACTCGTTACTCTACTCATTACATTACTGTAGCGCAACACAGCAAGAGCCTGGCATATAGCTTATAAAGGGCTTAAACACACCTTCAACTCACAACACAACAGTAACAGTAACATTAATGTGTTACATTACTCAGTTACAGCCAAATGTGATTATATTATGGCATTACTTCATGCTACATGTATGCAGGGTTGAGGAGTCACTAATTACGTGTAATGAAATTATGTTATTAAATTACAAAATTAATGTAATTGTATTTAGTTGTATTACTGAGGTAAAATGTGTAATTCAATTAGTTACTAAACAAATGAAAAGGAAATTACCTTGCATTGATAAAGAAATCCAAACCATATTTATAATGGGTAACTTATAACAGTAAGCAATTTCCAAAGTAACCTTCCTAACTCTGAATGCATGTGAGATTCAACACATTCTTTCTGATGTGTGACTCTGTGGAATTTCTTCAAATTGCAATTCATTTAATTCCACTTCCTGTCATTCCAATTCAAATTCAAATTCAACTTCCTGTGGGGCGGAGTCAATTCAGTTCAAATTCCAATTCATGAATTGAATGGAGGCCAATTCTGAAATTCAGAATTTATATTATATTTAGATGCAACAAATGATATATCCAGCTACAAAAATCCTTGAAGTCAGAAGTTAGTACAAAGAGTTGTTGCTACCATCCCGTCTCATTGGTGTGAACTGGCAGGTTTCACAACGTTTCAGGAAGCTGCAGATGCAAGTAGTTGCAAGTTTCAACTCGTCTTGTCGTGAATCTTTGGTCTGAACCGGGCTTTACAGTAACCCTACTTTATGTTTTGGGCTGTTAACTGTCCAACTGGGGAACCTTTAAAGTGATGGTTCGGAGTAATGTCATCCTAGGGTCCTTTGCACCATGAACTCGAGCCAAACACCCCTCAGAAGCTTTTTTCACCTGGGTCAAACATTGGGAGAGTTAGCTTAGAGTAGCGTTATCAGCTGAATAGCTTAGCGCAGGGGCTAATGGATCCAAAGTGTCTCTTAACATTACCCCACTAATAATGCCCGAAATGATACCAAACGTCTACAGTAGTACAAATAGGTTATGCACTCATAAAACGATGGATTGTAAAATTTGTAAGTACAAAATAACACTTGCCTGCTGGCTTCTGCTCTCTGCTGCTGCTGCTGCTACCTGCAGTAAGATGAGTGCTTAGGGCTGTCTACAAATTACAACACCGAAAAGAGATGCAACAAAAATATTTATTAATTTAATGATTAAATAAGGTAATGTCTGCAAACTTACCTCAATTATAACTTGTCTCCTGCTAGTTATTCTACAGCACTTACTTTAAAAAATAAGTTAAATTAATAAATATTTTTGTTGCATCTCTTTTCGGTGTTGTAATTTGTAGACAGCCCTAAGCACTCGTCTTACAGCAGCAACAACAGCAGCAGAGAGCAGAAGCCAGCAGGCAAGTGTTATTTACATAAACTTCTGGTGTACTTACAAACTTTACAATCCATCATTTTATGAGTGCATAACCTTAACGTTAACCTTTGGTATCATTTCGGGCATTATTAGTGGGGTAATGTTAAGAGACACTTCGGATCCATTAGCCCCTGCGCTAAGCTATTCAGCTGATAACACTACTCTACGCTAACTCTCCCACTGTTCGACCCAGGTGAAAAAAGCTTCTTGGGGGGTGTTTGGCTTGAGGTCATGGTGCAAAGGACCCTAGGGGGACATTACTCCAAACCATCACTTTAAATGTATTTTTCGTTATGATAATGTCAAATCCATGCTGGGTTGGCTTTATGTTCCAGTAATTCCTAACCAGGGAAACTTGTGCTCCCAAGGGTACTTCTGCAGTTGCCGCTGGGTACATGGAAAGATTGTTGAGTTGCTCAGCTAATTTGAAAAAAGCATTTAAGAGAATATATCCACAAATTTGGGTTAAGGAGGGGGAAAAACAGCCAAATAGGATTACAAATTGGTGTGATGCTGATCTTTACTAAGAGTACCTATAAATCCCCATCATTTTGTACTGGGATTAGACTCCAATTATGAATGTAGGTACTTAGAAATGTTTGTATGCTGCTCACCTCACAATATCACAAAAATGGTTATAGTCTGGCAGCCCAGAGCCTTTTGATCAAATGAAAAGAGTACCAACCTTTGAACACAGGGGCATCCAGGGGATGACCTCTCATATGCAGATATTGATGTCTGCCGGAGCCCCACTGCTGCGTTTGGCCCCTGGGGGCCTCAAAGAGGGCTGAAAAAATGTGTTCAATCAAACATTCAAGTACCATCTCAAACCAATCTGATATGAACAGACAGGTCACACAGAGTACTGAATGGCCCCTGCCAGACAAATTATCCGCTGCGAAGGGCCCGGCAGACACCAAAAAGGGCCCCTCCGATATGGCCTAGATCAAACAAAGGAGGTACCATATGAAACCACCTTGAAATGAAAAAGCACATCCTACCGAACCCGAAAATCACCATGCCAGACAAATTACTTGTTGCAAAGGGCCTGCCAGACAACCCTCAAATGCAGCCCCAATATACAATATCATACAACTGACCTAGATTAAATGTTGAGAGTAACACTTCAAACAGTTTCGGAACCAACTGTGCACATCCACAAAGTACAACCATCAGCATGCCAGACACATTTTCTGCTGCTTAAGGTCCACCAGACACCCCTGAAATACAGTCCCCACATACTTGACCTTGGAGCAGACTGTAAATAGAGATGCAGCATCACCTATGAGGGGCATTGTGAGGTTCACTCATTCACACAATGCAATAAGAAGGTGGTGTATTACTTCAGGTCAGCGAGGAATGTCTGTGACAGAGATGCAGAGTCTAACAGGATTGGAGGCAGAGGAACAGCCAGCTGCACAGCTTCAAGCCAGCAGAATGAATGCCATGCCATATCTGAGGGGCCCTTTTTGGTGTCTGCCGGGCCCTTCGCAGCGGATAATTTGTCTGGCAGGGGCCATTGAGTACTCTGTGTGACCTGCCTGTTCATATCAGATTGGTTTGAGATGGTACTTTTGAATGTTTGATTGAACACATTTTTTCAGGCCTCTTTGAGGGCCCGATGAGTTCAAACGCAGCAGTAGGGCTCCGGCAGACATCCATATCTGCATATGAGAGGTCATCCCCTGGATGCCCCTGTGCTCAAATGTTGGTACTCTTTTTGTTTGATCAAAAGGCTCTGGGCTGCCGGACTATTAGACAAAGAGCCCCCTGATATTTTAGTGTGCTATGGAAAACGTATGTCCATTTTCCCATCAGAGAGACTACCACACGTGTTAAGTGGCTAGGGACCGGCCCCCAATAGCAATATACCTGAAAGAGGAATGGATGGGAGTAACAACAGAATAAGTACATTTTACTTTTGTTGTTGTTGTTTATGTGTTTGTTTGTTCTTGTGTTATGTGCTTTGATATCTTTTGTCTTAATTGTCTTTGTATTTTATCATTTTTTTATTGTTAAAAATGAAAAGAAATATTGAAAGGAAATAGTAAACCTAAAGTAATAGATGAACAGTTGAAATAGCCAACGGTAATAGATAGAAATGCCCAGCTGCTGCCACTTCAAGTGGTATGACCTCATCAAATGTATTCACTGTTATATAATTAAACATCCAGTAAATTCATATTTGGAACATGATGGGTGGCGTCTGAAGGGGTAGCATGCTTATCTGATAAGCCATTGGGGGTACATCATACACAAAAGGTTGGGAGCCATTGGTCTAGCAAAGTGCTCATTGTATTGAATCTTAACTTCTCTCCTGCGCAGTCGGCTTGTCACAAAACCAGGCCACAATCAATTGGACTCATCTGATGACTTTAGCCTGGAGTTTAGCCTGACTTTCCTCCCAAACAAGGAAGGGCAGCTGTCAGTTTTGCTGGTGGTAAGGAGTGACCAGATCAAAGTCAACTAGTAGGCTGAGGGAGGTATGGGTGGATGAATGGAAGGATGGATGGCTGATAGGGAGGCTATAGGTTTGGGAATCGTTGAGTGCCCCTGTTTATATCGTTGTTGTTGTTGTGTTGGTTGTGTATCAGGTGGCGTTGTTGCGGCATGGCTGCTAGGACCTGACCGCTGAGCGAAGACGTCAGTCAGTGGACACTGACAGCAACGGATAAGAGCTCGGAGGGACAGAGCGGCAGATGAGAGGATGGACTTTGACCTTCCCCCTATCCGTTTAATCCATCCCCCCCACCCCTTCCTGTTTCCCAAAAACAACACAAAGTGATTGGTGAGTCTTTGCCCTGAGTGCTTCGCATGGAGGATACAGTGGCCTGATGGGAGAGCAAGCTGTGGTCTCTGTCCTTCAGAGAACAAATAGATAAGACAAAGCAGCACATGTAGGGAAACAGATGGAGAGAAGAGAGAGATACACAGATGGAGAGGACACTCAAATATGACTGTTGATATGTTGGAGATTATTAAAGTAACAATGGGATGCATATTGTTGGTTGATAGGGAATAATAATTAGACCGCCTTTTCACTTTATTTTTATTAGTTTTTTTGAGAAAATCAGTCTTTGTTACATTAAGTCATGACTTACAATTTTCCATTTTAGGGAGGGTAGTTTATAAGCAATAACCAACAGTCTGAAAAAAGAAGCGTGCCACCTTTATAAAGTACACTTAATCAACATAAAGTCCTGTCACTGTAAACAGGACCTACTGTTTAACAGGTGGGGAGTCAAACACAACAAGACACATCAGACCCTGGGTAGTGGCACTGGGGGGCGGCAGGGTTCGTTACTCCGTGCAAATACGTGTTGGAAGCAAAGCAAAGTTTATTCATATACTTATTTATATATAGGAACAACATAGTCTACCAGTAGCAGGGAGCAAATGTTGTGATGGCAATAGTAAAGAAAAGCCGAGGGAGTGTCAGAAGTGGAAAGGATTTATTCTTTGGAAACCATGAATGTGCAAAGTGAATTTATTTTTATTTTGGTGTTAGAGAAAAGGTCGAGGGATCACCAAAATGATTTCAATTCAGCTAATAAAAACAAAAAACGCATTACAGAATGTAACACTAGGAGGCCAGATGTGACCATTTAACAGATTGCTAACATGCGAAAAAGAGAAAGAAGAAACTGTAATCATTCTTCCATCTAGTGTTGAAGCAGATGTGTGACCTAGACAGTAGATGCTAGCTGGGGCAGGGCCTCCCAAACACAATCCTGACTCCATCCATAATCCCTGGCCCTGATCGCAAGAGGCCTGGTGGGCCAGGCTCCTAATGGGATCCAGATTGGGGCAAGTGTCACCGTGGAATTCAACGGAGGGGGGAAACCGAGGAGGCTGGCTTCATCTTCTGCCAAGTCCAGCAGCTTAGTAGTTGTCAAGTCAGCAGTACTCTGCAGACGCTGCAGCTCCGTCCAAACCCACTCCTGGTTCTGCAGCCCGGGGTGGTCCCATTCTATCCAAAATCTCTGATGCAGAGCTCCTCAAATGCTCCTCAAATGCTGGTATTAGATCAATCATTGTGTAAACCCCACCCACAACTTGATCGGTAATCTCATGAAGAACTAACCCAGGACCTTAAACCGGAATCAGAAGAGGAAAGACGAGAACACTCATATTGATACTTATTATATTGAGGCAAAGGACATGAAAGGACATAACTTCAGCTTTAACATTCATTCACCTGTCATGCTGGGAGACAGATTTTTTCTCCCACTGTCAGTGTCCTCAGTAGACCTGACTGTAATGCAGCAATGAATATGTTGTTTTGTATAACAAGAGGGATGCTCGCATTTTCTCAACCACAGAACCTGCTGCCACTATCACTATTCCTCTGCCTGAAAGCCCTGAATGGCAAGCCAGCCTAACTCCTGAAATGCTGCTTTCATTTTAAACACACACATGTACATTTTTACTTTTATTTTACCAGGATTTTATGTTGATGAGGCGGCTCACCCTTACTGCACATATTACGGCGACTATTATGATGTGTTGCACAGCGGGCAGTGTGCAATTTTGTCGGCTAGTGGCATGAGCATGTCCATGCAGAGTGATGCAACAAACTGTGTGTCTTCATGTATGTGTGCACTATGTTGTGTTGAATTCTTAAAACAACAGAGAGTGTTTGTTTGTCCAAGACAAACGTCCTTCGGGGCATTAAAATATATCTTATCTTATTTTGTAAGATAAGACCTGCACATTAAGCCCCAGCTGAATGCAACATGCTCACGCCCCTTTTCTGGGGCTTGTTGACAGGCATTCTGGGAGATGTAGATGCAAGTAGGAGTTGAGGCAGGTTGAGTAACTCCTACTCCTAAAGACAACGCTCAATCACAGAATGACTACTTGAATGCACTGACGACCACAGATTGATGGCACTAGAACAGTTTCAGACTATTTGAGAGAGTTCAAATCAGCTTCTGCTTATCTCTCTGATGTTCTCATACCTCTTTTCATCAATCAAATTAATGATGCCGACTGTAACAAGTACCGCACTCGCTTCCTGTAGAAGAAATAACAGGAATTAGACAAACTTTGACACGGCACCAGATTCATCTTTTAAGGACACACTTAGCTAATTACTTTCCTTCCAACTTTGAAAGACTAGATAGGGTGTCGTACAAGGCTGCTGTTGCTTAAATTGACTACATTGTAGGGAGCTGATTCAGTGCCTTTCACTTTTCTTCACAAATGCATGCCAGTCCTCAAACTGTAATTGTGTTGCGCCTGTCAGGAGGTAACAAACGAGATGAGGACAACTACAAGAAGAGGGGCATTCAGAAAACATGGCAGCAGTCTTTGTCTGAGGTTGTGTAGATGTGCTGAACATAAGTGTGTGTCACGCTACAGGAAGGAAACCAGGAACACTTCCTACTCTGCTCTACACCTGCCTCGTTTGGAAACGCGTCTAGTCGACCACAGCTTTACCACAGAGCAGGAAGAAATGCGTAATGCTCACATGTTTGCCATCTCAGAGGGCGTTTGGGTAAATACAGCTGCTTATAGCAATGTGTCCGAGAGCCAGCTTTGTCCTTTTTCTGGAGGTTTTTGACACTTTTTTTTTTAGCTTTCTGTCGTTTTTTTCTGTTGTTTTTTTCCACTACAAAAATCATGCTCAATAAATCTCAATTTATATGAATTTATACCTCATTTTTTAGTAAAAAAAAAAGCTGAAATTATGAATGAGTGGATAATCACAGACTGTCAAAGTTCAGTCAGGATACTGTTTAGAAACCATTTGATTGTTTTTTCAAATGCTATGAAATCTATCTATAAATTGCATAAACGTCTGTCTGTCTGTCTGTCTGTCTGTGTGTGTGTTATGCGCATATCTCTCGAACCGTTAGTCCGATGGATTTCAAACTTGACGGGTGTCTTGCCAAGTTTGACGTTGTTGGGATTAGAAATACAAAAGATATCGTTAAATATATAGGTAAAAGAAGCACACATTGGCTTTTGCCTCTCTAGCCGCTGGCCTCTCACCCTGAGGACCAGAGACAGAGAGCAGCAGAGCTTTGGCAGCTAAAATGTGACATACACCTCAGACCCACAAAAATGTGCAAAGTCGCACTACTTTGGACTGTCTTTGATTTTGTAACAAACGACAATTCCCGAATTTAAGGACGTTTCAGAATCCCAAACATGCAAAGCACAACCAGCTACAGACAACAAGTGCAGACAGAGCGTGATGTCACTTATAGGCAGGCTATTTATCTTATAAAGCGAGTATACATGTATCTGTGTATGTGTGTGTCTGTGTTTGAGGGGAAGGTAACCTGCACATCACACGCAGACGCCACATGCAGAATGCTTTAGAACAGCGGGGGGACCCTTTTCCTGCTATTGTATTAAATTGCTGTGAGCTGTCAGAACATAACCTAATCTCAGAGATTATTCCTTCACAGCGCTGTGCAATGCGAGAAAATCTCAGAGTTGAACTGGGCAGACACATCAGTTTTCATCAGACTCGGTCAGGTTAATTAAGTCTACTGCTAACACTAATAACATTACCGTTGCCAAAATACCCCCGCGAATCAAATCCCCTACTTCACGTTAACCGTCAAGCCACTAAACCTGTATGGAAATGAACACCTCTGCTGAAATGTTAAATTCGTTAACAATCATACATACATATCTCTCTCTCTCTCTCTCTCTCTCTCTCTCTCTCTGCGTGCTCACACACACACGGTCTGGTTCTGGTGGTCGATGAACACAGATAGGTGCTGATTAGCGCTCATAACAGGCCGGGTGGGTAGCACACTGTCATGAGTCCATGAGGCTAATGTCTGATTACTCCACATTGTCATTGTGATATTTTGTGATTACATTCTGAATCTGCCCCGTTTTCTGTCAGGTAAATACAGTAGTACAGTGTCTTCCTCTGATGTAGAAATAGCCTACACCGTAAGTCAGTACTAGGCTATACAGTGGAGTTGCATTTGAAGTGGTTTGGGGTCCTTCTGTAAGTAATTTTGGGGTACAATTTGGTTTTGAAGAATTCTACAAGCAACAATACCACAGGCCAAATAATTGCCCATTCCAAACAGGCACATTTTCAACGGGCACTGCACTAGTGTAATAAAACACCCCAAATTCTATGAAAGTAGTGATCTGATCCTTCATTTGCTTGTATGGAACAGCCAGTCTTGTATCAAGTACTTGAGAGCAATACTTGAGTAAAAGTACAAGTATTTGATCAGAAAATGACTTTGGTAGAAGTTAAAGTCTCCTTTTAGAATATTACTTGAGTAAAAGTCTTAAAGTATCTGATGTTTACTGTACTTAAGTATCAAAAGTAATCTTCTGATATTAAATGTACTTAATTATTAGAAGTAAAAGTAAAAAATAACTTTGATCATGAACTTTTTGGCCAAAGGTGTGTAACGTTATCTTCATCACCACTGTCGTGATGTCACTGGGGTGATCATCGTCTGTTACCATGGCGGCAGACCCTGCACCAGGTGCTTCCATGACACTATCAGTCATTATGCTTCCTCCTCTTCTTCTTTAATTCAGGCCTATGGTTGTTGTTTTTTTTGCCACTTGGCAACAAACAGGCATTTGGTCACCAACTGGAATGGAGCGAGCATTATCTTGGTAATTTAGGAGCAATGATTCGCCAAACCTGCTTTTTTCCATCGTAACAAATTTCTTCTGATTTCACTTAACGAGTGACTAAGATGCTCAGGGGAAATGTAATGGAGTAAAAGTAAAAACAATCTGTTTGAAAGAAACCCAAACTTCTGACGTGGAAACTTTGAAAACGAGGGTCAACAGGAGGGTTAAGAAGACCGGTTAATGACATCCTAGAGGTGGACTGAAGATCAGTTTAACAACTAAAATCAAGTGACAAAAGCTGGGAAGATGAGCATATTTCATACATAGTGTAGCTAAGAGAGAAAAAGACTGCAGGAAATGAAATGTCAAAAACAAATGTGTCATCTACCACGATAGACCAGCGTTTTAATAATCAACAATCATTTATGAAAATTGTCTTATTTCATTTGCATTAATTGCAGACGCTACTTAAGCTGAACCATTCAATATATTTTTTTCTAATAACAATGGATCCAAAATGATTGTGTGGTAGTGACAAACCCACAGAGAATCATCAGCACCTCTGCAGGTCCCTAACCTCTGCACAGCGTTTCAGCATCTTCTCACTTGATTGGTTTGGTTTTATGGCTGCAAACGAGTCCCACAGCTTTTATCCTTGTTTTTAGCAGCAGCACGCAGCTGTTTTCATTAAAAAAAGAAATGAAATAAAAACTGAGATAAGACACTGTACCTATGCCTGCTCAGCAGTAAACAGCAGACAGCCAAGAGTCTGGCTGGTGAACATAGTGGAGCATTTAGCAGCTAACGAGACAGCTATTTTCCTCAGGAGTTGGTGGAGACCAAAACAAAGCAAAATACAATACCTGAAAAAAAAATGCAAGACATCTAAATGAAAGCAGATATTTTATGTAATATTAGGCCTTAAAGATAGACTTCCAGAACACACTGAGAATGCTGAGGGTTTGTGTACTCAGGATTTTGAATTTGCGTAATCATTTAACTAATTTACACACTGTGTTCATAAGAGAGAAATCTTACATATAGTATATTACTAGCCTGGTTGACCCCAGACCCTTCTCAGCTGTAACTGAGAGGGGGTCTGGGCAAGCTTCATTCGCAGCCCATTTCCAAAGGGGAGTCACCAACAGAAGCCGCTCAAATGCCTCTGGGCGCCATTGGATAGTCCTTCAGCCAATCAGACCAAAGATCCGGGTAACGTAGCAGCGACCGCGGCATCAAAGGGCTGCTGCGCTTCGGTGGCCGTCATGTTGAATGTAAACAGAAAGATGACATTCATCATTGTGTAAAGCCTGCCTTAATGTTTGTGATTGGTGCCTTGATTTGGAAAAATTTGAAATGGGCTTGAATGGGCTGTTGGCCAGACGGACTTGCAGAGCAAATCTCAAATTTGCCGGAAGTCGTCAGGGTTTTCCCAGGCTAGTATAATACTGTAAGAACTCTCATAGACCAATGATATGGATTTATAAGGTTAGTGTAAATTCTGCAGTGAGCTTGCTGCACGCTGAGTCACTTTGCTCCACAGTCACTCTATACTGCAAGGTGTTCCCACTGAACATCCTCCATCCATCACCTTAATAGTGTCAACTCTCCATTATTTACGGAGGGATTAAAGCATTTTAACATGCTAACAGTTAAGAAGGCTGATTATGATGAAGTGTGTTCATATCTCCATGAATAACCGAGGAAACCGGGGAAACCTAATGGATGACAGAAGTGTGTGTTGCTGCTTATTCATAAAGAGACTTATCTGAAGACTGAGGGAAGTTTACATTCATACTGTGGACTCTGAAGCTTTGAATCATATGGGTTGTCTTTGTCGTGCACTAGCAGTGTACAAACGAGCTGTGTGTGTGTGTGTGTGCATGCGTGTGTGTCTGCGCAGCCAAAGCAGCATTCCGTAGCCTTTCCCCACCTCTCCTCCTCACTCCAGAGCCTCCTAATAAAGCATCAGTTAAAAAGTGAATGGATCAATTAGGCAATTTATCCAGCTAATCTTTGGCAGGGCCCACCTTTTTTGATGCCGCCAACAAAGTGACTGAAAACATTGTTAATGCATCCAAAAAATAAAAGGGGTTGCTTCTTGCCTCTCGCTCCCAAATGATTTGGAATAATTTGCTTCTCATTCCGGAGATGGAAGGCAGCCGGGGCGCTCCGTCGCTGGCAGGCGGCATGAAAGCACTTCGCCACCAACTTTCCCCCAATATCTCCTCACTGGAATCAGCTAAATGGCTATTAGGCCAGCGCCTCCTGCCAACACGCTCTCCATAATCACAAGGAAGAAGAGGTGCTAGTTTGGATGAGGTCTTAGTGTGACAGCTGTGTGTATTTGGTTTGGCAAGTGCGTTCTGTGTGTGTGCGTACAAGCCATTAGGATGTAATATGAGGGGTCTTTGGGGAGGTGTGCCATACGTGCTTCAGAATGTGAAATTAGAGAGGAAAGTGTTCTATATATGCATGCATCCACAGTGATGTGAGTGCAG
Organism: Perca flavescens; assembly: GCF_004354835.1. Taxonomy (NCBI): domain Eukaryota; kingdom Metazoa; phylum Chordata; class Actinopteri; order Perciformes; family Percidae; genus Perca; species Perca flavescens. Next base: position 31,628,285 of record NC_041350.1, read on the forward strand.
AAGCATCTTATAGAGCAAGAAGCCTGTGTAGGATTAAGCTTACAAAGGCCTTAAAGTAATGACGTGTTCTATAAATATTTGCGTTACATATAGAGCCAGTTCAGTGGGAAAACGTGGTGCTGGTGACTGCGGTTATACGACAGAGAGCTGAAGTGGAATCAGACCTATTGAGTTCTGTTAGAAGTAACAACATATCGTTCAAAATCCCAATGACATTTGCAAGAGTGCTACAAATCCGTGGCCTCGTGAGATCGTCCTGATCTGGCGAGCTCCAGTTTTCCACTCGCAGATCAGTCTGGCATCTTGAGACAGAGAAAATTTGGAGCCGTTAGCCAAACGACCGGGCCAATCAGCGTTGGTTTTGAGGTGGGTTAGGTGGTGATAGGCCGATGGTTTATCCAATCAGCTAACCAGTATTTTCAGACAGCGGTAGCCCTAATTCTGTTAGCCGCTCGCTAATGCTTTTTTTCTCTTGGATCCTTCTTTTGGAATATGGTCTGGGAACCTGAAATGGTGTCTTTTATTCCTAAATTCTCGTTACACAAACGGCAAATCTCCTTTACCGACATGTTGCTTGCATGCTGAGCTAACGAGCTATGCTTTGCCTGCAGCAGCAGGGGTGGGCTTGTGGTTGTATTTTCATACGCTTCGTGAATCTGATTGGTTGATTTGGCCGTCTATCACCAACATAGGTGATAGACAGATGGTTCATCCAATCAGCTAACCAGTATTTCCGCCCCTTCCCAAAAGTTCTTCAACGGAAAGTTCCCAGATGGATATACCGAGCAAATGCGAAGCAATCCATCTGGCGGAGTCAGGTTAACAAATCCGACCCTACAACATCATGTGACTCAACAGTGTGTCGTGCAGTTTACTCAATTAGTTTTAAGTGGCCTTTAACAAACATGTTCGTTAATGGCTCCTGTAGTTACAAAAAAAACGATATACTTAATACTTAATATTCATCACATGTGAAATCCATGTGTTTATCATGCGTGAACATTATTTGTGAAATACTCATGCATGTGAGTCACATCATGTGTGGTTTTGGACATTTCACGTGATAAGGTCACATGTTATTGACATGTGAGTCAACATTTGAAATCCAAGATACTATACATGCACATTTGGATGTGTGGATAAACCATCTGTCTATCACCACCTAAACCTGCCTCAAAACCAACGCTGATTGGCCCGGTCGTTTGGCTAACGGCTCCAAATTTTCTCTATCTCAAGATGCCAGACTGATCTGCGAGTGGAAAACTGGAGCTCGCCAGATCAGAACGGTCTCACGAGGCTAGTCTGGAGTTACATAGTCTCGCTTTGCCCGACTATCCACACGCTGCGGAGCAGAGGAGGGTCTGGCTAGTCCACACAGCATTCCGGGATGGGAGAAAAACGTGCTCTGGTTTATTGGCATTTCTTTAAACAAATCACAATCGTCATGGGTGGTGCTAAGCTCCGCACGGAGCCGCTGCAAAGTGAGCTCAGGAAGGAACTTGTTTTGGTGGAACGTGTGTAAGTTCAAAAACTCAGATTGGACAGATAGTCTAGCTAGCTGTCTGGATTTACCCTGCAGAGATCTGAGGAGCAGTTAACCATAGTCTTCATAAATCCACCGGAGTGTAGAACGCCAGCACAAAGATAGTGTAAGGACACGGACATCACCGGAGCAATCCCACAAGTGGAACGTTGAGGATAAAGACTAAAGGCCCTATCTTGCACTCAGCGCAATTGCCTTTGTACACCGACGCATGTATCATTCCTATTTTGCACCCGACGCACAGCGGACTTTTCCCTCCACAGACGCACATTGGTAAATTAGGGAATGTATTTGCGCCCCTGGGGGCGGTTCAGCGAAAAGAGGAGGCGTGTTCCGGAGCAAACGTTCCCTGGTGCTGTTTTGCAGTTTCAGAAAACAATTCCACCACAGACCAGTACAAACCTGGTCTAAAGTCAGTGGCAATAGTCTAAAATCAGTGGCGCGTTATTCAGATGCTATTTTAGGGGCGCATGCTTGGCCATAATGTAGTGTGAAAAAGAAAAATATTACTTAAAATGCGCTATAGGTGTTTGGATAGATCAGGAGGCACTTTACAGTACAGTCCTCAAAAAGTCCCAGCATTCTTTGTGGCTTGTTGTGTTTTACACAACATTTCCATGAATCATGGATGTGTTGATGACATAAATGAGGAAATATTAGAGGACTTAAGGAGACGTGATGTTGAACCGGATCTGGTCTGGGAGTAATGGTGGTGGAGCGGGTGGACGGAGGTGGAGTGGGGGGAGGAGGAAGGGGCACAACAGGAGCAGGTGGTGCGTTTGGAGGCCCACGCTCCATGGCTGCAGCAATCCTCTCCAGACTTGAGACATCACCACCCGGTCAAGACGGGCATTTATTACTTTGCCGCATCCCAGACAGCTAAATCTGCCGTCATAATAGCAATCCGCCATGGAACCAGCGCGCCTGCTCTTAAAGGGAATGTGAGGTAATGCTCTGATTGGTTATTTTCACATTACGCCCAAACCACACCTAGCTACTTCAGACCAACCCATTTTAGATTTGCGTCAGGCGCAAGAGTCATTTATCCCAACGGTATCATAGCAACAGCGCCCGAGATCCCCCCACAAAGCTACTTGCGTTTCACGTTTGATACTTGCGTTTCAGATCGTTAAAATAGGGCCCTAAGAGTTACATAACAACAATACTTATTTGATGTCAGCACTATCATTTTTATTAGTTTAGTCACTTTATAACCAAGTATACTGCATTTGCCATTACTCCAGATGAAGTCATTCAACTTCTAAACCAATATGAGTGTAATGTGCCAACTGAGATGTATGACCTGATGCAGACATGACTAACAAATGTGCTCTGTGGGTTTCAACAAGGCTCGAATAAAAGATGTTGGAACCCTAACTGGACTTCAACTGGTTGTAAATGGTAGTTGGTGGGACTGGTTTTGTGCCCTGTGGGTTGCCTCTCTGCTCGCATTTGTCCAGCTACATTTCAAATATTAACCCCAGCTAACAGGAGACAGAATCTTTGATGTTAATAATGATTTTGTAAAGAATGATGAATTGGTTTACGTGTAATTGGCTGTTTGGCTGGTGAGGAGGGATTTTTTTGGGACTACCAGCTGGAATGGGCTTCTCCTCTTTACCTCATGCTGCCAGAAGACACTTAACAAGCTGGCAGTAAAAATGGAAGGGGCCTGTTGAGCATGTGGGCAAACATAAAAAGCTCTGGATTCAAAGTTAATTTTTCCAGACATGATTAGGCTATTAAAACCCTGTGCCAGTGTGTGAGTATGAGTCCATGAGTGTGCCCATATGTGGCCCTGGACGGGCCCCTGTGAGAGCTCCCATGTGAATGCATATGCACAGCACAGTGTGTGTATTAGCTTGAGTCCTTATGGCTCAGTGTGTCCCCGACATGTGTGTGCCCACGTGTGCCCATGGCTCTGTATACGTGTGTGCGTACTCCAACAAGATCAATTATGGCCTCTTGTTAGTCCCAGTCACTTTGTCACTTCTTTGCCATGTCAAAGCAGATATAGTGGTGGAGGGAGGGGGGATGCTAGGGGGGTGGGGGTACAGACAGAGCCAGATCAGTGCTTTCCAGAAAACATGTTCCTCTTTTACACAATTTGACTCGGCTGTCTGTGGGGCTACATGCCCCCTTTCCCCTGCTCTGGCAGCAGCAGCAGCAGCAGCAGCAGTGATGACCTACAGCAAGGAAAAATATGTTGCCTATCTTGACGTTACTGCAAACACACAGCCACCAGGTGGATACTGTGTGTGTGTGTGTGTGTGTGTGTGTGGGGGGGGGGGGGTGTTGTGTAATGTTGTGTAAGTATACATTTAGAAACAGCAAAGAGGAAAGAATAATGCATTTTTATGATTCCGAATTGTGTTTTTCTGCAGTGTGCACCAGAGATATGGGAAGGTAATTAAAGTGGGATATCTGAGAGAAAGTCTGAGAGATAAAGCCAAGTTACACGTATGTAAATGCTGTGCAACTTTCATGGTTTTTCACAATTTTAATTTACATGGCTATGCTATAATTCTGTCAGACAACTATTAACTAATTAATAAATACTGTAGACCCATTTTTATGTTTAACACACGACATACGGCAATGTTGAACACCTCATATTCTCACAGCAGCCACAGCAATTACACAGAATACTCTACACAAATGTGAAAACTGTGAGAGACCAAGAGCGTGGGCTTACCAGAGACAGACAGGTACTGAACTTTGATATCAGGTTATCATAAAACTGCAGTGAAGTGAGAATACAGTCCCTATCTAGAAACCTTCAAACTTTATGTTTTTATAGAGAACCATACCATGTCGACGCATTTTAGGTAAGGTATAATAAATCCAAAAGTCAAAAGATAAAAGAAATATATTTCCAAATTTGAATCTCCTTTAGAAAATTTAAAGAAAGCAGGTATAAACCTAAAGTAACGGTGCACTGCAGTCATCCTGACTGTTTAAACTCCTCAGCAGCCAGAATCAACTCTGTAATATCAATCTGATTAGCTGAAGACAGGGGATCCTGAGATTTTAACTCTAAACACCTCTGCACGGATAAATCGTTTTGACATGGACTCAATTATCAGGGGGGAGCTAATCCCGGAGACCCTTTTAACCCGGAATGTACCGCGGGGCCAGGAATAACCATGCTCCTGAGTTAGGAAATCAAAGACAGGTAATTAAAATCATAATGGTCCTGGTTAAGATGATTATCGTCAGGGCTCCAGATAAGGCAACCTCCAGCAGATTTCTGCCCTTTTTAAATATTTATGGAATACGATTAGTCCGCGGGGCCAGAGCCGTGTTAAAAGATTTAAGGATGACTTGCAGATCAAGAGATGGAAAATAAGCATCTTAACACGGCGAGGAAAGGAGGGTGGAAATGAAGAGTAGAGAGAGATGGAGTGATCAGGTGTGTGTGTGTGTGTGTGTGTGTGTTTAGAGGAGCCAGGTGTGCGTCCCTAAGGCCAGGGCTCAGGTTTGAACAGGACTAACACAGAGGAAGAGTCTGAGGGCAGAGATTGGATTATAATCAGCCACGAGGAGGGTTTCACACACACACACACACACACACATGAACACACAGCTGCATTGCTTTACTCATTGTATGCATTTTTTTTTCTACAATAAAAGTCCACAGTATATATGCTCTATAGGTGAAAGAAACAGCCGGAGTCCAAATGGGAGAGCTAGTGTGAAGAAAGCTAACACTGAGTTAATAGGGGGCAGACAGGCCCTGCCTCCTCCTCCTCCTCCTCCTCCTCAGGATGTTTCACAATACGACTGACAGCTGAAAGGAAACAGCAGAAATGATCCCTGAGGTCACGTCTTGTCTGCGACCCCTGAGCTCAACAGATGCCTTCTGACGCCTCTGACACCGCTTTTAAGTACTGGGAGAACTGGGAGTGGAGTGGAGGTGTAGCTGTAAGTCATTTGTACTTCCATCAACTTGATGCAGTTAGATTTGACAACTCCATTTCAGTTAGATTTTGCATTAGATGCTGCTGTATCATTGGAAGATAACTGGGAGCTGCTGCTGTAGCGTACAATGTGAGTGGAAGGAGGGAAATCCCTCGAGCAGATGTCTCTCTCTCTCTCTCTCTCTCTCTCTCTCTCTCTCTCTCTCTCTCTGCCCTTACCAAAATGTTGTCATTGGATATATGTATATCCAGGGAGAGTTTATGCTATGCAGATGAATGAAGGCTTTTAATTGGAAGTATGAGTAAGTGTACAGAAATCATTTAGTGGGGGGCGCAAATGCTTGTGAGTGGCAAAATCACTCTATATAAAGCACAATTTTAATTTATTACAACCTGTTGTGTCTCATCTTGTAGTTTGGACCATGATTTATTATTGTACTCACCAAACTAATTGCTGAAACCTACAATGCTACAACCAAGTCCTAAGTGATAATAAGAAGGAGATGGGAGAAAGCTAGCAGTTTAAAAATTAAGAGATTAAACCACTTCATCTGGAGGCAAAACTGAAAGTCAGCTCACCCAAAATGTTGGTAATAGTACCTAAATGCACAAGAAATTTGGGAGCAGAACTACATAAAGCAGCAGGTCATAATTGAAGCAGGAAGGTAGGTCTGTAGACTGATGGATGCTTACAACACGGGACAGGTTAACTGGAAATGACTTGGATGCAACTCCACAAAATCTGGCGCTTACCCGTAAGACTAAGTGTGATCCTTGAAGTGTACAAGAACTTCCTCAAAGGGTTACCGTGTCTTATTTAAAGTGGCTCTACTGTACAGTATGTTGACCCAAATCACTGTACTGAGGAGTAAAACACTTCCCCATGAAATCCGTCTTAGTACGTGTATGACTTTAAGTCAAATTATATTAAAATAGGATTGTGTGCAAGTCTGGACGCTGCACCATGGCTGCAGCTTATTACCAAGCTAGTTTGGGACAGATGAGACACTGTTGAGTGGATGTATCTCTACTCTTTTTTTGGCTATGTGGAGAATGTCAGTTACCTGCCTTTGGGTTGACATACAACACCACCACTTGGCCAGGAGAACATGCTGCTGTGTGTATGACTCACATAGAATCTGACTGCAAACTGACGGCTGTGTTTTTGCGAAGCGATCGCCACCAAAAGAACCAGGGCGAGTATTTTAACACCTGCCTCAGGCCTGTCTGATCTCAGGCTCCGTCATCCCTCCCTCCATCCCTCCCTCTCCAAAGCTCCTTCACGGGGCCTCCAGTGGTTTCTTTCTCCATCTGGGCCTGATGCCAAAGGCCTCACAGGCCTGTTTGAGTCAGGCTGCTGCAGCCCTGCAACCATCCCTCCCTATCGGCACAGATCTGCAGGGAGGCGTGGCTGGAAATAGCAGAGGGAGGGGGCACAAAAACCTAAATGCACACAAAGGGCCTCAGAGGGACAGTTGTCATTGACATTATAGACCACCTCGGCTATACACCGGGATGTGTCAATCAAAGCCTTGTTAGTTACACTGGGTCTGGATCAAAGAGAGCTGCACATGCCTCTGAGGAAAGATGATACAGTTTGACTTTGCAGCTTCAACTCGGTTTAGAGATCTACACTCTGGCCCGTCATGCCTAACATACTCTGACATGTGTCTGTATTTATTGATACTGTGCAGTATGCAAGTAAAAGCTGATGCTGAATTGTATGGCTAAGTGCTTTTACATTTAAGTTCCAAATAAAGACAAGATTGACTATAGTCACTGTTGCTGTCTAAAGATGTTCCCTTCCTTTATCTGTATTTCTCAGCAATAATTTAGGAATTCAATATCAGAAGAATGAATGAAAGGTCTTCACAGAACCAAAATGCTGTACCCTCTCTAAAATGAACCCATGGGAAATTTATCGCAACCAAGATACTATTCTTTTTTATTCTTCAAATCTGCTCGGATACCCACGGCATTAGAACAGGACTCTACCTGGCCCGATTGGACTGAACACAACTCAACTGTAGTGACACGAAAACAGCCCCTAGGGGTTATAGTCGTGTGTCTCCATCCCCAACGTCGACTTCAAGGCAGCGCTGTGACCGTCGACTTCAAGGCACCTAACCCGAACCTTAACCTTAACCTAACCATTGCCTAATCCTAATGCCTTCCAGTCAGCGCTGCCTGGAAGACGACGTTGGGGGCTTAAAACACCAAACACCAACTCCAACAATGTTGGCAGCACTGTGACATCTTTTTCTTCTTTGGTCCATCATAACAGAAAGGCTTTTCCAAATAGCTGAGAAATGCATCTTCCTCTGCAATCTACAACTGATGCAACCTCTTGCATGTCTTGTTCTCAGTATGTGAAAATTGTGTAATTGTGTAATTGTGTTTTTTGGTTTCTGTGATGTAATGGTCAGGTAACTGTTATGAGGCTAGGAGGAATCCTTGCAGATGGTCTGACATCAATTTACCTAATGCCTGTAGCACACACCGTAACATAAAAGTACCTCAAATGCAGTAGGCTGGATGTGCTGATCTGAGTGGCAAATGTGACAAGATTGCTGCTTTTCTGAAGAATTCACATGAATTAATGTAAATAAGACAGCTCGAACTCAGCCTTCATTTTGATCTCAACTACACACCTGTAACGTTTCGTGACTACATCTTGCACGGTTGTGATTTTATCACGGTGACAAAATGTGTCCTCAGAAAGATGGACGGACGGACGGACGGACGGAGGGACGGACAGGCAGGCGGATGGACAGACAGACAGACAGACAGACAGACAGACACCTGGCAAAGTACTCAATTCTCAATCAAACATGCACTGCTCCTGCTTAGTGTGAAGTATTTCCCCGTTTATTACAACCAATGCACCACGAGGCTCTGTTCCAATTTTCTCTGAACCATCCAGAGTCTGCAGATTTTTATTCTAACCAAACATTACAGCAGCTGATTTCATTATTAGACACCACGCAGGAGGAACTAATCAGAGAAAAAGGACTGATGTAGAGTCAGTCTGGAACGAAAACCTGCAGACACATGACTCTGGCTGGCACGTGGTTGGAGAACACTGCTTTAATCTTTTTTCGAAATCTATTTCTGATACAGTAAGTACAGTCACTTTAGAGCTGGCCAAAAGTCCTCTGAGTTCAGCCTTTGTCCCTCTTCTTGGAGTCCAGATGTGATCCCAGCTGGACGTGAACATTAACCAGCCCATACTGCCTCCATGTGACACACACATCACTGGCATGCCAAAACCCTTGGCCCTGTCACACACACACACACACACACACACACACACACACACACACACACACACACACACACACAGTGTTCCAAGGGTCATCTCCTTCCTGCAGCGGTCATGTTCCAGATGGGTAACACTTCTTCCAGACCTGCCTGTCTCCATCCGGGCCTCATGCAGCACGCATTATATTTGTATATGTTATATTTGAGGAACATAAAAAAATGATTATGCCGGGCAAGATAAAGACACAGATGAACATTTTTTGCTGCTGGCCAGTTTTCCATTGTATTCGAATCACCAGAAACATGTCTTGGCAACGATAGGTGGAGAGCAGTCCTGCATTAGCCAACGTTTCGGGACTGACTGGTGGTGATTGCTAAGAGAAAATGATGTTTAACCATGTATCCAGCTGATTTAAAAAGCTACTGCTACTGTATTGTGTGAACAGTTAACTTCATTTAATATTGTATGTGGTGTTTCATCCTCTGGGGACCATGAACACCTGTAAAATAATTCATGGTAATCCTGCCATGATGTTGAGACAGTTGCTGCTGAGATATCTTGATCTATACAAACGTTTTGGACTGACCAATATGACCTCCATGTCTTTAGGCCTAAATACAAAGAGCAGTACATATGCATACCATATCCATTCACCTATGAAGGCTCAAGGACAGCAAATGTATTCACCACTAATGTGTCGAAACATACATATCTCACCTGTTCCATATCTGAGATGGACAAAAGCATCCATCCCACATTTTGTCCTTTTCATCAGCCCCTCTTTTTCTGCAAACTCATTATACCCTGCCTCTTCTGCGCTGTGTGTCCAGATGGCAGGGTGCCTTGCAGTCATAATGCTGTGGTAATCCCTCCCTCACATGGTGCCCCCGCTCCGGTAAACACCTCGCTCCTATTGTTTCCTGGACTTCCTTCATACTCCCGGCCCTGTGGTACCCCAGTGGTACCACCGAGCCCCCGACCTGTGGAGCTGGACAGACTTTGTACTGTACAAGCAAGTGTGCCTGACATTCTCTCCACAGGTCAGGGAAAGCCTTGTGTTGTGATGATATGCTGATGTACAATATGTCGGTGCTTCTGTGGGAAGGTGAAGGGTTTAAAAGCTGTTCTGAGAGTTGCACAGGTGAAGAAATGAGTTGTTTAAAAAAATGAACTTGACAGTTGAGCAATCTTTCTGTTAATTGGATCCAAACTTTATTATGGAAGAAAACTAGTGAACCGGTGAGGAAAAGCAGCCCATTGCCAGTGTCCCTAGTTCCCCTTATTTGTAACTTAACACTTAACATTTCTTTTACAGAGCAACAATCTTTCATCGCCCTTTAAAAAACTGTCTAGCTGCTGTTTATCTGACATAGGAAGACATTCTTGCAAGCTTGATGCAGGGGGAAAAAAAACAACTTGGAGCCCAGTATTTTGTAAGCAAATATTTCTGAACAAATGATGCTCGGCATGTCATCGGTATATTTACGATGGCTCAAAGACATGGCTGTGTGGGTCTAATTAAAAATGTGAAAGGGTTAGCAGCCTGCCGCTCGTTGCCAGCTCTCGGCAGCTCTCCTGTCAGGCAGCCAGCTGTTTAGTCCTGCCCTGAATTATTGCCAGACCCACCGCCAGGCATTGTGGGATTGGCAGGGCTGGGCAGAGAGCTATTGTGTTCAGTCACCGAAGGAAAGAGAGAGGAAAAAAGAAGATGGAAGACGAAGCATTCCCCTCCTTAAAGTTCCCAGGGACAGTCAGGCAAGACTTAGCAAGTGCTGCTGATGTGCAGAAAACAAACTAAATTGAATTAGTGTCTCTGTTACGTTATAGCTTTATGACATTTAAATTCACTAAAGCTGTACACAAAGGGAAGTTTTTGCAACTGTCATAACCCATGGCTACTGAAATCATGTTTGTGTTGCTCTTGGTTCAGCATATTAGCTTTAGTCCACTAAAGGCCCAGTGTTTTTTTTTTTAAATGATTATCATTATAATCTTTAGTTTATAACCAACCACATATCAGCATGCAGAATACATCTAAATATAAATATACATGTGACATATATGATATATAAGCAGAACTTCCTTGGAAGTAAAAAGTGAATCTGCACTAACCCTGTGGAGTCGAGAGTCCCGCCGCCGCAGCTCAGCATGATAAAAATAAATATGTCATGTATTTAGATTAATAGCTCAATATTGACACAAAAATTATATTTTACACTTTCCAAATAAGACGTGATTTTTAAAATTACTTGAATTAGATAAAACATAAAACTTTTCTCATGACTAAGTCACAGCAGAGAGCGTGCAAACCCAGCCCCCGTACTTGCATCTCTATTCACATCCCGATTAGTTTCAGTATTGCGGGAGGATCTAACTAAGCCCAGGTAAACCAGAGAAAATGCCATGCAGCTTTGAGCATAATTCATTTTGATACAAGCTTTGCATTTTGGAAGATAGACAGGATTCTGAACTCAGTCCGGAGAGGGGTCTGGCTGCAGACTTCCACTGTGGACTCGCTCCCAGTGCAGGCTCCGCTGTCAAGGGGGTCAGGACAGGAAATAACGTTCTTTTTAACTTCCCCGCCCCATAAGGTCATAATGTTACTTTCAACATGACCTGATGCCACTTTTCAAAGATGGGTCACTGATTTGCTTTATTCCAAAATGTTTAAATGCACGATTCTTACATTTGGCCGTCGTTAAAATTGCTACCGCTATTAATATATGAATAACACAAAGTACTGAATGTTACACATACGGGCTACTTTCGCCGTTGATAGCTAGTTTCTGAAGTTGCATTTTACACTGCCTTTAGGTGCTATCGGAATTGTGGTAAATACGAGTTTACGAATTGAAAGTTGCACATAAACACCCCTTCAACTCATAATGTTGAGTGGGAAATTCAGAAATTTGGTGAAATTCGTGAAATTCGTGAAATTTGTGAAATTCGTGAAATTTGTGAAATTCGGGAAATTCGATCCTGTCCTGTCAGCATGTGAACACAGTCTGCAACAGATGCTGTTGAGGGGCGTTAGCAACAGCAGCACGCATTCATATTCCCTGTGTAAGTAAAATGGTCACAAATCCTGCCATTCGCTGTGTCCTGATGACACCACCGGCCATTTCTATAGACACAGAAATTTTTAGTCGAATAACACTTTGTCGACTAATCGATTAGATGATTTAATTGACAGAGCTGTGAGCTTTGAGAGGTGGTTAAGACTAGAAAAGCACAACATAAATGTAGTTAATTAACCATCTGTAAAACTGAGTTTCTCCACAATTAATCAATCAAAAGCACCACTTTGAATCTTGTGTTTATCATAAATGTGCTCAGACGTTTCTTGGAAATAAGTAATTAAGCATGAATAAGCATAAAAAATTCGAAAGAAATCTTAGTCGACTAAGACCAAAACGACCGATTAGTGGACTAATCGACTAAGAGGTGGCAGCCCTAGCTTTCACAAGAGTTGATATTCTGAAGTTTCCGTGAAGCATAACAATGATTCCTCACAAAAATCCAAACAGTACTCAGTCTCATCCACAATGTTGTTTATTGACCTCAAGTTTGTGAGATTATAGATGGAAGCGGTGGCCTTGTAGCCTCTATCTCCGTTGCAGGCGTTTTAGGGCACTACTTCTCCTTCCCAGGTTCTTCAGCCGGCCTGGTCTCTTCAGCTCGAGGGGATTATTAGATTAGATAGACTTTTATTGATCGCAAATTGGGAAATGTCAGTGCAACAGCAGCAAAATATCAGACACACAGCACACATACAGAATAATACAAGAAATAATAAATAACAAATAGGAAAGAATACATATTCAAAAAATAAAGATGAAAAAATACAAATGAAAGAATGTCCCCCAGGGCTGCGTCCTCAGTCCAGCCCTCTACTCACTCTTCACCAGCGACTGCACCCCCTCCCACAACTCCAACACCCTCATCAAATTTGCAGATGACACAACCACAAGTGGGACTCATATCAGACAACAACGAAACAGCCTACAGGAAAGAGGTCCAGACCCCGCCAGCTTGGTGCAGGGACAACGACCTCAACCTCAACACTAAGAAGACAAAAGAAATAATAATTGACTACAGAAGGAACAAAACAAACCGCGATGGACTGGGTATCAACGGGGAGGAGGTGGAGAGGGTGGCAAGCTTTAAGTTCCTGGGAGTGCACATAGCAGAGGATCTAACCTGGAGCCAGAACACCTCCCACATCGTTAAAAAAGCCCAGCAGAAGATGTTCTTCCTGAGGACCCTGAAACGCAATGGGCTCCCTCAGGAACTTCTGACACGCTTTTACCGCTGCACTCTTGAGAGCACCCTGACATCCTGCTGCACCGTGTGGCACCCCAGCTGCAGAAAGAGAGGACCTGCAGCGGGTTGTCAAGACGGCTGAGAGGATCATTGGCTCCCCCCCTACCAAACCTGAGTGAAATATACTCAAGCCGTCTTCTCACACGGGCCACAAACATCGGGCAGGACACCTCACACCACCCTCCCTTCAGGCAGACTGAGGACCCCCAGCACACACACAAATAGACTCCGGAACAGCTTCTTCCCCAGAGCTGTGAACATATTACAGAAATCATACACACATCCATGCATACAAACATAAAAACATACACACCTCCCTTGCCCCCTCAGTGCAATCGGACTAACTGCTGTGTTTACTGTTTATATTATATATATATATATATATATATATATATATATATATATATATATACAGTAAACATGATTTACAAAATGATGGCCACAATTTTTAGGCTTTTTTTATAAGCTTAGTATTCTATGCAAAAAAGGTAGGACCAATTTAATATGCAACTTTATGTTATATAATATATGTAGTAGGGGGTCCCTGCTCCGTCTCTCTTTCAGTTAAGGGGTCCTTGGCTTAAAAAGCATTGAAGACCCCTGCTCTAGGCCAATCAAATGTGCACTCTCTTGATCAGACAACGCTTCATCGTGCACATACCGTAGCCACACGTCATAGGGTACTTAACATATTTCTTTATTGAAAAATAGAAACATGATCGAGGGGGCTTAACTGGGGCTAAGCAGATTTGTGACGTAACTAAAGCACCCCGTAGGCCTGATGTAGCATCTTGCCTGATCCCGTGCAGTCCACTGAGTTGCCTAGTATCTTACTTTAAGCAAGGTTTCTCTGCTGTGTACCAGAACAGGGCCAATGTTTCCGACACGCCCTCCGTCAAACACCGTCAACGTAACAAAAACCCAACAAGCCACATCGAAGGTGGGGGAAAACATATTGTACCGTGCTCACATGAAACAAAAGACAGCAAACACAACACAAAACAAACCAAAAGAAACTGAATGCCTGGACGCCGTTAAGTAATGGATATGGATATAGAGGTGAAAGTGGGTGATGGTGTGTGTGTACCTGATGTTATGATCAGCTGAAACACTCCATGTAATCCGCCTCCAGAAACAGGCCTGATCATCTCTCCTATCCTCCCGCGGTTTCAACCTCCACCACTCCACTCTGATCATCATGCCTCCTCCGCCCCATCTCTCCCCACATTGTTTATGTATAATTCATTATTTTTGCTAAGCATATAGGCCCTGAATGCATCTCACAGAGCCGAGCACTTCAAATGCTGCCATCGCCACCTTCCGCAGAGCTCAGCGCGCTCTTTAGCTCTATGTGTTTTTCTGCTGGCCTCGAATGGAGCTTTTGAGTCTCAAATTTTGTGTCGATGAAAAAAATTTAACAAGGAAGCTAAAAGAGACGACAGCTAGAAACAACAAAGATTACCCCCCCTTCCCACTCCTGCTTTTTCTCCTTTCTCTTCTTCTATCATCTTGTTTCTCTAAAAGGGATGCATTTGTTTGTTCTCCTTTTGTTTTGCTCTGGAGATGTGTTCTCACCGTGCCTCCCTCCCGCCCCCTCTTCTCCTTTCCCCTCTCTCTCCCTGTTCTGATTCAGGCTCTCTCGCTTCCTTCTTTTTGTTTTCCACTACTCGGGGGCTCGTGGGCCAAAAGCTCATAATCATTTCAAAGGTCCTTTAAATATATTATAAGAGTTCTGCATTGTGATAAACAACATGTCACAGGGAGAACATCAACATGGCCTCCTGTGCACGTTCACACACACACACACACACACACACACACACACACACACACACACACACACACACACACACACACACACTCTCTTAGTCAGGCACTAGTGTGACCTGTGCATCTTTTTCTTGTATTTCTCACACATTTTCCTCCTTTTGTTTCACTGAGTCTGGATTGAGAGGTGATGAGCGTGTGTATTTTTGGTCCAATCACAGAGCAAATAATAGTGAGAAAACACTTGATACACTAAAGGAGCAGAAAGAGATGAGCTATATACTAAATCTTTCATAAAAAAAGCTTACACATTATTTATTAAAGCCTCCAAGATGATATTTTTTATATTTTGCACTTCACTACTCAAATGCATTCATTTTAATGATCAAAGGAACAAGAGCCATTGTCTCCCTTTTTGTCAGAAAGTATGCCGAACTGATTTTAAAATTTATGAATATCTTTTTATGAGTGCAAGGAAGATATTTTTGGAAATATATCAGAAATGCTCCCCTAGCCTCCAAGTCTCGTGGTGGCTGAGCCTAGGTCCATGGTTGATTGACAGTTGAGCTAGTAGGAGCACAGGGGAACAATACTGTATAAACAACTTGCGCTGCTAGCTGTAGCTTACAAGCGAAGAACAACTGGTCAATTGTGATGCATTTTTACAAACCAAAGTAATCCCTAAGATTTTGGAATGTGGTGGCATTTTTTTTTTTTAAGATGATTTTTTGGTCATTTTAGGCCTTTATTTGACAGGACAGCTGAAGATATGAAAGGGGAGAGAGAGGGGGAATGACATGCAGCAAAGGGCCAAGGTCGGAGTCGAACCTGTGCCTGCTGGGTCAAGGATCTACAGTGGGGAGAACAACTTTTTGATACACTGCCGATTTTGCAGATTTTCCCATTCTCATTTTTATCATAGGTACACAACTGTGAGAGACGGAATCTAAAACAAAAATTCAGATTATAATTAATTAGCATTTTATTGCATGACATAATTATTTGATCACTTACCAACCAGTAAGAATTCGGGCTCTCACAGACCTGCTAGTTTTTCTTTAAGAAGCCCTTCTGTTCTCCACTCATTACCTGCATTAACTGCACCTGTCTGAACTTGTTACCTGTATAAAAGACACCTGTCCACACACTCAAACAGACTCCAACCTCTCCACAATGGCCAAGACCAGAGAGCTGTGTAAGGACATCAGGGATAAAATTGTAGACCTGCACAAGGCTGGGAAGGGCTACAGAACAATAGGCAAGCAGCTTGGTGAGAAGGCAACAACTGTTAGCCCAATTATTAGAAAATGGAAGAAGTTCAAGAGGACGGTCAATCTCCCTCGGTCTGTGGCTCCATGCAAGATCTCACCTCGTGGGGCATCAATGATCATGAGGAAGGTAAGGGATCAGCCCAGAACTACACGGCAGGACCTGGTCAATGACCTGAAGAGAGCTGGGACCACAGTCTCAAAGAAAACCATTAGTAACACACTACGCCGTCCTGGATTAAAATCCTGCAGCGCCAGGATATTACTAAATTTTTTAAGTTTGCCAATGACCATCTGGCTGATCCAGAGGAGGAATGGGAGAAGGTCATGTGGTCTGATGAGACAAAAATAGAGCTTTTTGGTCTAAATTCCACTCGCCGTGTTTGGAGGAAGAAGAAGGATGAGTACCACCCCAAGAACACCATCCCAACCGTGTAGCATGGAGGTGGAAACATCATTCTTTGGGGATGCTTTTCTGCAAAGAGGACAGGCTGACTGCACCGTATTGAGGGGACGATGGATGGGGCCATGTATCGCGAGATCTTGGCCAACAACCTCCCTCAGTAAGAGCATTGAAGATGGGTCGTGGCTGGGTCTTCCAGCATGACAACGACCCAAAACACACATTCAGGGCAAGTAAGGAGTAGATCCGTAAGAAGCATCTCAAGGTCCTGGAGTGGCCTAGCCAGTCTCCAGACCTGAACCCAATAGAAAATCTTTGGAGGGAGCTGAAAGTCCGTATTGCCCAGCAACAGCCCTGAAACCTGAAGGATCTGGAGAAGGTCTGTATGGAGGAGTGGGCTAAAATCCCTGCTGCAGTGTGTGCAAACCTGGTCAAGAACTACAGGAAACGTATGATCTCTGTAATTGCAAACAAAGGTTTCTGTACCAAATATTAAGTTCTGCTTTTCTGATGTATCAAATACTTATGTCATGCAATAAAATGCTAATTAATTACTTAATAATCATACAATGTGATTTTCTGGATTTTTGTTTTAGATTCCGTCACTCACAGTTGAAGAGTACCTATGATAAAAATTACAGACTTCTACATACTTTGTATGTGGGAAAACCTGCAAAATCGGCAGTGTATCAAATACTTGTTCTCCCCACTGTATATATGGGCGCCTGCTCTACCAACTGTATGAATAAAATGAGCAGACATGTTTTCAACACACCCACATTTATTTAAAAATAAAGCAAAGGCAAACTCTAAAATTATTACCAAAGCTGTTGTAGACATCCATCTCAATTCACTGGCTTTGCTTTGCCTTTGATCTAGTATTGTATGTGCCGTAGTTGTGCACGCTTACCGTTTTCCTGTACAATAAGGGATTATTGGCAACATTACAGGTGCACTCACTTTAGTTTTAGCTCCAACCAAAGTAGCAGATAAACTAGATAAAGTGTTCCTAGTCTTAGCAACTACTCAGAGCGCTTTACACACTCAAGGCCCCATTCACACACACATTCACACGCTGGTGGCCAAGACTACCTGCTCATCAGATAAACATTTGCGCATCAGGAGCAATCGGGGTTCAGTGTCTTGCCCAAGGTCACTTCATGTAGACTGCAGGGCCAAGGATCAAACCACCGACCTTCTGATTGGTAGACCGCTCTACCTCCTGAGCCACAGCCGCCTTGTCCCCTTTGATCTTTAGAGAGAGTAATCATTTTCCAAGGTCTCTGTAATTACTTTGGTGAGTACAAGGTATCATAGCTAATAGAAATGATGGCCTGAGCTACAAAAATAAAAGCCAACATCTAATAAACGTTCAAAATCGAGGAAGAGGAGGAGTTACCCTGCCTGGAGGAAGCCCGGGGCCCCCGTCTAGAGCCAGGCCCAGATGGAGGGCTCGTCAGCAAGTGCCTGGTAACTGGGTTTGCCATGGAGCCCGGGCCGGGCACAGCCCGAACAAGCTACGTGGCACCCCCCTCTCCATCACACGGGCCCACCGCCTGAGGAAGGAACCAAGTGTGCTGCCAGGCAGTGAAGGTCAGGGGCCTCAGCGTACCAGACCCGGACAGCAGAGGCTGGCTCTGGGGACATGGAACGTCACCTCTCTGTGTATATGCACCAAACAGCTGTTTGGAGTATTCAGCCTTCTTGGAGACCCTGAATGGGGTCCTGTATGGGGCACACACACACACACACACACACACACACACACACACACACACACACACACACGGTGGATGTGGACACACAAACCCTGACATCTCTTCCACATCTCCACTCCGATTCCTAGTTATGTTGCTTGCATCTAAAGCAGAGACGTTGCTCTTTTGTGTAACTCATCCACTCCTCTTTATTGTGTCGTTTGTTGCTCACTGCTTGTCAGAAGGGAGGAAGAAAAAAGAAAATGGGTAAAGTATATCTTCCTTCATCTTTAATCCTGTCTTAAGGAATCAAGAAAGCACATCTGAGCTACGATTCATCACTGGATTCAAAGAGATGTGTGGAAACAAAAGGAAGCTGTCGAAACCACACCCTGTCATCTGGAGAAATCTCTGGATAAGGCCAGGTTGTTCATCCAAAAGGCAGGGCAACAAGGTTTAGTTTTTAACATCCATCTTTGTAAAATCTATTATTATCCAGTCTTCAGTTAGATTTTTATCTACAATACAGTGTTGGTCCTCTGATAGGTCTGTACACTTGCAGTAAATACAGCATGTTCTGCTGAAATGTGTGTCATTAACCTCTTTTAACATCCATCCACAGTGTATTTTCTTCTAATTCATGTCGATAAAAGGCCATGTGTAGAATATATGATGTGACATCCAAGTATTTCCAGCCATTACAATTGCGCCTGTGAGCAGAATCTATCATGAGTAGTGAAGGTAAAGGGATTCTCTCCAGACTCACCGTTCTGTAATATATGGAGGCAGCGACACACAATTCTGCACCCACAGGTCCAACAGACCAGGGTACACACTTTAAGGTGGAAACACTCTCTATATAACAGGCTATAACCAACATGTATTTAAATCATCAAACGACAAACAAATTGTTTGTCCACGCCCTCTAGAACGACACACAGAAGCGTTTTCGGGTCCGACGCCCCTAATCAGAAGGACAGCATCATTTGTGACTTTAAAAACCATTGAAACTGTTGAAAAATAAACTTGTTTTATGGCTAACGTTTGATTAGCTTTACAGAGTGTAGGGTATACGCACATCCGAAAAAGGGATGTGGAGGACACGATGAGTTACTCTGATTACTCTGAAACTGTGATTGGATGTTTCGGACCTAAATGCACCTTGGGAGTCATGGTTAACTTCTCCAATTTCATTTTTATATTATCTGTCCACAGGCTTGAGTTCTTAATCAAAGAACCCGGCATTTATTAAACAAGTGTTAATCTGTTGTACCGACTATTAAACCAGAAGAAGAGTCCATCAACTGTCAGTCACCTAACATGGTCTTTGCAGAACATGGACAGGAACCATTTATGCATGAAATAAGTAATATTTTTAACTAAACATCACATATCACGTTACGTATTGATGATATAATGCCACCTTTATATTTTTACCAATGTAACAATCTACCAAAGATTTGCATATCCCTTGAACAGCTGACCTTTGGGAGCTACTGTACAAGCTTTTCACACTAAAGCAAAGATAGACTGTGGATGTTAATTTGAATCATTTTTGGTAAATGTTTGCTCAGCTAGCAGTGGGTTTGAAGAGCAAATGTCAACCTGGAGAGAACAAGCTTTGGTTCAGCCTTTGAGGAATTCACAGAGAGCTCTGGTAGCAGTTATGTAGCAGGTTGGGCTGACACTTGAGGTGGTGCTGTCAGTATGCATGTGTGAGTGTATAAAGTGATGGTCCGCGGTCTCACCAGGCTTTGTTTTTTGGAAGCTACAACCGATTTTGCCTGTGGCCTCTGAGGTTCTCTCTCTCCCTCACACACAGGCTGTACAGATGCAGAGCAAGTCTTCTGGGTGTTTTCAATGGGGAATAGCAGGTTTTGTCTTCAGGTGGAGGGTGAGTCCCCAACACACAGCAAACACTTTCATCCAGTTTGATAGCTCAAAGGGATCCACACTCTTTAAAACTTCTATGAGGATCTATGCGTTTGCAGCTATGCCAGCAGCTCTGTCTACCATGCTTGTCTGAGTTTAGAATGTTTGCATGATCGTATTTGCAGTAAACACAAAGTTCACCTGGGGCCAAATGTAAGAAAAAGAAGAAGCACTTTATTGATTCCTCATTGGAGAAATTAAATGTTTACACTCTGTTGTTGTTATTCATTACACAAATAGGTCTGAAATACACACCCATACATACATGTATTAGTGGAGAGATGTCAAAGTGACTACATAGTCCAGACTCCAAGCATTTAGGGGTTTTGCAGTGAACTGGTGAACTGGCACCTCTCCAGCTACCAGTCCATACTCTGTACCAGGGTCTATGCTGGACGTGAACCACCCACCCTCTGGCTCCCAAGCCAAGTCCCTACAGACTGAGCTAATGCTACTGAATGTCATGAGTTTTGCAGTTATTTGGTCATGAGCCAAAGTATTGGACAAATGAGAATGTAACCTGACGATGGCGCTAGATGAAAAGTCAGAGGATCACCAAGTTATACACAGATACGCTGTGAGAAACATACATGTGTGTACAAAATATCATGGTTATTCATGCAATAGTTGTCAAGGTTTCAGTCCAGACCAAAAATGAGAGAGAATCACCAAAGCCCGGAAGCTTCATTCTCTAGGCTCCATGTATACAATCTGCTGACAATCCATCCAATAGTTGACTGACCAACTATCATTGTCTGTACCATGGCTAGAAATATGTAGTAGATAACAACCATATTAATAAAATGGATAGAAAGGCCATTGAACTGTTTCCTGTGGTCATTTGATTTGTACACAACAAAATGGCGATGGTTGTTAGTTGTCATAGTGACAATTTGCGTCAGTGGGGCCGTAAACTGTGTCACAGCTCGCTGGAAGAAGAGCCGCCCGACGCAGCTCGGGAGATGTTCTTTGAGTTGCAGGGAGTGAGGAAGGACAGTTAGACCCAGAATCAGGGGGTCAGCGGGCCGCTAACTTTAGACCCATCCCGCTGTTCAGCTCATTCTCTGTAACCGATGCAGCATAAGAGTACGGCGGAACCAGCAAGCCAACCAGTTAGTTGGTTAACACTAGCTAGCTTTCTAACTCCGCCTTAACGTTACCCCCTCGCCACATCGTTCACAGAAAACGAGCAGAATAATCTCGTGGCGATAGCAACGTGCTTTGTGTGGATGAAGCATGAAGTTAATTTGCCTCATTCAGCGGCTGGCTTTCTGCCTCGTAACCTTACTACTCCACCACTCGTTTGTTACAGCAAAACTGGGAATGGGAAGTTTATACGTTACCACAACCCGTTCTCACGCCTGTTCGTAAATAGTCACGTTATTTTTATTTACCGATTTGTGTCTCGTTTATTTCGTGTACAGGTTACGATTTTTCGAACGTGACCATTTCACAAACTGCCATGACACTGGGCTGCTCTGGGGGACGCAACAACGGGGAAATTAAACGCCAGAATGGGGAAATTAAATGCTACACGCCGGCGACAACAACAGGATGGACCGCCACACGCGGCCACAACGTGGAATTAAACGCCACATGCCGGCAACAACAACGGGACGGACCGCCACATGGGGACGCGATCCCCGGCACAGGGACACAATCTGTGGTCTCTGTGGCATGCAACAACGAGGACATGAAACGCCACAACAACAGGACGGTTGAGGTTAGGAAAAGAAGAACGGGGAAAGGAACCGTCACACACGGGACACGCCGACAACAGCGGGATGGTTGTGGTTAGGAACGCGATCCCCGGTCTCCGGAGTGAAAGTCCTGTGTTGTTTGACCAACCTCCCCGCGCGGATTTTCTGCTCTTCATACTACTCGCTACTGTTGTCGTGCTGTGATCATGAAATATGCTTCCCATTGAAATACATTAAATTAAAATTCGTAATCACCACACAAAAAAAACGACATAATCGTGTCCTGTTCACGAATCAATAGATTCAATAACGTGACCATTTCACGAACTGCCATGAGACCGGGCTGGTTACCATGGCAATGGTACACATAAAAATGGCTGCTGCTTTCGCTACATTGATTTGAATGGAGATGGCCTTTCTATCCATTTTATTTCTATGATAACAACATATTTTCCCGGAATGAAGTTAAAACAGTTTTTGCTTTGAAATGTTGAGGTTTTCTTAGAGAAGCACACTTATTTGTATGTTGGCCTACCGTTATCTGCTTCCTTGGTAGTAGCAGTGCTACAATATACAACATTACAGTATCTATCTGTCGATGTCTGCAAGCATACTATCGTTATGCAGACATCATTCTTTTGAAGAGGTCAGATGGGACTAGGATGTCAAAAAATAGTGACCAGCTTTATCAATTGTGTGTGTGTGTGTGTGAGAGAGAGAGAGAGAGAGAGAGAGAGAGAGAGAGAGAAGACACAGTATAACCCCACTCTAATTCATTATTGCATATATGTCTGCGTACTGTACTGTAATTCCATGCCTGAGCATGTATAGTACATATAGATAGCCCCCACCCACCGATACAGTGTGTGTCGTTAGCGGTGTGTTTGCGGTGTGCAGAGGTATGTGACTGGCTGCTGGCGGGCTGTCGGCGGGTCTGCGACTTCACAGGGATTCCAGTGAAAGGTTTTAATTAGCCGCTGACTCGGTTCTTGGCAGCCGGTGTGTAGATGCTTATTGAGGACCATAAATCTGCAGCAACGAGGACAGGCCACACCCCGGGGCCCTGCAGACACCCGGCCGTCCCAGCCATCCACACCTCCCTACGCCCCAGACCCCCAGTGCCAGCTCTGACAGGGACACGCTGCACTTTCTCCAGCTTGCACACACACACACTGCACATATTCATTTACACAGGGGAAACATTAGAAGAATTGATGCAAGCTGATTTTGAAATGACATTGCATCACGCTCACTCACAGTCTCTCTGTCACATTCACTGTCTGACTGATTTATCACTCACTCACAGCTAGCCTCTCTGTCCTCTGGTGGTAGTGAGGTTAAGCACTGAACTAAGATCAGCCCCTTGGTTTCTCTCAGTTACGCTCCATACCGTGATTATAAAATGACATTTTTGCATCATGCTAATTTGCAACTTTAACTTTGAAAGGGAAATTCAATCTTTCCAAAATTACAATTATATGATATAATTCTCATTTTTTTGTGATTTGTGTGGTATTATGCCAATTATTTCCATTCGTAGATTTCGGGGGGGATGCAGGGGATATGTCCCCCCCCCCCCCAATATTTAGAAGATTTCAGGTTAAAAAAATACGAAACACAACCCACTCCCCAAAAGAGGTAAAAATAATTCAGTTCAATTTTATTTATAGTGTCAAATCATAACACAAGTTATCTCAGGACACTTTACAGATAGAGTAGGTCTAGACCACACTCTATAATATACAGAGACCCAACAATTCCCCAACAAAGGAACCATTCAGGGGGCTCAAAACATGTTTGGAGAACAACAACTGTGTCTACTTTCACAACAAGAGCATGGAAAATAAAGATGTGATTTTCTTGTGATTTCATGTCTCTTACAGTATGTAGATTTAAACTTTGGACTGTATGGTTTTAACGCGGTCTCATTCTCTAATAGATTTGTTGTTGAGATGTACAGGATTCCTAAACACGTGTGGTGTTTTGAATATGTACAAAGTTACATACAGGAGAATAATAATTTCCTTTATGTAAATAAAGACATTAGAACCATGAATAAGTGCATAGGAATTCACCAGAATGAAGGAAATGAAGTGTTTGACTCTCACAATGTGATGGCGAAGGACACCCAGAGCCCTTGGTTATAATGTGCATAATGTGCCCCCAATGTTTAAACAAAACCTACGCACTTGTTTCCATTGGCTTTCTGTGCAATTGTTCTGCCTCTAAAGTTTGCCTCATTTTCTATGTGCAAAACAATGGATATCTGGGCAAGCTGCATGCTGTCTGAGTCCCACCGAAAGTAAACACAGAGAATAGCCGACTGGAATAGCCTCTATGGCTAACTGCGTAGGGATCTATATATATTAACCTCTCAGGTCATCTTTAAGCAGTAGCAATAATAATAATACATGTATTTAATATAGCACATATTACAGACAACAAAGTGCTTTACAAGAGAATGCATTTTTAAAATTAGACCCAATATGTAAGTTATAAGTCAAATGAAAAAGCAAAAAATAAATATATAACAATGAAAAAAAAATAAAACTCAAAAACAAACAAGTAGGACCCGATATGTATCACTGATAATATCTGGCCAGTTAGGACTGCTTCCCATTCCGAATTACCAAATAGATATATAGATATTTAATTGTTGTGTGTCTGACGCTCCACAGTGGGCAGGAAGGAATAATGTTTCCGTGTGTGTGTGTGTGTGTGTGTGTGTGTGTTGCTTCCATTGTGTCCTACTCTTTTAATATTCTTTTCATCTGTAAGACAAATGGTTTGACAGGCCTGAGCGGGGCTCATACAGTACCAGCGGGCAGACAGATTACAGCCCAGTGCTGTAGTGAAATTACTTTACTGTAATGGTTGATGATGCTTTATGGTCAGGCAGCCGGTGCTACTAAATGTTTTTTTTTTTTTCCCCCATGGAAGCATGAATGGCGATGAAAATTCGCTGTGCATTATTCTGACAGCGTTGCAGGTGGATTTCTTCCTCCTGAGCAGACGAGCAAGCTTCATCTGGCAGACTGAGGCACGGAGCCATTAGCATACTTATGAACTTTCACACTGTCTTAATTCTCAAATTAAACACCTGCCTCGTTCTGCCGCTGAGGTGTTTCTGTGCACCATCTCTCGCTCTCTCTCTGAGTGTTTCAGAACTTTTTTCCTCTCTTCCCCTTCTTCCTCTCTCTCTCTCTCTCTCTCTCTCACTCTCACTAACTCTCCTCTCTCACATTTTAAACTTCTCTTTGTCTTCCCTGCCACCTTAATAGTACAAGAAAGCCGATATGTTTTCTATTCTCTTCCCCACTCTGCTGCCCCCCTACTACAAGACAAACTATATACCTTATAGAAGTTAAAATAAGAATAATTTTCAATCATTAGTGATATAGAACAGATAAAAGGGATACAAATGTTCAAAATATGTTTTTAGCATTTAATTATGGGTATGTATCAAAATTGTCCTTCATTGATTTATGTCTCTCGAGTATTTATTTCAGCACTCATTGTTATAAAAACAGGCTCGCAAAATTATTTTTCTGAATACCCATGAATGTCTTCTCTAACTTCCAATATAATAGTTGGGCAACCTTTTTATTATCGTTTTCTGACTTTGCAGCATTATTTTGATGAATAAGAAAAGCTGATGTTTTGTTGATGACTTTTGTGATATTTCATCAATATCACAAAAAAAATAGTTGTCTCATGCTCTTTATGCTGGTTCAATTTCGTTGTACATAGACTGTCGAGAATGTCACACTTCTTTTAGTTCATTTGTCACAAATGTCAAATTTCTCTCCAGCCTTACCTCAAACATTTATACCTGCTGTCTGCCCCATGTGTATCCTATATCTCCATGGTGACTGTACTGTACTGAAAAATACAATATGACCAACATTAGCTGACACTAAAGAACAAGAGCAATTTGCCCCATACTAATGATTTGTCAAAAGAAAACTTTCACTTTTCTGCTGGAAGTATTTTTCAATCTTCAGTCAGTCCATGTATTTCCTTCCCTTCCTCCCTTTTTTCCAAACCTAAACGCATTATCTTTCCCTCTGCGATATAAAGTCTACTCTTTAATAATGCGCTATGCTCATGCTGTCTCTCTCTCTCTCTCTCTCTCTCTCTCTCTCTCTCTCTCTCTCTCTCTCTCTCTCTCTCTCTCCACGGTGTATAAATCATTCAAATCAGTCTATTAGATCCCTGCTAATTAAAGAAAAGGTCACAGAGAGCAGCAGAGATGCCACAGAGAGAAACATTGAACAATGCCATGATATAACATGAGCAAACATGACTGTACTCAGGGCTGATACATACATACATACACTGCATGTTTTTTTGTTTTTTTCTCCGTGTCCCAACCCAGCTGTGACCTTTACTGGATATAGCCTACTTCATATGTCATGTTAGCGGTACGTGGCATTGTTGGTCTGTCCACCACTTTGGTTCAGACTGAAATATCGCAAACAACCTTGGATCCATTGCCATGACATTTTGTACAGCCATTCATGATCCCCTTGACTTTCCATTTAGAGCCACCATGAAGTTGATATCCGTGGTTGTAACTGACATGTCTCACCAACAATTAGATGCGTTGTAAAGTAACGTTCCCCTCAAGATGACTTGTAGTAGCTTTGGTGATCCTGACTTTTCATCTAGGAACAACACACACTACTATTGGCCAGGCGTCCATGCATACGCAAGGTAACGTAACCCGATTTGTTCAGGTCCTATCCCCTGACCTAACCTTAACCACTTGAGGTCAATGCCTAACCCCAACCAATTGAGCTGCTCCGTAGGGCGGGACTTGCCTAGAAGTTACATGGGATCCATAATAACGCGGTAAAAACTGGAGACAGACAGGCAGACAGAAAGACAAGTAGACAGACAGACACGCAGACAGACAGACAGACAGACAGGCAGGCAGGCAGGCAGGCAGACAGACAGAAAGACAAGTAGACAGACAGACAGACAGACAGGACCACATTTTTCCATGATGACGCACATGAATGCAAGCACCTTACACACACACACACACACACACACACACAGACAATCGCACACGCGCACTCACTCACTCACTCACTCACTCACACAAACATAGACTCACAAGGTGAACACAATAGCAGCGTCGCGGCGGGTAATGATACCTGATAAACATCAGCATGTTAGCAATGTCATTGTGAGCATGTTAGCGTGCTGATGTTAGCATTTCCCTCAAAGCACCGCTGTGCCTAAGCACAGCAACACAAAGCTGCTAGCAGTCTTTTTTATGACAAAGATGTAAATACTGGCAAAAAATGATGATTGTTGGCAGATCTCCCTTGGAAATATCCAGCCCATAATGTAATATTGAATGACGCTGCAAAAGATTATGTTTGTATTTACTGCAACGTACGTGCGTTACCTTTAAAAACACGTTTAATGCCAATGTTTAAAAAAAAATTATTCAGCAATATCTGCATGTAAGTAACTACAGTATGGTTAAGTTGAGGGGAACATCATCATGTCAAACTAGGTATGGTTAAGGTTCAGCAACTAAAACTGTAACATTTAGGAAAATATTGTGGTTAAAACAAGACAAGTAAAAAATGTATGTCTGCAATGGGACATGAACTGCTCCTGCATGAAGGTGGAGGCCTCCAACCACCGCTCTGATCTCCATACCTTTACTTTCTGCTTCGCAAAATAACTGGCACACTACTTCCTGCATTAGGCACTAAACGTTGCTGTTGGAATTGTCCACTACGAAAGGACTTCCTAGAGATACTGGGCTGAAATACCAGCGTCAACAATGAAAAACACATATGGGTCAACCATATGTTTGTAGAATCCCACTTGCTCAAAGACATACTGAACCTGTTAATGCCACCGATGTTTGAACATCCCTATCTGCCATCTTCTCCATCCTCACATTTCTCCTCTTCAGCATTTGACTCACAGTCCATCATTCATAAAATGACTCCCCCGACTCAAACACTGCAGCCCCAGACTCCATAAAATCTGAGACACCCTGCTATACAATATACATGCGTATGTTTTCTGATGGTAGACTACAGTATGTTTTGTTATCGCCTTAAATCAGTTCAACAGAGCCACTTTAAAAAGGGTGATATGTCTGTTAGAGAATACAAAATAAACGTCAGGAGGGAGGCATCCTGACAGAGGAATGACAGATTCGGTCTGTATATGAAAGCCCAACCTAGGACGCCTGGAAGGCAGTAATGCTGTGAGCGAAGGAAAACCTCATAAAAGGAGTACAGCGCAAGAGAGATGGGCTCGGTCGCCTGCGGGGGACTAATGGCAGCCGAGAGGCAGCAAAGCCTGAAATAAGGAGATACTGAAATTTATGAAAAGAATCAGCCATCCAGCCTGATTACTACTCTCACAGAGGAGGAAGTAAGTGTGTGTGTGTGTGTGTGTGTGTGTGTGTGTGTGTGTGTGTGTGTGTGTGTGTGTGTGTGTGTGTGTGTGTGTGTGTGACACAGCAAAAGCGGTTTGAAAAGAAAGGTGAGACATGCATTCCCTCCTCCTCTTTCAGTGGAACAAGAAGTTCTGTGGGGACATAAGATCCCCTTGTGGTCTCAAACTAATACAGTTTTTCTAAAGAAATCAGATTTGGAGAAATGTGCTTGTGTCCGGACTTCTTCTGGGTGCACAAGAGACTGGAAGCAAGAAGAAACATCTGTCCTATTGTAGAGTAAAAAGCACATCTGCTCCAAAACTGTCTTAAAGATATATTCACACTTGGTCCAGATGCCTAAGTTCACACCCAGGATGGTGTCTTCAATCGTTTGGTAGGGAACGTCATTAGTGCCGGTTTGTTTCTGAGCTTTGGCCATTTGTTTCAGTATTTCCTTCACTCCAAATTTCCCACACTCATCTCAAGAATTTACATTGTCAAACTCAGCTGTTGGCAGATTTTGGTGCAGACTCTTTTTGACCTCAACATGGCTTGCTCAAAGAGAACCCCAGATTTGTGGAGGGTCTTAGACCATTTTTCTGGACCAAAGCAAATAACAGCTGTCAAACTACGTCACATACCAAATTCTCAGAGACAACAGACTTGAGTCCAGAAAAACCTTTCCAAATCCAAGTGTGAGAGTAAAAATGCAAACATGGCGTATGTTATACAAAGGGAACCATGTCAAAGCGGAGAGCGACAGTGAGTTTAATGACGGCACTTCAGCATGATCTGACCCGCTCATTTGAAAAGCCATTACGAGCTGTTTGGCTAATCAGTCGATTAGTCCTGAACTATAACACTGTTTATCAAGTGGCCGGGGCTCCCAGCTCACCTCACGCTCTGCTTCCATCTGATCCTGGCGCGGCGATCCGCTGTTTGGCAAGAGAGGGCCTATAAATAAAGAGAGGCCTGCACAAAAGAATGTGTTAATTACTAATTAGAGAGAGAGAGGGACCAACTGAGTGTTTGCTGGAAAGCTACACACGTGTGTGTGTGTGTGTGTATATATGTGTGTGTGTGTGTAGGTGAGTGGGTGTGCGTTCAATGCTTGTTCTATTCTGAGCCAAACGGTGATTCTTCAAATCAGATGGAGGAGTCAGGGGGACATTGAGCCATCATTTAAAGGTGCAAAGAGTAAGATTGACGACACTAATCTATCTGTGTAAATAGGACTTCAGCGAATGCTGACAATTCTGGCTTTAAAAACTCACTTTTTCATCCAAGTACACTGTTCTGGATCTCTTAGTCTGCAACCCACATGTACATGAATCCACAATAGCACGTTAATGTATGGGGACCATGATTTTAGTAATGGGTCCACTGGGTTCCTAGTATCTGAGACTCGACCAGGGACTTGACTCAGGCTGGGTCCACATTATATTCAGTCAGGTCGGAAAAGGTCTGGATGTATTCCTGCGGGTCTTGGGTCTATGTGTTAATTTTTCTAATACCCAGGTGGATCCCAGTGGACCTCTATCTGGTCTGATCACGTGGTGTGTCACGTTTGTGGAAAGTTGTCAATTGGTGGCACATCATGCTGCCACCAATGTTGGTGTTCACTCTTCATTTGGGTCTGTTAGAGTCAACAACATTTTGGTCTAATTATTCGTGGGTCTATTCTGATCGTCATTTCTCAATTTATACAAATTTAAGTTTAGGTAGGTTTTTTCCACGATTCCGTTTCCTTCCTCTACCACATATCCAAACTTTAGCAGCAATATGGTCAGTATGTGTTGTGATATCTTGTTGTTGCCCAGTGTATTAGAAAAAAAAACCTTACACCTCCAAATCGCGGGGTGGATACGCAAATATTAAATTTTTTAATTTTGTTAACATAGGGCAATTATTGTGCTTCACTCATGTGCTTTGTTTCTTTTGCTCTTTGTTGTCACGCACATACTGGAAACAGCTATCAACAGCTATCTTCTTTGTAGCCCAAGGTTGTTTCCACATTACGACTTTTAAAGCTCCTGAACAAGTGTAGTTGGAAGAAAAACTTCCCAAGTCGTGAAGTCGTGTCTTTTGAAAAGCTCCCCAGCTATGGATACTAAGCCAGAACTTGGTATCCAAAGCTGGGGACACAAATATAACTTTTATTCTTTTTTTTTTTGCCAAGAATCTCAAACATTCACCTTCAGTTCACCTCCAACCAACTTTTCACACAACCACTGAAAAATACTGAGTCTCTTGAATACAGTAAATAAGCCTTGCCAGTTAACACGGAGGATATAAGTGTCATAAAAAAGTGGGTCTTCTCTTGCTCACTTCCCAACCTGCCATTATAACTGTGCCATAAAAATATTGCCACAGCCGGTCCCCTCTATCCCCTTCTCTTCATCTAGAAAGAATGTTTTCATAATATTAAATAATAATGCCCTGTTTGCAACTGCCGTTGTAGCTCCATAATGGGGATGCAGGAGTAAAAGAAAAGTGGGCGAATTAAACTTTAAGGAGTCGGCAGCGGAAATTTTAGCGGCGTCTATTAAAACTCACATTTAAAGGAAATAGAGGGGCTGGGGTGTGGGGGGTAAAGAAGAAGAAAAAATTGAAATAATAGGTGTGCAGGAGTTTTTTTTCACTCACTTTGCACTCTCCTGGTTGGCTGACTGGGTGCCAGTTTGGCGATGCCTCGTCATTAAAGATGGCATATGCAGCCGACGGGTCCCTCAGAGTAATGTGAACTTCTGCAGCCTGTCTCTCTAGACTCACCCCCCCCCCCCCCACACACACACACACACCCCGCCCTGCCCGCCTTCCTCCCACTGATGTTAAAAGAAATCTTTATTGTCAGTCACATATCCTATTCACTTTGTTCACCTGCACTGACAACCCTGAGCTGTGTGTGAGAGAAAGAGTGTGTACAGGTGAGCGTATGCTATCCATGTGTGTGTGGGTTTCACGTGCACAAAGCAAGGTGTGAGGATGCAGCGGATTTGTATGTCGGTGTGTGTATTGTACACGTGTGTGTGCCTACTACTGTAAAGTAGCCTACCACCCCCCTGTTTATCTCTTTCCTCTTCTAGATGTCGGCATCCCAGAGTTTCTAAATGCTCCCTCATTAGCTGAAATCAGTTTGAAACCTCCGAGTGAGAGGCTGGTAACGAAGTGGTGCCGGCTCCATCCCTCTATCTCCCAACGTCTGACAGGTGGGGAGAAGAGAACGAGAACGAGGGGTGGGGTTGGGAAGGCTGTTTGATTTGAGGGTGAGGGGGTGAGTGGGGGGAGGAGGAGGAGAAGGAGGAAGCGAGGGAGGAAAGGATGTGGGAGGTGGACCTCGATGATGTGGAAGGGTGGGCAGCGGGGGTGGGGTGGGGGGGTGTCACCAGCTTTGCGGAGTCTCTCCACCCCAGAAAGCCTTCATGTGTCTTGCTGCTCTTCTGTGACTGCAGCACCTCGATGGGAGAAGGATGACAAGTCCCAGTAAATTATTTATCTGGCACAGCCACTGAGTTTGCCCGGCGCTTCATTATACCTGATTGGCTCCTTAATGCGGTGAATCATTTGAAGGCGCTGGGCCAGTTGCAGAGATGGCCTCCTGAAAAAGACGGAACGTTTCTGATCTTTCCCAGTGTAATGGGGAGGAAGAGACCAAAGTCCAGACACATTCACTTTGAAATAAGCAGCAGTGGTGTGGCGGCCGGCTGAGTTTTTAATGATGGGGCTCCTTTAGCAGAGACACAGTTCAACCAAAAGATAGTGCATGGATACTTGTCAATTTATTAACTGTGCCCGTTATGTAAATTATTTCTTTGAGCTGTGTTGCACCACTGTCAACAGTGTAAGGAAATTTCCCTCTGAATAAATTTGCTTTGAAGAACAGCTTCATGCCTTGATATTAAACTACTTTGCTCTTAAAATGTAATGTGAATGCCTTTGAAAGCAAAGTAGCAACAAAATAGCAAAAATAATTGCACTAAGTGCGGGGAATCTAAACTCATCGAGGAGTTGTGATTGGCAGCCCGTCAGTTAGGAAACTTCGCAGTAATTGCTTTACTCCAGGTGAGGCAGTGGGATCTGGGACTTGTTTAAGGAGATGGAAGTATCAAAATCCTCCGGGTGACGAGCTAAAAACGCCTGGCATACAATCTGCCGGCTGTCTCGTGACCCCCGACGCCAGGGCTGATAACAGGCAGTCACGTGGGCCTGAAAAGCTACCTAGGAGTGATAGAGGGAGATTTGAGACTGCGCATCACGCAAGCAAACGGAAAACTTTTGCATCTTTTCCTTATCTGCAGCTGTTTTTTTCTCCACAGGGAGAGATAAGAGTTCATGCTTAAAAGGACTGATTATCTCCTGAAATAAACAAATATGGACGGCCATGTCTATCAAGCCATGACAAAACCTCTGCCTCCACCACTCGTTTATATATATTATTCACTGCACTGCCTCTGGGAAACAGCGGGGTGGGGGCGGGGAGAGTGCATGTTTGGATTAGTTTGGCACCACCAAAGAACTTTAAATTGAATCCCCCCTTTTGAAACACACACACAAACTGCGCTGTAATCAGACATGTCAAATTGCAAAGTGCATCAGCCCATCTTGTTTCATTTAAAAACGGTTTGAAAATGAGTTTGATCACACAGGGTCAGAGTCATCTTATTTCCTTCCCAAGTCAGGTGATTCTCATTTGCTTTGGGTTAATACACCCAAGGGAATACAATTATTGAATAATTAAATTCCTATCAATGAGGTAGACAACGTCCACCTTTCTATGTGGGGGGGGGGGGAAACTGATACAGTGCAAAGTCAAGAACAACAAGCAAATATGTTTCCAATTAGTGAATAGAATATACAGTTGCAAGCTATTTCCTTTTTTTTAGTGTGTGTTTATCTCTTTAATAAGTAGAGAGAGTTAAAAACATGCACGTCTCCAAGAAGCTTGCTGATTTTCAATTAACCTAATGACAGAGTGTGATGCTATCTGTTTGCTGCAGTTAGCACAAAGGATAAACTGTGCACACAAAACAGATGCCACAAACAGAAGGAATTGTGACTGCATTACCTCGTGACACACAGCAACTCTACGACCGCGTACATCTCCGTTAGAGGAAATGGAGGGGCGCCTATCTGCTCTTGAAATAACCAAGCCTACCTCCTTTGTCTAGTGCTTGTCAAGGCTGCTGGCAGCTTGACTCGCTTTCATCAGGAGTTCACGGTTAGAGAAATGTGACCCTCCATTCCTCCCCCTTTGTGCTGACCTTTTTGCTGGGCCGGCAGGCTAATTTTTTGCTTCAATAGCCAGCAGTCAGGATGTCATTTAATTCAATGGATACAGGTATGCATGACACAGCAGATTGAATTGAACTCTCCTCTGGTCGATCTAAGAAGCGTATGGGGAGAATTCATTTTTACAGACAACCTCAGACACGGAAGGGGACATGATAGTTTGCTGTAAGAGCATGAAGCTACACCATACACTTTATTTTTAATGTTTGGAAACACCAGCATGCGGTATAGTGATCTAAGTATTTTCTGAATTAAATTGAAATGTACATAGCCTACAACCAATGCTGTCAGGACCAGCTGGGTCTGAAAACAACATGGCTGGAAAGAAAATGTAGCACTTAATAAGTAAATGCTGGCTCACCTTTTCATCAACAACTGCAACAACAGCTTGCAGATGGGGATTTTATGCTAAACGGTACCAACTTTTCATTCAATGTATGTAAGTTTCCCATATCACACCTACTGGTAAAAACCTTTGCCTACAAACTCCATATAGTCACTACGGTAATAATCTATATCCACAACGTTCCACTTCCGGGATTGCTCCGGTGCCGCCTGAAATTCCGCTATATGCCCTTCTTTTCGGCCAGATGTCCGTTACCTTCCCCTTCCTTTGTGTTGGCATTCTAAACTCCGGTGGATTTGTGAGGACTATGGTTAACTGCTCCTCAGATCTCTGCAGGGTAAATCCAGACAGCCAGCTAGACTATCTGTCCAATCTGAGTTTTCTGTTGCACAACTAAAACAACCTTTGAATGTACACATGTTCCACCAAAACAAGTTTCTTCCCGATGCTATTTTGCAGAGGCACGGTGGCTCCGTCCGACGCTTAGCACCGCCCAAGACAATTGTGATTGGTTTAGAGAAATGCCAATAAACCAGAGCATGTTTTTGTCTCATCCCAGAATGCTGTGTGGACTAGCCAGACCATCCTCCCCAGCGCTGTGGACGAAGGTCTGGCAATGCGAGACTAGTATGGTAATGACAGTTTTACAACAATACATTTTAAAATAACACATTCAAATTAAGTTGATTCCCCGATCCTGACGAGCGACTCGTAGTCATGTGCAATCAGAGTAATGCCTACTACTCAACCACACAAACAACTAATGTTTGTAAAATAGACAATTCAGCATACATTTTGCTGAGCTGACGAAGAGAGTTTCCGTGCCTGGACTTTACTACTTTGCTTTAACCATTGACAGTAACCTATGTCTGATGACACAATCACGTCACATCGTTGAAACTTGGCTTGGAAACTGGATGGTTGCTGGTTCAAGGCCCTGCATGGTACAGTTACAGAGTATGGACTGGTAGCTGGAGAGGTGCCAGTTCACACCTCCTGGGCACTGCCGAGATGCCCTCGAGCAAGGAACTGAACCACCAACTGCTCGAGGTGCCATCCTGTGAGGCAGCCACCTCACTCTGACATCTCTCCATACATAATGCATGTGTATAGGTCCTGTTTGTGTGTGTGAAAAAAGTCACTTTCCTAGTAGATATACCAGGTCAGAGATACTGAGAATTTAGAAACTCTCACAAACCAGTGGAAGAAATGGCATCATCATTTATTAGAACTAAATACGATATAACTTTTCATTACATTAATTATGTGAATCAAAAATATGTATACACTGGTGGTTTGTCTCCAATTTCACTTGTTGATTTACCATTGCAAATATGTAACACAATAAGTAGCTAATATGTGATGTTTATGTGTGACCAAGGCTAACAACAAGGTTGAGGCTATAACCTACAACTTCCAACTGCATCCTGTTAGAACGCTGAAACACTTAAAGTACTCAATAGTGTCAATTGTCAAGTTTCCATCTAATTGTCAACCGAATTTTAAGCAAACTTTTAAAATGTCGAAAAAAAGAAAATGCTAATTAGAAGCGTTTCCATCAACTGGTTTAGAGCGAATAAACTAAACTAGGCAAAGCGTAGTTTCATCACAAATTGACGTTACGCATGGTTGTAGATTGCAAACTGTCTTGCTAAATCAAAGAGTTTAGAAGCTAAGTTCTTTGGCTAAATGGAGAGAGGTAACACTGTACAAGTTGGCCACCTGTGCAGATTACAAGCTTGTGGCAGAGACATTTGCTGTCAGCGAGACAACCGTTCACCGTGGTGTACATGCGGTGTGCAGGGCCATACGATTCAAGCTGTTGAACCAATTCGTCAGTTTACCCGCCGTGGCTGAGTCACAGGCAATAGCGCACCGCAACTCCACTACGCACCTTGTGCTAGAAGTGTACGGCGCACTGGATGGGACGAGTATTTCGATCCTTCCCCCATCTGATAGATACTGGGACTATAGTCATGTGAGTGACTATAGTCCCAGTATCTATCGCAACGTCACAACTTTTTCGGCAAATCTGTTTCCATCTGCCATTTTGCGCATTAATTATTTTTTGAAAAAGGCAAAAACCACCTCAAGCGAGCGCAAAAACTTTTTTGCGAATTTGAGGACTTTTCGTTTCTGCCAACATTTTCTAATGCAATACTTCAAAATGCGCATCAAAATACATTGATGGAAACATGACTATTGTCTGTAATTAAAGGTGCACTATGAGTTCCTGCATGGTTTCAGCACGATTTCATTTTTGTCTCAAATGGTAGGCATCTCTCCTTGATCCGCTGCCCGCTGAACACACCGTGAAAAAACGCGGTCTCGGGAGACAACACAGGGCTCGTAAACGTCAAACAAACACTAGAGGCACAGGCTGTGCACCAAAATACAACACCACATTCCAGCCAATCACCGACAAGATGGTTGGGGGAGGGGGTGGGGGTTAGTGACAGTTAGTCACTTAGTTAGTGACAATTAGTCATGACAGTTACGGAATCATGGGGGGAGGTGCGAGCTTGCTCTGTTTTATTTGGAATTTACTTGGAACTTCAACAGACGTGACGTCATGCAGGAACTCAGAACTGCACCTTTAATAGAGGCACTTCCATGAAAATCTTGCTTCTACTAATAAGAGTAGACCTCTAAAACTTGCCATTCAAGTCAGCCTTGTCTTTTTTTTTCCAGGTTGTTTGGACTAATACGGACTAATCTACCTTAATGTTGCATTACAGCTGTTAGAAGTGTCTGAATCCCGTCAAACCTTACTGAAAATCAAACAGCTTTTGATCTTGCTGCATTCCCTCTTCTTTATTTCCATCATTACAATCAGTTTGACTATGACTTATCATCTCCATAAAGCCACACAGAACATGATTGCTGATACTTCATGTGAGCCAACACAAACAGACAGTGGAGGAAATGTATTCAGACAGATGACTCTAGACTTTTCTGAAATATGTTTCCTCACAGTACCAGACTGGTGCGTCGCCGCTGGGTGCAATGTAACAATCAGACTTCACCCACAAATGACTCAATTGTCTGTGTGCATGCAAACAGCCCACAATATGACAGGAAGAAGTGATTGTTATTGCTGCTGCTTTAAATCTGGAACGTGAATGAAGCGCAGACAGCGAGGATCACCTTCAAAAAAACATTTTGTTTTCTTTGTGGGCTGAGTTTTGTGGGTTTGAGAATTACTGGAATTTTTTGTGAATTATAGAGTGTGATCTAGACCTACTCTATCTGTAAAGTGTCCTGAGATAACTCTTGTTATGATTTGACACTTTAAATGAAATTTAATTGACTTGAACTGAGTTTAGAGGTTAGTAAAACCAGATCCTCCTTTTGTATTTATAGACAAGACTAGCTCTCATAAAGTCCTTCAATGCTGCTTATATTGGAGAGGGAGGCTGGAGTTTACAGAGGGGAGAGCAAAATGTTATAATAATATGATAATCATTTTCTGTAAGATGACATTGGTCGGCAGGTTTTTAGAGGCATTTTGGTCATTTAGGGAGTAAATTGAACCATAAAATAAATCAGCATCAACATGTTGTTGTTTTTTCTGTGTCCCTGTTAAAGGTGCAGTAGGACAGACTTATAAAACTAACTTTCTGTCATATTTGCTGAAACTGACCCTATGTTCCAGTAGAACTACATGAACCACGTCATTTAAAAAATGGCACCACCCACACCTTGTAGTGCGATTTGCAAAAATCCACCGCTCCCGGTTCAGATGCACCAATCAGGGCCGGGGGGTCAATTACTGCTCATGCACACACATTCATTCTCCCTTGTGGGGGGAGGGGCTTAGGAGACCGTTTGGGGGGAGTGGAAAGGGGGAGGGACTGAGAAGTTGTCGGCTAAATCCTGGATCTTCGCAATCCTACCTACCTTTATCTGGAAAATACACAGAATATTCAGTTTGACAATTCATTTTGGACTTTGGAAACAGCAGCTAACAAAACAATCCCAACTCAAGGTCCACTTATTTGCTTGTTCCGGAGCTGTCAACCATGTCACATGGACTTCATCAGCAGATGAAATTTGCTTGGATGTCATGTCACTTTATTATTTTGAGAACTTAAAAGCTGACTTAGGAGTACCCAAGCTTAACACCTCTGCAGGATACTTTTTATACAGACTATTTTGTGATGAAAACTGATCACAGTGTGTTCTGTAGATTATCCACAAGACACGGTTTAATTGTTTTTTAAATGTAAATTTTCGATGCTGTGAGCACCACAGAATTGGGGTTAAGGCAGATCTTTTTGAAACAAATATCTCACATAAAACCAAAACACTTTGCATGGGTAGATACCATTAGTAAAGAACAAGACAAGTTAGTTTGTTGTTATTTGAGTTGACCAACCCCCTTCAAAAGATTTGTTGTTACTTCATATGAAGCAGTTTGTTACAGGTCCCATGACATGGTGCTCTTTGGATGCTTTTATATAGACCTTAGTGGTCCCCTAATACTGTATCTGAAGTCTCTTTTATATAGACCTTAGTGGTCCCCTAATACTGTATCTGAAGTCTCTTTTATATAGACCTTAGTGGTCCCCTAATACTGTATCTGAAGTCTCTTTTATATAGACCTTAGTGGTCCCCTAATACTGTTTCTGAAGTCTCTTTTATATAGACCTTAGTGGTCCCCTAATGCTGTTTCTGAAGTCTCTTTTATATAGACCTTAGTGGTCCACTAATACTGTATCTGAAGTCTCTTTTATATAGACCTTAGTGGTCCCCTAATACTGTTTCTGAAGTCTCTTTTATATAGACCTTAGTGGTCCCCTAATACTGTATCTGAAGTCTCTTTTATATAGACCTTAGTGGTCCCCTGATACTGTATCTGAAGTCTCTTTTATATAGACCTTAGTGGTCCCCTAATACTGTATCTGAAGTCTCTTTTATATAGACCTTAGTGGTCCCCTAATACTGTATCTGAAGTCTCTTTTATATAGACCTTAGTGGTCCCCTAATACTGTATCTGAAGTATCTTTTATATAGACCTTAGTGGTCCCCTAATACTGTATCTGAAGTCTCTTTTATATAGACCTTAGTGGTCCCCTAATACTGTATCTGAAGTCTCTTTTATATAGACCTTAGTGGTTCCCTAATACTGTATCTGAAGTCTCTTTTATATAACCTTAGTGGTCCCCTAATACTGTATCTGAAGTCTCTTTTATATAGACCTTAGTGGTCCCCTAATACTGTATCTGAAGTCTCTTTTATATAGACCTTAGTGGTCCCCTAATACTGTATCTGAAGTCTCTTTTATTTAGACCTTAGTGGTCCCCTAATACTGTATCTGAAGTCTCTTTTATATAGACCTTAGTGGTCCCTTAATACTGTAACTGAAGTCTCTTTCCTGAAATACAGCCTTGGTGCAGAATTACAGCCACTAGAGCCAGTCCCACAATGAGCTCTAGCAGGAGCAGTGGTGAGGGAGCTGGCTGGTTGGAGATGTCCTCAGAGGCAGAGTGGAGAAACAGGCGTTAGGAACCAGGAACTGCAATAAAACTGCATACACAAAGATTCACAGGTTAGATACCAGAAATAACCAGAGGAGAAACCCCAAAACACCTTTAACTTGCAGCAAACCAAGGAACCCTAGAACCAGCTACCAAACATGACAGAATAATCTAGCAGAGTAGTGGAGTGAAGACCAGGCTTATATTATATATGGAGTGGGTGATGAGATGATAGAAAGCAGGTGTGCCTCGTCTGCAGCCTGGAGAAGCCTGCCACGCCCCGTGCCACACACGCTCTGCAGACAGCAGAGGAGAGAACACAAGAAACACAAAAACACCACAAAAACAAACCAAAACACAGGATTATAACCATTGCCAAATGAGTTGATACAAAGTTAATTAAGACTCCACACTACAACCTTTGTATTTCTCAGCATGGCTAAGTTTAGAAAATGGTGTCGTCCGGCAACTTCCACGCGCAGAAACTCGAAAAAGGAAAATGACCTCTTCTGGGGCCCGTTTCAGAAAGCAGGTTTAGTGAAAACTCTGAGTTAGTTAACCCTGAGATGAGGGAAACTCTGGGTTTTCTGTTTTCAGAAAGAAAGGTAACTTAACCTCAGAGTCAGTTACCATGGTAACAGACATCTGTGAACCTAACCTGATCAGGAGCAGGTTTTCTTCTCTCAGTCTCCTCCCTCTGACACA
This sequence comes from Perca flavescens, assembly GCF_004354835.1. Taxonomy (NCBI): domain Eukaryota; kingdom Metazoa; phylum Chordata; class Actinopteri; order Perciformes; family Percidae; genus Perca; species Perca flavescens. Next base: position 31,668,335 of record NC_041350.1, read on the forward strand.
GCACTTTCATTTCATCATTCATTCATTCATTCATTCATTCAGTTTGTTATCTGCATGAATAAAAAAGCAGGGTTGGTTTATTAACTGTGTTAGGCAGACTAAAACATTTTTTTTTCTGAAAACATGGCATTTCCTTTTGTCGAGGATCCCGTTGATGAAGAAGCTGTATTACTTTGGAGGGAGTTAAACATACGTCGGGAGATGATATTGACGCCCCGACTATAGATGCATTTTCATTTCCAGATACTAGTCTATACCTATTTGAGCGGTATCGTTTTTCTTTAGTTATGTAGCCTACATAACCTTATCCATATCACTAACGTCACCCATCATGGACGTGCTCTTCCATCCCAGCACATTCTTTGTGTCACATTATGTTTTTCTGCAAACAACAGTTGGTGATGCGGAGCATATTAGTAAAGCCACTGTAGCAAAGCGCTGTCAGAAGAGTGTGATTTGCTCTGAAACGTGTTTTAAATGTTTTTGTAGTGTTCCCTTGACACAAACCAGTAAGAGCCATTAAAAAACAGGTGAAAGATGTAAAACCCTTTGAAATAAAAGATTATGAATGGGGTTAGTCGTCCTAGTGCTTTTTCGCCCACAGGATTGCACCTAAATGAAATAGATTAGCCTATAGATTCAATACCATTTCACCAGTAATATTATACTTGTGATTAAATGTGATATTAATACACTATATTGGAACTTACGCATTTACTCTAGCAGCAATTTTCTCCCACGCACATTCTCTCTCTTTTGCAGCAGCCGCTGTGTTGCTTTTTTAACAAAATGTTCAAACTCGCTGTATGTGCGCATGAGTATTTCCGCCGACCAGTTTGTTTGTGGTTGTTACCATGGTGAATCGTAGTATCATGGCTCCATTCTTGCTTCCTTTTTACAGTGGTGGTGCACGCGCTTAACTCTGAGTGAACCTACTCTGAGTTGATTGAACCAACTCTAATCAGCTGTTCTGGAACCGAAAACTCAGCGTTTCCATCTCAGGGTAAATCAACTCAGAGATCAGAGTAAGACTCAGAGTTTGGTAAACCACCTTCCTGAAACGGGCCCCTGGGTTAGACTCAGAGTTTGGTAAACCTCCTTCCTGAAACGGCCCCTGGGTAATACTCAGAGTTGTTGCAGAATTGTTATCATTACTCAGAATTTGTCATGGGGGAGACAGAAACTACGCACTACAGCTTTAAGATGGTTAACGGTCTGACCCTATCTAAGATCTTCAGCATGCATTCATGTATTCTCTTTCTTACATGACTGTACCCTCGTGTAAAATAATACATTTACATGATAAAGCTGAACCTCAGGTGAAAGAAAGGTGGACAAAGTTTGTTGGGTTCCGCCTTCCTCCCTGATGTTCCGTGTGCTGTATCTTATCTATAGAGAGGAAGACTTGATAATGTGGCACAGCCATCCTCTGTGGGATTTGTCAAGGAACTTCCTTTGATTGTTTTTTCTTTCCTTTCTTCTTTCTCGTCACTTCTTCCTCTTCTTTCCTCAGTCTTCCCTCTGCTCCTCTTCACCTTCAAGCAGGCTGTCATCCCCCCCACTTGTCCCTCATCAGCAGTACACCCAACTCGCCCCACTCTCCCAGCTCCCATGATGGGGATCGGGGTGGGGGGGTGGGGTTGTGTTGCAGTCGCCCTGTTTATGCAATCCCCCTTGTTTTGAAGTGACAGGCCAGGGATAGATATGCAATATTAAAGAGAGGCCTTATGAATTTTTGACATCTAATTAGTTGCTTCCCCGTTAACATATCGTGGCTCGCGGGGGCATGGAGCGCTCCACCGGGGCCCCTCTGAAGTGCAGGGCAGAAAAAAAGGGGCCCGCTGCCACCTCTAATGTATTCCCCTCTAATGTAAGTAGTAATCATAGCACTAAGGTTAATTAATGGCCCTCTGAAGCCCTGCTTCCCACAGAATATCAGGCCTGAGGTATCACCGGAGCACCAATTAGAGGCTTTTTTCTGCTCCTGCTTCAAATGTTAATGGCCACTGTTTCAGGGCCGCAGAGCGACGGGGAAGAGGTAAAGCGCTAAGGTGATTGCCGTAAGACTTTATGGATGTTGCACAGGCCAGCAGAATGTGTCTGCACTGTGGCACACAGCCACGCCGAGATAGTCACACACAGTATCAATGTCCACATGACTTTTTAACTTACTTCCGCTTCAGAGGTTTTAATGTGTTTTAAAGGTGCACTGAGTACACTTTTTTTGCTGTCTTATTGCACAAAATGAACACAATCTTTTTGTAGGGGGTTGGCAATTGGTTGTTAATCAATACCATTGATTCAGCAATTGTGTGTCCAGCTGGTAGTCCAAATGCAATACCTTTGTGTTTGGGTGCCCCTTGTTTTTTTCTGTCAATCAAACATAAAGGGACAAATCTGACAATGCACACAAAGAGCCTTGCATCGATAAATCTGGAAAGTGCAAACCCAGCCTATAAAAATAAATGTTTGGAATACAAGCAGCAGTTTGAAGGGCTATTCAAGCAATTTAGTATTTTAATGTCCATGAAGATGGGGACTCACAATAAACAGATTTAAAAAAGAATGGTCAAAATCGATAAAGCATAGACATCCAGACTTTCAGTCCGTATTAGCATCTTTATATAAGACCCTCCCTGCCTTGTGAACAGCCTTGCAAACTTGGCTTGACCTGTTTGTAACGCGGGCTTTCTTTAATAAACATGGAGCCTCCAACTTGAGTTAAATATGTTATAATAATGTCATCATCAGGGTTATTTTCTCAGAACTGAAAGAACTCCCTGAGAAATCTATCGCGATGAATGTATGAATAAAGTCCTTCTCACGATGGAAGTTTACCTTCTCAGTATTACCTTCAGTGCTGCCCCTGCTGGCTGGCAGTGATACCGCAACAACAGGAGCATACCAGATTTGTCATATTACATTATACATGATACAGCCCCTGGTGAGTGATGATACCTTCTTTCAAATAAAAATGACCGATAATGACAGATCTCATTACATTAGGGTAAATGTTGTAGGTTGGTCAGCTGAGATTTCTGATGTGAGTAGTAAATCACTGGCATGTCTGAGACGCTTGATGGAACTGAACCATTGTTAGCTATATATGTTTGACTTGCACCTTCTGCTACGACAAGTCCACTAATCAGGGCTTTGTAGGTGCTTTCTTTATAGCTAGCTAGCTACCTTGCATCCATGAAAACTAGTGAAAGAAAAACGGCCACAACAAATAAATAAATGAGATCGGCACAGCTGTACAAGTTTTTTGACCTACAGAAATACTGTCATAACTTAAAAATTTAATTGCAAATATTTTCAGACCCTGCTTCTAATCGGTTAGGGTAAAACCGAAACCACCCTCAACCAAACAGAAATGGGCTAACATTAGCACGCAAGGCCATTCTTAATGAATGAAGGGAGATGATGATGGCATTATTTTTTATCAGGCTTGTGTTTAGGTCCATATTAGTAGATAGTAGATAATTTCACGATATCATAACTGGTGTTCAAACCAAATGATTTTAAATGTTCTAAAAGCTGCCTTTACATACACATCTTCACCTTCCTTTTAGCTCTGTTTTTGGTCTCCACCGACTCTTCTGAGGGAAATATCTGTCTCTTAAGCTGCTAAATGCTCCACTATGTTCACCAGCTAGTTGCTAACTGTATCTGTCTGTTGTTTTCAGGCTTGGACAGAAAATAATGAGCTGAAAGAGTCTAAAAGCTGGGTTTGCCACTACGAGCGTCCTATTTCAAATTACACATATTGAGTGGTGGAATGTAATGAAGTACAAATACTTTGTTACTGTACTTAAGTACATTTTTCACATATCTGTACTTTACTTAAGTAGAATCAATAGTGCATACTTTTGACTTTTACTTACATTTTGCAGCAATTATCTATGCTTTCTACTCCACTACATTTCTACAACGTTCTGTTACATTTTCTGATAAATCTTTCCCGCTGCCAAAACGTCTTCCTGACCATCACACGTTTGTCTCACCAGTGAAGTTTGGTTGCCATAGATACATATGGAGCACCACCGATCCTTCATCAGCTTCCAAGCCAGCTCCGCTGCTCCAGAGCCCGGGCGCAGCACCGCTGACCCTCGGTAATAGCCTACAGCCTCCGGTAAAAGTGAAAATGAAAATTTATTTTTCTTTTATTATTCCCGTTTTTAAATCATAGTTGTCATCTATTTCTCTCCACAACGTCATTTACTTCTCCGCCAGGCAGCGTAAGTGTGTCTTATTTATTTGGCTGGACCTTTTCACATTCTAACAACATATTTCCGTTTTATGCTAGTTAGGATAGGAACCTTTTTTAAAAGCCAGGCCTTGTTTGTGGTAGTGGACAGTATGGATACTGTCGAAACTCATCATCAAAATAACTGGACCAGCCCTTTGTAAATCACGGGTCACTAGACACAGTGCCCTCACTGACCAAGGTGCAAACTAACCAACTAACCAACTTAATATGCAAATAAGATTAAGATTAATAAATTGTCATGCAAGTACTTTTACTTTTACTACTTAAAGTACATTTAAAATCAGGTGCTTTTTACTTTTACTTAAGTAGGGTTGTCATTGTGGTACTTCTACTTTTACTAAAGTAAATATGTCTCTGGTTATTTGTACTTTTACTTAGGAAGTAAAAAACTGAGATTCAGTACTTCCTCCACCATGCACATATTGATTTGACACATTGTTCATAAAAGAACTTAAAAGTCATTAATTATGTAGTTCTCATTGGGGCATTGTTTTCTGAGAAATATGCTTTCTTAATCAGACTACACACACACACACACACACTTATACTCAGGTGTGTTTGGGTGAAGTGAATGATTGAATAACTCTGCCCTCATCAAACAACTAACCGTCAGAGTGCCTATGAGCAAGAACTTAAATCTCCAGTCATCACCAGTAGCAGACTGGTTTTACTGGGCGGCTCCCAGTATGAATGTGTGAAGTGTTTCTGGAAAACTGCACAGAGCTATGTCAACTTTCCCGTGTAAATAAAGGTTAAAAGAAGACGTGCGCACGCACACACACACACACACACACACACACACACACACACACACACACACACACACACACACACTGTCACTCACAGCTCAGCTCACAGGCCACCTAATGATGAAGTGACCAAAGGAAGCGAGTGTGTTGCTGTGTATGTGGAACCTGGGCACCACTTTGATGTGGAGGTGTCAGCAACTCCCTCGTCCCGTCTTCTTCTTCTCTCTGATGCTCTCCCCCTGTCCCTCTCCTCTGTATGCCTGTATGTCTCTCGTCCGCTGTCCTTTGTTCATATTTGATTCCCATAGGTGCTGCTGGAGTACAATAGGCCTGGGAGGGCAGCCACCACGACTGTGGAGCGAGTGAATCATCGCTCCAGATTTCTTTGGAAACCGGTTCCAAAATTAGATTCCAAAAGAATCATTAAAAGATTTAGATTTTGGTCTTGCTTAATGGTTGCTAAACGACACATGGTGCACACATGAAGTGGGCGACACTGCGCAAAGCGATACATTTTGTTTTTGTTTTGCTTGGCACTATGGGAAGACCAATAGGAGGACAAGACCTGGGTAAGACAAGATCCATGGGCTGCAGGTTTTCTTCTCTGCTGTCAGCGCAGCCTCCGTCTCTCTCTCTCTCTCTCTCTCTCTCTCTCTCTCTCTCTCTCTCTCTCTCTCTCTCTTTCTCTGGCTCTACCACACACTCTTCATGCACATATCACACACACACACACACACTACACACTGAGCTATACTCTCATAACGCCAGTCTCGACCCAGTCATATGTTGTTTATATTGACTGCCCTTTCTTCTATGAAGTAATCAGGGCTGCCTGTGTCTACTCGGTACTGTGAGTAGAGACAGACACGTGCAGAACAGAGAGAAGTCTCGGAGAGAAGCAGACATAGTATCGTCGCTCATGAAGCAATGTCTGGAAAATTATTTAAATTAAATTATAAAAAAAAATAAAATAATCAAGCAATGGTCCGATCAGACAACTGGCTGATTGTATTTACTGGCCCGACGTATGTTGGACCCTGTGTCATTTTGGCGGTTTCCTGAATCACCTTTGTTTTAAAATATATCATAATTGGTTCACATATATTAAGTTGGCCAAAATGATCACTTCACACATGCTGCCTAATTAATTATTAACAGCGCGTGGCTATCATAGGCTTTGCGGTTCCAGGTTGGGCAGTGGATTTTGTGTCGACAGGTTGCAGAACTGTAGTACTGGGTGGCAGTAAGGATGGCGGGGCGGGTTTAATTTAGTGTTTGTCATGTACTTTCCATGTATGTTTGCTATCTAGACATAGACCCAGGTAGGCCTACTGAAATTCCCTCACACCCTCTCCATTGGCTGACCATATAAGCCTAATGTTAGGGCGTCCACACAAAAAACGAAACTATAACGACAACGATGTGACCATCCATGCTGATGAACGATTAGTGGCGCACATACATAAAACACTAATACAGCAGGAATGTCACTATTAATATAGTAATTTTATGAACCTAAAAATAATGTTATTTTCTACAGGAAGACCTCCGTGTTGCCGACACTGCCACGCACAGAGCTCCAGAGAGCCGGGGGATGAAGGGGATGAGGGGGATGAGGGCGACCGGACGGGGGTCAGATCTGTGCACAGCACCTGAACAAGGACACGTCACCGACAGTATGATAATAACATCCCAAACATCGTCTCTCAGTGGCTTCTGTGACATGAGAAATGCACCTTTGTATTCCTGAGTGCTACGGTTCATATACTTAATAGTCAACTATTTCATTTTCTGTTTTACAAAGGCGCGAAGGTAAAATAATTAGCTTTCAGTGTCTCTATCGTTTATCAAATCAGTCTCTGAAAGTCATCCCAACAATATAGTTCGCCTTGGACATCATTGTGGTTGTGGTGTGGACAGACACACGAACATGCGCGCAAACACACACAAACATGCACACAAACAACGCACTAAAACACACACTATCCCAGGCAACTCTTGGCCATGATCAATTAACTGATTATTCCTTTGCGTTGGCTGGTGATTGGCTAATCAGTAAGGCTATTAATCACCTTCTATCTGTGCTGATCAGGAGATGCCTATCCTGTGCTCTCAATCAGGTCCTCATACATCACACGCCCTACAACAGAGGCCTGTACTACGAATCCAGATCAACATGCCCTGGATTTATTTCAGTTACCCGGCTTCACCAAACCTAACAACCACGGTCTCGCATAAGTTGTGTCACGACGCTGGTTAACTAGTTCAATCCAGCGACACATGCGTTCATATAACAGAGGCGGTGTTTGCACAGCATGACCAAGAGCCACATATTTTACATAAGATTAGCAAACTATAATTCTACATAAATATGACACAGACACGGTTTTACAGGCAAAATAGAGTACAATATAGTCGCTGCTTCCTAAAACAGGAAGGAAAGCTGGCAAAAAAATAGCCGATGCTGTTATGCGTAAATCACAACGCTTATTAATATCACTTCTCCATCAGTCAGGCACAAGATCTGACCATAATTACACTTGTGCTTTCCATAAACTGTCGTTGCTTTAGCTTTTCATGTCAGTTACAACCCTGGCAGTGGTAGGCGATCGTGGGAGCGAATAAAAAAAATCTAAAAACATAATTCAAGCCGACAAATAGCCTATACGTAATTACAAATATTCCGTCGTGATACACAAAACCCTCGTTAACGTCAAATCTTGCTTCGTAGTACAGGCCTCACGTGTGGTTCAGGAAGGAATAAAAACACACACACATACTGCTCAAATTCATTTCTAGAGAGCTGGCAGAAATGGAATTGGAACACTTTTTTAATGGCAATATTTCAATTCAACCATTTGAATCATTCCTTTCTCTAACTGGGATTGTTGGTATTGGCACTCTAGAAGAAGTAGGCCTACTCAAGTCTAAAATAAAGCTGGATAGTTTAATGAATAATAATTTGAATTGTTGTTTCTTGAGTCTGCAACATTTCTCTGGTCATTTCATAGGTGTTTCTGAAGCACAGTGTTGAGCGTGACCATCTTTGGAAGTGCAGTTCTGGAGAAAAATACCAGGCAGGCTAAGTAATCGGCCCGCTCCCTACAGGCACATTTTGAACGGGCACTGCACTAGACCAAAAGTAAAAGTACTCCTTCTGCAGAAGGCCCACATCTGAATAATATATGCATATAACATCACTGGGCTATAATTATTGATGCATTAATGTGTTGGTAATGGTGGAGCTAATTTCAATTACAATTTCAATTTATACTAGGGCAGTCAAAATGAACGCGATGAAAGCGAGTTAACCTAAATTCCTTTTAACACCACAAAACCTTTTTTAATGCAGGGGGCTTTGAGACCTACCTTAATTAGTCCGGACTTTTGGACTTATTTACTCATGTTGATCTGAACCAAAGAGCCGCGGTGAGCACAGGGGGAGCAGGAGTCAGTTAAAAAAATTACAAAAACTCCAACACCAGAGAGAGGATATCTACGAAACAATCAACTACTAGTGTTGGGAGACGCAGCCCTCGTATGTGATGACGGCAGGACGTAGTTTTGTCACGTATAGATCTTTAGTGCGCTGGCATAACTGCAGCGTGAAACCAAAACTAACCGGATCAAATGTGTACAATGTGACAAAAACATGAACCTTGGTCCGGACTTTCAGGTGTGAAAAGGCCCTTAGTCATAATTATTATTATTGTGTAGTTATTATCTGAAATTTGCAAAGTAACTAGTAACTCATGTTGTCAAATAAATGTAGTGTAATAAAAAGTTTTGGGGCTTTTATTAGCTTGCAAAATGTAATGTATTTGAAATATAAAGTAGCATAAAATGGAAAAAAATCAAGTAAAATAGAACATTAAAATCGTACTCAAGTACAGGTGAGGAGAAACTTGAGTAAATGTTACATTCCACCACTGACGTGAGCGTAGTTTAAGATTTTTTGATATATACGTATATATAGTTTAGTATACTGAAACAGTTAAAAATGGTTCAGTGGTTTGAATGAGTTCCTCACATCCGCTGGCTTTATTTTCACATATTTCCAGTATAATCACTCGTTAATTACTAGATGTATTAATAAGAATGTCAATCAAAGCTCCCTACAGCACGCTGTCAGTGTGTTACATCATATCAGACACAGGGGTGAGGAGCCGAGGAGCAGCATTGTGTTCTCCAATCACTGCCTGTTTCCTGAACGCTCACCTCATCCCATGCACTTCCTTCTCTCTGCCATAATATTCTTTTTTGTTATTCCCTCTCTCTCTTTTTTTCAATTAGAGTCAATTGACCTGACAGAATTGCCGGCAATTAAATGATTTTTGTAATGGTCCTGGGCTAATTTGCCTTGGCTTGTCAGCTGTATTTTATGTCGCCAACCCCCCACCACGCTTACTCTCTCTGGCACATAATAGCTTATAATTTCAAAATCTTTACCCTCCGCTTCCTTCTCAATAAATCGCAATTACAGGAAGTTGTTAGAGATGCCTAAACTCCCCCCACCTTCCCCATCCCCGCCGCTTTACTTTGTGCCGTCAGAGATATTTTTATATTTTTTATGCAATTGACAGAGCGGCAGAGAGCAGCAGAGGAAATCTATTTGTTTGCAGAGCCTTAATGTAATCGCGCTTCATGTGTGCACACTGAGTCCAACTCTCCTGGGCTCCAGCACATGGAGAAGTTTACTCTCTGCGCATTGCTCATTAAGGATATGATTTTCTGGCAGCTGGTCTTTGGACGTCATATCTTTTACGCGCTCCCGAAAGGAGGGTTTTAAAGGTGTTTTATTTACCCAAGAGCTGCGTCGATGAATCTGACCAAACATCCCGATGAAGAGGAAAGGTCAGCTGATGGTTTCTGTTCCTTTTCCGATCACGTCAGTGTTTCGGAGCCTTGGCAGCAGGGGTCGGTGAGAGAGTTCGCTGCCCCTGCCCCACCACCCCCCACCCGTTCCCTCCAGCCTCCACCCATCCCACTTCTCTCCTGTTTCTTCTCATCAGTCATGCTCAAACCCCGACCGCCACGCTTTGAGTCTCCTCATAAAATATGCAAATGAACTCCAAATGAAATACCTTTTTCCTCGCTCTCTCTGAGCTTGAAGGCCTTCCATCAGTTCAGTGAGCCCCCCCCACACCCAACACTAATCATCTCTGTATGTAATAACTCCAGAGGCGAGCATCTGCTTGCCTCCATAACACTCCACTGATCTCCCCTCCACCCATTCCACACTCCCTCCCCCCTTTCCCCATCACAATCTACATGTATTAGGTCGTAATGACTTAGCGGTTAAAAGCAAATAGATGCCAGGGGACATACAGATGCCCCCCTCCCCACCCCACTACATTTCACACACACACACACACACACACACACACACACACACACACTACCACTACCACTATTAAAACAAACACACAGACACACACACACGCTGATGCCCAACTCTGGCTGCTCAAAATAAATGGTGCGGAGTGAGAGAAGAACTGAGCCCTATCAATCACATTTAGCGCCGAGGCGTTTGTTATCAGAAAGTGTGTGGCTGTCCCCCCCTTCAAAGACTGCAGGGATTTGGGAGGGGGTAAAGTTTGTTAACTACTTAGCAAACCCTGTTGACAGCAGCAGTGTACATAGCAGGCAGTAGAGGAAGTAAAGCAGGGGGGGCTGGCTAACAAGAAGCAACAATGGGCTTTAACCAATTAGCTCATTCTCACACACACACACTGGATATTACCTGGTAGCTGTGTGTGTGTGTGTGTGTGTGTGTGTGTGTGCGTGCGTGCGCAGCGAAAAAGCTCAGGTGGAATCACTGCACCGTCACACTAACATCTCCCCTAACTTTCTCCATCTCAAAGTTGGAGTCTTAATGATGTTATTTTAGTTTAGCGAAGGAGCAGCAGAGGCGGCTGATCGATGGATATTTTGCCGCTTGATAACTCTATTTCCTCACGCAATCTCATTTCAGTAAGCATAAGTATACCGATACTGGGCCCTAATGGCTGCGCGTGCTGTGCTTAACACAGTTTGAAATGAATAACCCCGCTAACAGTCTCATAGCCATTACAAGCAGGACTTAAATGATCATTTGGGAGGATGGAACCACTGATAGCGTTTCTGAAAATTTTTGTAATATCATTTTCAGTTTGCCTAAATCATTCTAATGAGATGTGCCACTTAGCGACCATGCTGGAGCTGAAATAAGGCCCTGTGTTTCAGCTGTGACAAACGCCGTGGATGTAAACGGCTGCAGAAATATGGCCGCCCACTGATAGAATAAGTGTTGGCCTCAGTGTGTGTGTGTGTCTGTGTGTGTGTGTGAACAATTCTATCCAGCTCTATTTGCGTCGCGCGGCGATTCCTCAAACCAGCAGATCATTTTGTTGTTGTTGTCGTCGTTGTTGTTGTTGATTGAAGCATTTTATTTTCTAAGGATACAAGCGCGCACACATGAACACACTCGCAAATGGGCTCAGGAGAGAAAGGCAGACGGATACATACATTCAGTTGGATCAACAAATAAATTATTCACATTGATATGACAGCAGATGTTGGGGAGGCCGGGATTCAGCGGTGGTCTCCGCTGCAACTTTTGATCAGAAATTCAGAAACAGGCCCTGTGTGGCCGTCAGACGGCTGGATGGGAGTCTGCGCCACCCCCCCCCACCCCTCGTCCTCCACCGTCTTCACATCCCAGATATTTGTGAGGCCATTTGTTTAAGGCAGCCGCTTTGTGGGGCAGCCACATGGTGTTATCTTCCACTAGGAAAACACTTCACCTCTATTTGCACATTCATAATAACAATGAACGCATTCAAGTTATACATGGTAACGTAGGGAAACTAAGACCATCAGTACCTCTCTTGGCTTTCCAGACAGTCTCAGGCAAATTAGGAAACTTTACGGAGTGACTTGACCCCGGGGGGGTAGAGGGGGGGAGGTTGGGACGGATGGGTCAACAAACACC